>NC_132902.1:9928168-10528168 GCF_030463535.1 Salminus brasiliensis | reverse complement strand
GGACAAACCTTCAGGGAGAAGAGGTTGATGGGGTTCCAGGCAACCTGTAACACAAAAAAGAAAGTAAATACATGTATAGAAACTGGATGATCACTTTCCTATTACAGAGTTGCAGAAAGATAGCAAGTCACACACAGTTGGACATAGACAGGCCGTCTTTCGCCAGATCTACCATCAGAAGGTAGGGGCTCAAGGGATCCTGAACCTGTAAGACAAAAAAGAAAGTGAATACATGTAAAGAAACTGAATGATCACCTACCTGTTACACACTTGCAGACAAATAGATAGGGAGTCACACACACAGTTGCACATGGACAGTCCATTGTTCACCACGTCCACCATCAGGGAGGAAGAGCGTCTTGGGGTCCTGAAAGGCTGTAACAAAAAAGAAAGTCAATATATGTATAGAAACTGAATGATCACCTACCTGTTACACACTTGCAGACAGATAGATGGGGAGTCACACACACAGTTGCACATAGACAGGCCGTTTTTTGCCAGATCTACCATCAGAAGGTAAGGGCTCATGGGATTGTGAGAAAGCCTGTAAGACAAAAAATGAAAGTCAATACATGTATAAAACCTGAATGATCACTTATTATTCAGTTGTTGGTAGGAATGAATGATCACTTATCATTCACTTGTTGGCAGGAAACACCATCAGGGAGAAGAGGTTGATGGGGTTCTGGACAACCTGTAACACAAAAAAGAAAGTCAAAATATGTACAGAAACTGAATGATCACCTACCTGTAACACACTTGCAGACAGATAGATATTGAGTCACACACACAGTTGCACATGGGCAGGCCGTCTTTCGCCAGATCTACCATCAGAAGGTAGGGGCTCAAGGGATCCTGAACATGTAAGACAAAAAAAGAAAGTGAATACATGTAAAGAAACTGAATGATCACCTACCTGTTACACACTTGCAGACAAATAGATAGGGAGTCACACACAGTTGCACATGGACAGATTTTTTCACCACATCCAACATAAGGGACGTAGAAGGTCTTGGGGTCCTGAAAGCCTGTAAGACAACAAAAAGGCAATACATGTACAGAAACTGAATGATCACTTACCTGTTAGAGAGTTGCAGACAGATAGTAAGTCACACACAGTTGCACATAGACAGGCCGTTTTTCGCCAGATCTACCATCAGAAGGTAAGGGCTCATGGGATTGTGAAAGCCTGTAAGACAAAAAATGAAAGTCAATACATGTATAGAACCTGAATGATCACTTATTATTCAGTTGTTGGTAGGAATGAATGATCACTTATCATTCACTTGTTGGCAGGAAACACCATCAGGGAGAAGAGGTTGATGGGCTTCTGGACAACCTGTAACACAAAAATGAAAGTCAATATATGCATAGAAACAGAATGAGCACCTACCTGTTACAGAGTTGCAGACAGATAGATAGGGAGTCACACACACACACACAGTTGCACATGGACAGACCGTCGTTCGCCACATCCACCATCAGGGAGGTACAGGGTCTTGGGGTCCTGAAAAACTGTAAGACAACAAAGAAAGTCAATACATGTACAGAAACTGAATTATCACTTACCTGTTACAGAGTTGCAGAACGATTGACAGCAAGCCACACACAGTTAAAGATGAATATACGTTTCTTGGCAGGATACACCATCAGGGAGAAGAGGTTGATGGAGTTCCTGAAATCCTGTAAGACAACAAAGAGTCAATACATGTATAGAAACTGAATGGTCTCTTACCTGTTAGAGAGTTGCAGACAGAAAGTAAATCACACACAGTTGTACATGCACAGGCCGATTTTTGCCAGATCTACCATCAGAAGGTAGGGGCTCATGGGATCGTGAAAGCCTGCAAGACAAAAAAGAAAGTCTATACATGTATAGAAACTGAATGAACACCTACCTGTTACACACTTGCAGACAGATAGATAGGGAGTCACACACACAGTTGCACATGAACAGACAGTTTTTCACCACATCCAACATCAGGGACATAGAAGGTCTTGGGGTCCTGAAAGCCTGTAAGACAACAAAAAGGCAATACATGTACAGAAACTGAATGATCACTTACCTGTTAGAGAGTTGCAGACAGATGGTAAGTCACACACAGTTGCACATAGACAGGCCGTTTTTCGCCAGATCTACCATCAGAAGGTAAGGGCTCATGGGATTGTGAAAGCCTGTAAGACAAAAAAAGAAAGTCTATACATGTATAGAACCTGAATGATCACTTATTATTCAGTTGTTGGTAAGAATGAATGATCACTTATCATTCGCTTGTTGGCAGGAAACACCATCAGGGAGAAGAGGTTGATGGGCTTCTGGACAACCTGTAACACAAAAAAGAAAGTCAATATATGCATAGAAACTGAATGATCACCTACCTGTTACACACTTGCAGACAGATAGATAGGGAGTCACACACACAGTTGCAAATGGACAGACCATTGTTCACCACGTCCACCATCAGGGAGGAAGAGGGTCTTGGGGTCCTGAAATGCTGTAACAAAAAAGAAAGTCAATATAGGTATTGAAACTGAATGATCACCTACCTGTTACACACTTGCAGACAGATAGATGGGGAGTCACACACACAGTTGCACATGGACAGACCGTTGTTCGCCTTATCCACCATCAGAAGGTAGAGGCTATAGGGATCCTGAACCTGTAAGACAAAAAAAGAAAGTCAATACATGTATAGAAACTGAATGGTCTCTTACCTGTAGAGAGTTGCAGACAGATAGTAAGTCACACACAGTTGCACATGGACAGGCCGTCTTTCGCCAGATCTACCATCAGAAGGTAGGGGCTCAAGGGATCCTGAACCTGTAAGACAAAAAAAGAAAGTGAATACATGTAAAGAAACTGAATGATCACCTACCTGTTACACACTTGCAGATAAATAGATAGGGAGTCACACACAGAGTTGCACATGAGCAGACAGTTTTTCACCACATCCAACATAAGGGACATAGAAGGTCTTGGGGTCCTGAAAGCCTGTAAGACAACAAAAAGGCAATACATGTACAGAAACTGAATGATCACTTACCTGTTAGAGAGTTGCAGACAGATAGTAAGTCACACACAGTTGCACATAGACAGGCCGTTTTTCGCCAGATCTACCATCAGAAGGTAAGGGCTCATGGGATTGTGAAAGCCTGTAAGACAAAAAATGAAAGTCAATACATGTATAAAACCTGAATGATCACTTATTATTCAGTTGTTGGTAGGAATGAATGATCACTTATCATTCACTTGTTGGCAGGAAACACCATCAGGGAGAAGAGGTTGATGGGCTTCTGGACAACCTGTAACACAAAAAAGAAAGTCAATATTTGCATAGAAACTGAATGATCACCTACCTGTTACACACTTGCAGACAGATAGATAGGGAGTCACACACACAGTTGCACATGGACAGACCATTGTTCACCACGTCCACCATCAGGGAGGAAAGCATCTTGGGGTCCTGAAAGGCTGTAACAAAAAAGAAAGTCAATATATGTATAGAAACTGAATGATCACCTACCTGTTACACACTTGCGGACAGATAGATAGGGAGTCACACACACAGTTGCACATGGACAATCCATTGTTCACCACGTCCACCATCAGAACGTAGGGACTCAAGGGATCCTGAACCTGTAAGACAAAAAAAGAAAGTCAATACATGTACAGAAACTGAATGATCACTTGCCTGTTACAGAGCTGGAGCTGGAGAACGATTGACAGCGAGCCACACACAGTTGCAGATGATAATATATTTGTTGGCAGGACAAACCTTCAGGGAGAAGAGGTTGATGGGGTTCCAGGCAACCTGTAACACAAAAAAGAAAGTAAATACATGTATAGAAACTGAATGATCACCTACCTGTTACACACTTGCAGACAAATAGATAGGGAGTCACACACACAGTTGCACATGAACAGACAGTTTTTCACCACATCCAACATCAGAAGGTAGGGACTCAAGGGATCCTGAACCTGTAAGACAAAAAAAGAAAGTGAATACATGTAAAGAAACTGAATGATCACCTACCTGTTACACACTTGCAGACAAATAGATAGGGAGTCACACACAGTTGCACATGGACAGAGTTTTTCACCACATCCAACATAAGGGACGTAGAAGGTCTTGGGGTCCTGAAAGCCTGTAAGACAACAAAAAGGCAATACATGTACAGAAACTGAATGATCACTTACCTGTTAGAGAGTTGCAGACAGATAGTAAGTCACACACAGTTGCACATAGACAGGCCGTTTTTCGCCAGATCTACCATCAGAAAGTAAGGGCTCATGGGATTGTGAAAGCCTGTAAGACAAAAATTGAAAGTCAATACATGTATAGAACCTGAATGATCACTTATTATTCAGTTGTTGGTAGGAATGAATGATCACTCATCATTCACTTGTTGGCAGGAAACACCATCAGGGAGAAGAGGTTGATGGGCTTCTGGACAACCTGTAACACAAAAAAGAAAGTCAATATATGCATAGAAACTGAATGATCACCTACCTGTTACACACTTGCAGACAGATAGATGGGGAGTCACACACACAGTTGCACATGGACAGACCGTTTTTTGCCACATCCACCATCAGGGAAGTAGAGGATCTTGGGGTCCTGAAAGCCTGGAAGACAACAAAAAGTCAATACATGTACAGAAGGGGAATGATCACTTACCTGCTATAGAGTTGCAGAACGCAGAAAAGTCGCAGAAAATACATTTGTTGGCAGAATACAACTTCAGGGAAAAGAGGTTGATTGGGTTCTGGACAACCTGTTACACAACAAAGAAAGTCAATACATGTATAGAAACTGAATGATCACCTACCTTTTATACACTTGCAGACAAATAAATAGGGAGTCACACTCACAGTTGCACATGGACAGACAGTTTTTCACCACATCCACCATCAGGGAGGTACAGGGTCTTGGGGTTCTGAAAGCCTGTAAGACAACAAAGAAAATCAATACATGTATAGAAACTGAATGATCACTTACCTGTAAGAGAGTTGCAGACAGATAGGGAGTCACACACAGTTGCACATGGACAGACCATCGTTCGCCACATCCACATCGCCACAAGTGAATGATCATTTATTCCTGCCAACAACTGAATGATAAGTGATCACTTATCATTCACTTGTTGGCAGGATACACCATCAGGGAGAAGAGGTTGATGGGATTCTGGACAACCTGTAACACAAAAAAGAAAGTCAATATATGTATAGAAACTGAATGATCACCTACCTGTTACACACTTGCAGACAGATAGATGGGGAGTCACACACACAGTTGCACATGGACAGACTGTTGTTTGCCCTATCCACCTTCAGAAGGTAGGGGCTCAAGGGATCCTGAACCTGAAAGACAAAAAAAGAAAGTCAATACATGTACAGAAACTGAATGATCACTTACCTGTTACATAGCTGGAGAACGATTGACAGCGAGCCACACACAGTTGCAGATGAAAATATATTTGTTGGCAGGACAAGCCTTCAGGGAGAAGAGGTTGATGGGGTTCAGGGCAACCTACAACACAAAAAAGAAAGTCAATACATGTAAAGAAACGGAATGATCACTTACCTGTTACAGAGTTGCAGACAGATAGATAGGGAGTCCCATACACAGTTGCACATGCACAGGCCGATTTTCGCCAGATCTACCATCAGAAGGTAGGGGCTCATGGGATCGTGAAAGCCTGTAAGACAAAAAAAGAAAGTCAATACATGTATAGAAACTGAATGATCACCTACCTGTTACACACTAGCAGATAAATAAATAGGGAGTCACACTCACAGTTGCACATGGACAGACAGTTTTTCACCACATCCACCATCAGTGGGGTACAGGGTCTTGGGGTCCTGAAAACCTGTAAGACAACAAAGAAAGTCAATACGTGTACAGAAACTGAATGATCACTTACCTGTTAAAGAGCTGGAGAACGATTGACAACAAGCCACACACAGTTGCAGATGAATATATATTTGTTGGCAGGATACACCTTCAGGGAGAAGAGGCTGATGGGGTTCCGGGCAACCTATAACACAAAAAAGAAAGTCAATACATGTAAAGAAACGGAATGATCACTTACCTGTTAGAGAGTTGCAGACAGACAGTAAGTCACACACAGTTGCACATGGACAGGCCGTTTTTCACCAGATCTACCATCAGAAGGTACGGGCTCATGGGATCGTTAAAGCCTGTAAGACAAAAAAAGAAAGTCAATACATGTATAGAAACTGAATGATCACCTACCTGTTACACACTTGCAGACAAACAGATAGGGAGTCACACACACACAGTTGCACATGGACAGACAGTTTTTCACCACATCCACCATCAGTGGGGTACAGGGTCTTGGGGTCCTGAAAACCTGTAAGACAACAAAGAAAGTCAATACATGTACAGAAACTGAATTATCACTTACCTGTTACAGAGTTGCAGAACGATTGACAGCAAGCCACACACAGTTAAAGATGAATATACGTTTCTTGGCAGGATACACCATCAGGGAGAAGAGGTTGATGGAGTTCCTGAAATCCTGTAAGACAACAAAGAGTCAATACATGTATAGAAACTGAATGGTCTCTTACCTGTTAGAGAGTTGCAGACAGATAGTAAGTCACACACAGTTGTACATGCACAGGCCGATTTTTGCCAGATCTACCATCAGAAGGTAGGGGCTCATGGGATCGTGAAAGCCTGCAAGACAAAAAAGAAAGTCTATACATGTATAGAAACTGAATGAACACCTACCTGTTACACACTGGCAGACAGATAGATAGGGAGTCACACACACAGTTGCACATGAACAGACAGTTTTTCACCACATCCAACATCAGGGACATAGAAGGTCTTGGGGTCCTGAAAGCCTGTAAGACAACAAAAAGGCAATACATGTACAGAAACTGAATGATCACTTACCTGTTAGAGAGTTGCAGACAGATAGTAAGTCACACACAGTTGCACATAGACAGGCCGTTTTTCGCCAGATCTACCATCAGAAGGTAAGGGCTCATGGGATTGTGAAAGCCTGTAAGACAAAAAAAGAAAGTCTATACATGTATAGAACCTGAATGATCACTTATTATTCAGTTGTTGGTAGGAATGAATGATCACTTATCATTCACTTGTTGGCAGGAAACACCATCAGGGAGAAGAGGTTGATGGGCTTCTGGACAACCTGTAACACAAAAAAGAAAGTCAATATATGCATAGAAACTGAATGATCACCTACCTGTTACACACTTGCAGACAGATAGATAGGGAGTCACACACACAGTTGCACATGGACAGACCATTGTTCACCACGTCCACAATCAGGGAGGAAGAGGGTCTTGGGGTCCTGAAATGCTGTAACAAAAAAGAAAGTCAATATAGGTATTGAAACTGAATGATCACCTACCTGTTACACACTTGCAGACAGATAGATGGGGAGTCACACACACAGTTGCACATGGACAGACCGTTGTTCGCCTTATCCACCATCAGAAGGTAGAGGCTATAGGGATCCTGAACCTGTAAGACAAAAAAAGAAAGTCAATACATGTATAGAAACTGAATGGTCTCTTACCTGTAGAGAGTTGCAGACAGATAGTAAGTCACACACAGTTGCACATGGACAGGCCATCTTTCGCCAGATCTACCGTCAGAAGGTAGGGGCTCAAGGGATCCTGAACCTGTAAGACAAAAAAAGAAAGTGAATACATGTAAAGAAACTGAATGATCACCTACCTGTTACACACTAGCAGATAAATAAATAGGGAGTCACACTCACAGTTGCACATGGACAGACAGTTTTTCACCACATCCACCATCAGTGGGGTACAGGGTCTTGGGGTCCTGAAAGCCTGTAAGACAACAAAGAAAGTCAATACGTGTACAGAAACTGAATGATCACTTACCTGTTAAAGAGCTGGAGAACGATTGACAACAAGCCACACACAGTTGCAGATGAATATATATTTGTTGGCAGGATACACCTTCAGGGAGAAGAGGTTGATGGGGTTCCGGGCAACCTATAACACAAAAAAGAAAGTCAATACATGTAAAGAAACGGAATGATCACTTACCTGTTAGAGAGTTGCAGACAGACAGTAAGTCACACACAGTTGCACATGGACAGGCCGTTTTTCGCCAGATCTACCATCAGAAGGTACGGGCTCATGGGATCGTTAAATCCTGTAAGACAAAAAAAGAAAGTCAATACATGTATAGAAACTGAATGATCACCTACCTGTTACACACTTGCAGACAAACAGATAGGGAGTCACACACACACAGTTGCACATGGACAGACAGTTTTTCACCACATCCACCATCAGTGGGGTACAGGGTCTTGGGGTCCTGAAAACCTGTAAGACAACAAAGAAAGTCAATACATGTACAGAAACTGAATTATCACTTACCTGTTACAGAGTTGCAGAACGATTGACAGCAAGCCACACACAGTTAAAGATGAATATACGTTTCTTGGCAGGATACACCATCAGGGAGAAGAGGTTGATGGAGTTCCTGAAATCCTGTAAGACAACAAAGAGTCAATACATGTATAGAAACTGAATGGTCTCTTACCTGTTAGAGAGTTGCAGACAGATAGATGGGGAGTCACACACACAGTTGCACATAGACAGGCCGTTTTTTGCCAGATCTACCATCAGAAGGTAAGGGCTCATGGGATTGTGAGAAAGCCTGTAAGACAAAAAATGAAAGTCAATACATGTATAAAACCTGAATGATCACTTATTATTCAGTTGTTGGTAGGAATGAATGATCACTTATCATTCACTTGTTGGCAGGAAACACCATCAGGGAGAAGAGGTTGATGGGGTTCTGGACAACCTGTAACACAAAAAAGAAAGTCAAAATATGTACAGAAACTGAATGATCACCTACCTGTAACACACTTGCAGACAGATAGATATTGAGTCACACACACAGTTGCACATGGGCAGGCCGTCTTTCGCCAGATCTACCATCAGAAGGTAGGGGCTCAAGGGATCCTGAACATGTAAGACAAAAAAAGAAAGTGAATACATGTAAAGAAACTGAATGATCACCTACCTGTTACACACTTGCAGACAAATAGATAGGGAGTCACACACAGTTGCACATGGACAGATTTTTTCACCACATCCAACATAAGTGACGTAGAAGGTCTTGGGGTCCTGAAAGCCTGTAAGACAACAAAAAGGCAATACATGTACAGAAACTGAATGATCACTTACCTGTTAGAGAGTTGCAGACAGATAGTAAGTCACACACAGTTGCACATAGACAGGCCGTTTTTCGCCAGATCTACCATCAGAAGGTAAGGGCTCATGGGATTGTGAAAGCCTGTAAGACAAAAAATGAAAGTCAATACATGTATAGAACCTGAATGATCACTTATTATTCAGTTGTTGGTAGGAATGAATGATCACTTATCATTCACTTGTTGGCAGGAAACACCATCAGGGAGAAGAGGTTGATGGGCTTCTGGACAACCTGTAACACAAAAATGAAAGTCAATATATGCATAGAAACAGAATGAGCACCTACCTGTTACAGAGTTGCAGACAGATAGATAGGGAGTCACACACACACACACAGTTGCACATGGACAGACCGTCGTTCGCCACATCCACCATCAGGGAGGTTCAGGGTCTTGGGGTCCTGAAAAACTGTAAGACAACAAAGAAAGTCAATACATGTACAGAAACTGAATTATCACTTACCTGTTACAGAGTTGCAGAACGATTGACAGCAAGCCACACACAGTTAAAGATGAATATACGTTTCTTGGCAGGATACACCATCAGGGAGAAGAGGTTGATGGAGTTCCTGAAATCCTGTAAGACAACAAAGAGTCAATACATGTATAGAAACTGAATGGTCTCTTACCTGTTAGAGAGTTGCAGACAGAAAGTAAATCACACACAGTTGTACATGCACAGGCCGATTTTTGCCAGATCTACCATCAGAAGGTAGGGGCTCATGGGATCGTGAAAGCCTGCAAGACAAAAAAGAAAGTCTATACATGTATAGAAACTGAATGAACACCTACCTGTTACACACTTGCAGACAGATAGATAGGGAGTCACACACACAGTTGCACATGAACAGACAGTTTTTCACCACATCCAACATCAGGGACATAGAAGGTCTTGGGGTCCTGAAAGCCTGTAAGACAACAAAAAGGCAATACATGTACAGAAACTGAATGATCACTTACCTGTTAGAGAGTTGCAGACAGATGGTAAGTCACACACAGTTGCACATAGACAGGCCGTTTTTCGCCAGATCTACCATCAGAAGGTAAGGGCTCATGGGATTGTGAAAGCCTGTAAGACAAAAAAAGAAAGTCTATACATGTATAGAACCTGAATGATCACTTATTATTCAGTTGTTGGTAGGAATGAATGATCACTTATCATTCACTTGTTGGCAGGAAACACCATCAGGGAGAAGAGGTTGATGGGCTTCTGGACAACCTGTAACACAAAAAAGAAAGTCAATATATGCATAGAAACTGAATGATCACCTACCTGTTACACACTTGCAGACAGATAGATAGGGAGTCACACACACAGTTGCAAATGGACAGACCATTGTTCACCACGTCCACCATCAGGGAGGAAGAGGGTCTTGGGGTCCTGAAATGCTGTAACAAAAAAGAAAGTCAATATAGGTATTGAAACTGAATGATCACCTACCTGTTACACACTTGCAGACAGATAGATGGGGAGTCACACACACAGTTGCACATGGACAGACCGTTGTTCGCCTTATCCACCATCAGAAGGTAGAGGCTATAGGGATCCTGAACTTGTAAGACAAAAAAAGAAAGTCAATACATGTATAGAAACTGAATGGTCTCTTACCTGTAGAGAGTTGCAGACAGATAGTAAGTCACACACAGTTGCACATGGACAGGCCGTCTTTCGCCAGATCTACCATCAGAAGGTAGGGGCTCAAGGGATCCTGAACCTGTAAGACAAAAAAAGAAAGTGAATACATGTAAAGAAACTGAATGATCACCTACCTGTTACACACTTGCAGATAAATAGATAGGGAGTCACACACAAAGTTGCACATGAGCAGACAGTTTTTCACCACATCCAACATAAGGGACATAGAAGGTCTTGGGGTCCTGAAAGCCTGTAAGACAACAAAAAGGCAATACATGTACAGAAACTGAATGATCACTTACCTGTTAGAGAGTTGCAGACAGATAGTAAGTCACACACAGTTGCACATAGACAGGCCGTTTTTCGCCAGATCTACCATCAGAAGGTAAGGGCTCATGGGATTGTGAAAGCCTGTAAGACAAAAAATGAAAGTCAATACATGTATAAAACCTGAATGATCACTTATTATTCAGTTGTTGGTAGGAATGAATGATCACTTATCATTCACTTGTTGGCAGGAAACACCATCAGGGAGAAGAGGTTGATGGGCTTCTGGACAACCTGTAACACAAAAAAGAAAGTCAATATATGCATAGAAACTGAATGATCACCTACCTGTTACACACTTGCAGACAGATAGATAGGGAGTCACACACACAGTTGCACATGGACAGACAATTGTTCACCACGTCCACCATCAGGGAGGAAAGCGTCTTGGGGTCCTGAAAGGCTGTAACAAAAAAGAAAGTCAATATATGTATAGAAACTGAATGATCACCTACCTGTTACACACTTGCAGACAGATAGATAGGGAGTCACACACACAGTTGCACATGGACAATCCATTGTTCACCACGTCCACCATCAGAACGTAGGGGCTCAAGGGATCCTGAACCTGTAAGACAAAAAAAGAAAGTCAATACATGTACAGAAACTGAATGATCACTTGCCTGTTACAGAGCTGGAGCTGGAGAACGATTGACAGCGAGCCACACACAGTTGCAGATGATAATATATTTGTTGGCAGGACAAACCTTCAGGGAGAAGAGGTTGATGGGGTTCCAGGCAACCTGTAACACAAAAAAGAAAGTAAATACATGTATAGAAACTGAATGATCACCTACCTGTTACACACTTGCAGACAAATAGATAGGGAGTCACACACACAGTTGCACATGAACAGACAGTTTTTCACCACATCCAACATCAGAAGGTAGGGACTCAAGGGATCCTGAACCTGTAAGACAAAAAAAGAAAGTGAATACATGTAAAGAAACTGAATGATCACCTACCTGTTACACACTTGCAGACAAATAGATAGGGAGTCACACAAAGTTGCACATGGACAGAGTTTTTCACCACATCCAACATAAGGGACGTAGAAGGTCTTGGGGTCCTGAAAGCCTGTAAGACAACAAAAAGGCAATACATGTACAGAAACTGAATGATCACTTACCTGTTAGAGAGTTGCAGACAGATAGTAAGTCACACACAGTTGCACATAGACAGGCCGTTTTTCGCCAGATCTACCATCAGAAGGTAAGGGCTCATGGGATTGTGAAAGCCTGTAAGACAAAAAATGAAAGTCAATACATGTATAGAACCTGAATGATCACTTATTATTCAGTTGTTGGTAGGAATGAATGATCACTTATCATTCACTTGTTGGCAGGAAACACCATCAGGGAGAAGAGGTTGATGGGCTTCTGGACAACCTGTAACACAAAAAAGAAAGTCAATATATGCATAGAAACTGAATGATCACCTACCTGTTACACACTTGCAGACAGATAGATAGGGAGTCACACACACAGTTGCACATGGACAGACCATTGTTCACCACGTCCACCATCAGGGAGGAAAGCGTCTTGGGGTCCTGAAAGGCTGTAACAAAAAAGAAAGTCAATATATGTATAGAAACTGAATGATCACCTACCTGTTACACACTTGAAGACAGATAGATGGGGAGTCACACACACAGTTGCACATAAACAGGCCATTTTTCGCCAGATCTACCATCAGAAGGTAAGGGCTTATGGGATTGTGAAAGCCTGTAAGACAAAAAATGAAAGTCAATACATGTATAGAACCTGAATGATCACTTATTATTCAGTTGTTGATAGGAATGAATGATCACTTATCATTCACTCGTTGGCAGGATACACCATCAGGGAGAAGAGGTTGATGGGCTTCTGGACAACCTTTAACACAAAAAAGAAAGTCAATATATGTATAGAAACTGAATGATCACCTACCTGTTACACACTTGCGGACAGATAGATAGGGAGTCACACACACAGTTGCACATGGACAATCCATTGTTCACCACGTCCACCATCAGAACGTAGGGGCTCAAGGGATCCTGAACCTGTAAGACAAAAAAAGAAAGTCAATACATGTACAGAAACTGAATGATCACTTGCCTGTTACAGAGCTGGAGCTGGAGAACGATTGACAGCGAGCCACACACAGTTGCAGATGATAATATATTTGTTGGCAGGACAAACCTTCAGGGAGAAGAGGTTGATGGGGTTCCAGGCAACCTGTAACACAAAAAAGAAAGTAAATACATGTATAGAAACTGAATGATCACCTACCTGTTACACACTTGCAGACAAATAGATAGGGAGTCACACACACAGTTGCACATGAACAGACAGTTTTTCACCACATCCAACATCAGAAGGTAGGGACTCAAGGGATCCTGAACCTGTAAGACAAAAAAAGAAAGTGAATACATGTAAAGAAACTGAATGATCACCTACCTGTTACACACTTGCAGACAAATAGATAGGGAGTCACACAAAGTTGCACATGGACAGAGTTTTTCACCACATCCAACATAAGGGACGTAGAAGGTCTTGGGGTCCTGAAAGCCTGTAAGACAACAAAAAGGCAATACATGTACAGAAACTGAATGATCACTTACCTGTTAGAGAGTTGCAGACAGATAGTAAGTCACACACAGTTGCACATAGACAGGCCGTTTTTCGCCAGATCTACCATCAGAAGGTAAGGGCTCATGGGATTGTGAAAGCCTGTAAGACAAAAAATGAAAGTCAATACATGTATAGAACCTGAATGATCACTTATTATTCAGTTGTTGGTAGGAATGAATGATCACTTATCATTCACTTGTTGGCAGGAAACACCATCAGGGAGAAGAGGTTGATGGGCTTCTGGACAACCTGTAACACAAAAAAGAAAGTCAATATATGCATAGAAACTGAATGATCACCTACCTGTTACACACTTGCAGACAGATAGATAGGGAGTCACACACACAGTTGCACATGGACAGACCATTGTTCACCACGTCCACCATCAGGGAGGAAAGCGTCTTGGGGTCCTGAAAGGCTGTAACAAAAAAGAAAGTCAATATATGTATAGAAACTGAATGATCACCTACCTGTTACACACTTGCGGACAGATAGATAGGGAGTCACACACACAGTTGCACATGGACAATCCATTGTTCACCACGTCCACCATCAGAACGTAGGGGCTCAAGGGATCCTGAACCTGTAAGACAAAAAAAGAAAGTCAATACATGTACAGAAACTGAATGAACACTTGCCTGTTACAGAGCTGGAGCTGGAGAACGATTGACAGCGAGCCACACACAGTTGCAGATGATAATATATTTGTTGGCAGGACAAACCTTCAGGGAGAAGAGGTTGATGGGGTTCCAGGCAACCTGTAACACAAAAAAGAAAGTAAATACATGTATAGAAACTGAATGATCACCTACCTGTTACACACTTGCAGACAAATAGATAGGGAGTCACACACACAGTTGCACATGAACAGACAGTTTTTCACCACATCCAACATCAGAAGGTAGGGACTCAAGGGATCCTGAACCTGTAAGACAAAAAAAGAAAGTGAATACATGTAAAGAAACTGAATGATCACCTACCTGTTACACACTTGCAGACAAATAGATAGGGAGTCACACACAGTTGCACATGGACAGAGTTTTTCACCACATCCAACATAAGGGACGTAGAAGGTCTTGGGGTCCTGAAAGCCTGTAAGACAACAAAAAGGCAATACATGTACAGAAACTGAATGATCACTTACCTGTTAGAGAGTTGCAGACAGATAGTAAGTCACACACAGTTGCACATAGACAGGCCGTTTTTCGCCAGATCTACCATCAGAAAGTAAGGGCTCATGGGATTGTGAAAGCCTGTAAGACAAAAATTGAAAGTCAATACATGTATAGAACCTGAATGATCACTTATTATTCAGTTGTTGGTAGGAATGAATGATCACTCATCATTCACTTGTTGGCAGGAAACACCATCAGGGAGAAGAGGTTGATGGGCTTCTGGACAACCTGTAACACAAAAAAGAAAGTCAATATATGCATAGAAACTGAATGATCACCTACCTGTTACACACTTGCAGACAGATAGATAGGGAGTCACACACACAGTTGCACATGGACAGACCATTGTTCACCACGTCCAACATCAGGGAGGAAGAGGGTCTTGGGGTCCTGAAATGCTGTAACAAAAAAGAAAGTCAATATAGGTATTGAAACTGAATGATCACCTACCTGTTACACACTTGCAGACAGATAGATGGGGAGTCACACACACAGTTGCACATGGACAGACCGTTTTTTGCCACATCCACCATCAGGGAAGTAGAGGATCTTGGAGTCCTGAAAGCCTGGAAGACAACAAAAAGTCAATACATGTACAGAAGGGGAATGATCACTTACCTGCTATAGAGTTGCAGAACGCAGAAAAGTCGCAGAAAATACATTTGTTGGCAGAATACAACTTCAGGGAAAAGAGGTTGATTGGGTTCTGGACAACCTGTTACACAACAAAGAAAGTCAATACATGTATAGAAACTGAATGATCACCTACCTTTTATACACTTGCAGACAAATAAATAGGGAGTCACACTCACAGTTGCACATGGACAGACAGTTTTTCACCACATCCACCATCAGGGAGGTACAGGGTCTTGGGGTTCTGAAAGCCTGTAAGACAACAAAGAAAATCAATACATGTATAGAAACTGAATGATCACTTACCTGTAAGAGAGTTGCAGACAGATAGGGAGTCACACACAGTTGCACATGGACAGACCATCGGTCGCCACATCCACATCGCCACAAGTGAATGATCATTTATTCCTGTCAACAACTGAATGATAAGTGATCACTTATCATTCACTTGTTGGCAGGATACACCATCAGGGAGAAGAGGTTGATGGGATTCTGGACAACCTGTAACACAAAAAAGAAAGTCAATATATGTATAGAAACTGAATGATCACCTACCTGTTACACACTTGCAGACAGATAGATGGGGAGTCACACACACAGTTGCACATGGACAGACTGTTGTTTGCCCTATCCACCTTCAGAAGGTAGGGGCTCAAGGGATCCTGAACCTGAAAGACAAAAAAAGAAAGTCAATACATGTACAGAAACTGAATGATCACTTACCTGTTACATAGCTGGAGAACGATTGACAGCGAGCCACACACAGTTGCAGATGAAAATATATTTGTTGGCAGGACAAGCCTTCAGGGAGAAGAGATTGATGGGGTTCAGGGCAACCTACAACACAAAAAAGAAAGTCAATACATGTAAAGAAACGGAATGATCACTTACCTGTTACAGAGTTGCAGACAGATAGATAGGGAGTCCCATACACAGTTGCACATGCACAGGCCGATTTTCGCCAGATCTACCATCAGAAGGTAGGGGCTCATGGGATCGTGAAAGCCTGTAAGACAAAAAAAGAAAGTCAATACATGTATAGAAACTGAATGATCACCTACCTGTTACACACTAGCAGATAAATAAATAGGGAGTCACACTCACAGTTGCACATGGACAGACAGTTTTTCACCACATCCACCATCAGTGGGGTACAGGGTCTTGGGGTCCTGAAAACCTGTAAGACAACAAAGAAAGTCAATACGTGTACAGAAACTGAATGATCACTTACCTGTTAAAGAGCTGGAGAACGATTGACAACAAGCCACACACAGTTGCAGATGAATATATATTTGTTGGCAGGATACACCTTCAGGGAGAAGAGGCTGATGGGGTTCCGGGCAACCTATAACACAAAAAAGAAAGTCAATACATGTAAAGAAACGGAATGATCACTTACCTGTTAGAGAGTTGCAGACAGACAGTAAGTCACACACAGTTGCACATGGACAGGCCGTTTTTCACCAGATCTACCATCAGAAGGTACGGGCTCATGGGATCGTTAAAGCCTGTAAGACAAAAAAAGAAAGTCAATACATGTATAGAAACTGAATGATCACCTACCTGTTACACACTTGCAGACAAACAGATAGGGAGTCACACACACACAGTTGCACATGGACAGACAGTTTTTCACCACATCCACCATCAGTGGGGTACAGGGTCTTGGGGTCCTGAAAACCTGTAAGACAACAAAGAAAGTCAATACATGTACAGAAACTGAATTATCACTTACCTGTTACAGAGTTGCAGAACGATTGACAGCAAGCCACACACAGTTAAAGATGAATATACGTTTCTTGGCAGGATACACCATCAGGGAGAAGAGGTTGATGGAGTTCCTGAAATCCTGTAAGACAACAAAGAGTCAATACATGTATAGAAACTGAATGGTCTCTTACCTGTTAGAGAGTTGCAGACAGATAGTAAGTCACACACAGTTGTACATGCACAGGCCGATTTTTGCCAGATCTACCATCAGAAGGTAGGGGCTCATGGGATCGTGAAAGCCTGCAAGACAAAAAAGAAAGTCTATACATGTATAGAAACTGAATGAACACCTACCTGTTACACACTGGCAGAAAGATAGATAGGGAGTCACACACACAGTTGCACATGAACAGACAGTTTTTCACCACATCCAACATCAGGGACATAGAAGGTCTTGGGGTCCTGAAAGCCTGTAAGACAACAAAAAGGCAATACATGTACAGAAACTGAATGATCACTTACCTGTTAGAGAGTTGCAGACAGATAGTAAGTCACACACAGTTGCACATAGACAGGCCGTTTTTCGCCAGATCTACCATCAGAAGGTAAGGGCTCATGGGATTGTGAAAGCCTGTAAGACAAAAAAAGAAAGTCTATACATGTATAGAACCTGAATGATCACTTATTATTCAGTTGTTGGTAGGAATGAATGATCACTTATCATTCACTTGTTGGCAGGAAACACCATCAGGGAGAAGAGGTTGATGGGCTTCTGGACAACCTGTAACACAAAAAAGAAAGTCAATATATGCATAGAAACTGAATGATCACCTACTTGTTACACACTTGCAGACAGATAGATAGGGAGTCACACACACAGTTGCACATGGACAGACCATTGTTCACCACGTCCACAATCAGGGAGGAAGAGGGTCTTGGGGTCCTGAAATGCTGTAACAAAAAAGAAAGTCAATATAGGTATTGAAACTGAATGATCACCTACCTGTTACACACTTGCAGACAGATAGATGGGGAGTTACACACACAGTTGCACATGGACAGACCGTTGTTCGCCTTATCCACCATCAGAAGGTAGAGGCTATAGGGATCCTGAACCTGTAAGACAAAAAAAGAAAGTCAATACATGTATAGAAACTGAATGGTCTCTTACCTGTAGAGAGTTGCAGACAGATAGTAAGTCACACACAGTTGCACATGGACAGGCCATCTTTCGCCAGATCTACCGTCAGAAGGTAGGGGCTCAAGGGATCCTGAACCTGTAAGACAAAAAAAGAAAGTGAATACATGTAAAGAAACTGAATGATCACCTACCTGTTACACACTAGCAGATAAATAAATAGGGAGTCACACTCACAGTTGCACATGGACAGACAGTTTTTCACCACATCCACCATCAGTGGGGTACAGGGTCTTGGGGTCCTGAAAGCCTGTAAGACAACAAAGAAAGTCAATACGTGTACAGAAACTGAATGATCACTTACCTGTTAAAGAGCTGGAGAACGATTGACAACAAGCCACACACAGTTGCAGATGAATATATATTTGTTGGCAGGATACACCTTCAGGGAGAAGAGGTTGATGGGGTTCCGGGCAACCTATAACACAAAAAAGAAAGTCAATACATGTAAAGAAACGGAATGATCACTTACCTGTTAGAGAGTTGCAGACAGACAGTAAGTCACACACAGTTGCACATGGACAGGCCGTTTTTCGCCAGATCTACCATCAGAAGGTACGGGCTCATTGGATCGTTAAATCCTGTAAGACAAAAAAAGAAAGTCAATACATGTATAGAAACTGAATGATCACCTACCTGTTACACACTTGCAGACAAACAGATAGGGAGTCACACACACACAGTTGCACATGGACAGACAGTTTTTCACCACATCCACCATCAGTGGGGTACAGGGTCTTGGGGTCCTGAAAACCTGTAAGACAACAAAGAAAGTCAATACATGTACAGAAACTGAATTATCACTTACCTGTTACAGAGTTGCAGAACGATTGACAGCAAGCCACACACAGTTAAAGATGAATATACGTTTCTTGGCAGGATACACCATCAGGGAGAAGAGGTTGATGGAGTTCCTGAAATCCTGTAAGACAACAAAGAGTCAATACATGTATAGAAACTGAATGGTCTCTTACCTGTTAGAGAGTTGCAGACAGATAGATGGGGAGTCACACACACAGTTGCACATAGACAGGCCGTTTTTTGCCAGATCTACCATCAGAAGGTAAGGGCTCATGGGATTGTGAGAAAGCCTGTAAGACAAAAAATGAAAGTCAATACATGTATAAAACCTGAATGATCACTTATTATTCAGTTGTTGGTAGGAATGAATGATCACTTATCATTCACTTGTTGGCAGGAAACACCATCAGGGAGAAGAGGTTGATGGGGTTCTGGACAACCTGTAACACAAAAAAGAAAGTCAAAATATGTACAGAAACTGAATGATCACCTACCTGTTACACACTTGCAGACAGATAGATATTGAGTCACACACACAGTTGCACATGGGCAGGCCGTCTTTCGCCAGATCTACCATCAGAAGGTAGGGGCTCAAGGGATCCTGAACATGTAAGACAAAAAAAGAAAGTGAATACATGTAAAGAAACTGAATGATCACCTACCTGTTACACACTTGCAGACAAATAGATAGGGAGTCACACACAGTTGCACATGGACAGATTTTTTCACCACATCCAACATAAGTGACGTAGAAGGTCTTGGGGTCCTGAAAGCCTGTAAGACAACAAAAAGGCAATACATGTACAGAAACTGAATGATCACTTACCTGTTAGAGAGTTGCAGACAGATAGTAAGTCACACACAGTTGCACATAGACAGGCCGTTTTTCGCCAGATCTACCATCAGAAGGTAAGGGCTCATGGGATTGTGAAAGCCTGTAAGACAAAAAATGAAAGTCAATACATGTATAGAACCTGAATGATCACTTATTATTCAGTTGTTGGTAGGAATGAATGATCACTTATCATTCACTTGTTGGCAGGAAACACCATCAGGGAGAAGAGGTTGATGGGCTTCTGGACAACCTGTAACACAAAAATGAAAGTCAATATATGCATAGAAACAGAATGAGCACCTACCTGTTACAGAGTTGCAGACAGATAGATAGGGAGTCACACACACACACACAGTTGCACATGGACAGACCGTCGTTCGCCACATCCACCATCAGGGAGGTACAGGGTCTTGGGGTCCTGAAAAACTGTAAGACAACAAAGAAAGTCAATACATGTACAGAAACTGAATTATCACTTACCTGTTACAGAGTTGCAGAACGATTGACAGCAAGCCACACACAGTTAAAGATGAATATACGTTTCTTGGCAGGATACACCATCAGGGAGAAGAGGTTGATGGAGTTCCTGAAATCCTGTAAGACAACAAAGAGTCAATACATGTATAGAAACTGAATGGTCTCTTACCTGTTAGAGAGTTGCAGACAGAAAGTAAATCACACACAGTTGTACATGCACAGGCCGATTTTTGCCAGATCTACCATCAGAAGGTAGGGGCTCATGGGATCGTGAAAGCCTGCAAGACAAAAAAGAAAGTCTATACATGTATAGAAACTGAATGAACACCTACCTGTTACACACTTGCAGACAGATAGATAGGGAGTCACACACACAGTTGCACATGAACAGACAGTTTTTCACCACATCCAACATCAGGGACATAGAAGGTCTTGGGGTCCTGAAAGCCTGTAAGACAACAAAAAGGCAATACATGTACAGAAACTGAATGATCACTTACCTGTTAGAGAGTTGCAGACAGATGGTAAGTCACACACAGTTGCACATAGACAGGCCGTTTTTCGCCAGATCTACCATCAGAAGGTAAGGGCTCATGGGATTCTGAAAGCCTGTAAGACAAAAAAAGAAAGTCTATACATGTATAGAACCTGAATGATCACTTATTATTCAGTTGTTGGTAGGAATGAATGATCACTTATCATTCACTTGTTGGCAGGAAACACCATCAGGGAGAAGAGGTTGATGGGCTTCTGGACAACCTGTAACACAAAAAAGAAAGTCAATATATGCATAGAAACTGAATGATCACCTACCTGTTACACACTTGCAGACAGATAGATAGGGAGTCACACACACAGTTGCAAATGGACAGACCATTGTTCACCACGTCCACCATCAGGGAGGAAGAGGGTCTTGGGGTCCTGAAATGCTGTAACAAAAAAGAAAGTCAATATAGGTATTGAAACTGAATGATCACCTACCTGTTACACACTTGCAGACAGATAGATGGGGAGTCACACACACAGTTGCACATGGACAGACCGTTGTTCGCCTTATCCACCATCAGAAGGTAGAGGCTATAGGGATCCTGAACCTGTAAGACAAAAAAAGAAAGTCAATACATGTATAGAAACTGAATGGTCTCTTACCTGTAGAGAGTTGCAGACAGATAGTAAGTCACACACAGTTGCACATGGACAGGCCGTCTTTCGCCAGATCTACCATCAGAAGGTAGGGGCTCAAGGGATCCTGAACCTGTAAGACAAAAAAAGAAAGTGAATACATGTAAAGAAACTGAATGATCACCTACCTGTTACACACTTGCAGATAAATAGATAGGGAGTCACACACACAGTTGCACATGAGCAGACAGTTTTTCACCACATCCAACATAAGGGACATAGAAGGTCTTGGGGTCCTGAAAGCCTGTAAGACAACAAAAAGGCAATACATGTACAGAAACTGAATGATCACTTACCTGTTAGAGAGTTGCAGACAGATAGTAAGTCACACACAGTTGCACATAGACAGGCCGTTTTTCGCCAGATCTACCATCAGAAGGTAAGGGCTCATGGGATTGTGAAAGCCTGTAAGACAAAAAATGAAAGTCAATACATGTATAGAACCTGAATGATCACTTATTATTCAGTTGTTGGTAGGAATGAATGATCACTTATCATTCACTTGTTGGCAGGAAACACCATCAGGGAGAAGAGGTTGATGGGCTTCTGGACAACCTGTAACACAAAAAAGAAAGTCAATATATGCATAGAAACTGAATGATCACCTACCTGTTACACACTTGCAGACAGATAGATAGGGAGTCACACACACAGTTGCACATGGACAGACCATTGTTCACCACGTCCACCATCAGGGAGGAAAGCGTCTTGGGGTCCTGAAAGGCTGTAACAAAAAAGAAAGTCAATATATGTATAGAAACTGAATGATCACCTACCTGTTACACACTTGCAGACAGATAGATAGGGAGTCACACACACAGTTGCACATGGACAATCCATTGTTCACCACGTCCACCATCAGAACGTAGGGGCTCAAGGGATCCTGAACCTGTAAGACAAAAAAAGAAAGTCAATACATGTACAGAAACTGAATGATCACTTGCCTGTTACAGAGCTGGAGCTGGAGAACGATTGACAGCGAGCCACACACAGTTGCAGATGATAATATATTTGTTGGCAGGACAAACCTTCAGGGAGAAGAGGTTGATGGGGTTCCAGGCAACCTGTAACACAAAAAAGAAAGTAAATACATGTATAGAAACTGAATGATCACCTACCTGTTACACACCTGCAGACAAATAGATAGGGAGTCACACACACAGTTGCACATGAACAGACAGTTTTTCACCACATCCAACATCAGAAGGTAGGGACTCAAGGGATCCTGAACCTGTAAGACAAAAAAAGAAAGTGAATACATGTAAAGAAACTGAATGATCACCTACCTGTTACACACTTGCAGACAAATAGATAGGGAGTCACACAAAGTTGCACATGGACAGAGTTTTTCACCACATCCAACATAAGGGACGTAGAAGGTCTTGGGGTCCTGAAAGCCTGTAAGACAACAAAAAGGCAATACATGTACAGAAACTGAATGATCACTTACCTGTTAGAGAGTTGCAGACAGATAGTAAGTCACACACAGTTGCACATAGACAGGCCGTTTTTCGCCAGATCTACCATCAGAAGGTAAGGGCTCATGGGATTGTGAAAGCCTGTAAGACAAAAAATGAAAGTCAATACATGTATAGAACCTGAATGATCACTTATTATTCAGTTGTTGGTAGGAATGAATGATCACTTATCATTCACTTGTTGGCAGGAAACACCATCAGGGAGAAGAGGTTGATGGGCTTCTGGACAACCTGTAACACAAAAAAGAAAGTCAATATATGCATAGAAACTGAATGATCACCTACCTGTTACACACTTGCAGACAGATAGATAGGGAGTCACACACACAGTTGCACATGGACAGACCATTGTTCACCACGTCCACCATCAGGGAGGAAAGCGTCTTGGGGTCCTGAAAGGCTGTAACAAAAAAGAAAGTCAATATATGTATAGAAACTGAATGATCACCTACCTGTTACACACTTGAAGACAGATAGATGGGGAGTCACACACACAGTTGCACATAAACAGGCCATTTTTCGCCAGATCTACCATCAGAAGGTAAGGGCTTATGGGATTGTGAAAGCCTGTAAGACAAAAAATGAAAGTCAATACATGTATAGAACCTGAATGATCACTTATTATTCAGTTGTTGATAGGAATGAATGATCACTTATCATTCACTCGTTGGCAGGATACACCATCAGGGAGAAGAGGTTGATGGGCTTCTGGACAACCTTTAACACAAAAAAGAAAGTCAATATATGTATAGAAACTGAATGATCACCTACCTGTTACACACTTGCGGACAGATAGATAGGGAGTCACACACACAGTTGCACATGGACAATCCATTGTTCACCACGTCCACCATCAGAACGTAGGGGCTCAAGGGATCCTGAACCTGTAAGACAAAAAAAGAAAGTCAATACATGTACAGAAACTGAATGAACACTTGCCTGTTACAGAGCTGGAGCTGGAGAACGATTGACAGCGAGCCACACACAGTTGCAGATGATAATATATTTGTTGGCAGGACAAACCTTCAGGGAGAAGAGGTTGATGGGGTTCCAGGCAACCTGTAACACAAAAAAGAAAGTAAATACATGTATAGAAACTGAATGATCACCTACCTGTTACACACTTGCAGACAAATAGATAGGGAGTCACACACACAGTTGCACATGAACAGACAGTTTTTCACCACATCCAACATCAGAAGGTAGGGACTCAAGGGATCCTGAACCTGTAAGACAAAAAAAGAAAGTGAATACATGTAAAGAAACTGAATGATCACCTACCTGTTACACACTTGCAGACAAATAGATAGGGAGTCACACAAAGTTGCACATGGACAGAGTTTTTCACCACATCCAACATAAGGGACGTAGAAGGTCTTGGGGTCCTGAAAGCCTGTAAGACAACAAAAAGGCAATACATGTACAGAAACTGAATGATCACTTACCTGTTAGAGAGTTGCAGACAGATAGTAAGTCACACACAGTTGCACATAGACAGGCCGTTTTTCGCCAGATCTACCATCAGAAGGTAAGGGCTCATGGGATTGTGAAAGCCTGTAAGACAAAAAATGAAAGTCAATACATGTATAGAACCTGAATGATCACTTATTATTCAGTTGTTGGTAGGAATGAATGATCACTTATCATTCACTTGTTGGCAGGAAACACCATCAGGGAGAAGAGGTTGATGGGCTTCTGGACAACCTGTAACACAAAAAAGAAAGTCAATATATGCATAGAAACTGAATGATCACCTACCTGTTACACACTTGCAGACAGATAGATAGGGAGTCACACACACAGTTGCACATGGACAGACCATTGTTCACCACGTCCACCATCAGGGAGGAAAGCGTCTTGGGGTCCTGAAAGGCTGTAACAAAAAAGAAAGTCAATATATGTATAGAAACTGAATGATCACCTACCTGTTACACACTTGCGGACAGATAGATAGGGAGTCACACACACAGTTGCACATGGACAATCCATTGTTCACCACGTCCACCATCAGAACGTAGGGGCTCAAGGGATCCTGAACCTGTAAGACAAAAAAAGAAAGTCAATACATGTACAGAAACTGAATGATCACTTGCCTGTTACAGAGCTGGAGCTGGAGAACGATTGACAGCGAGCCACACACAGTTGCAGATGATAATATATTTGTTGGCAGGACAAACCTTCAGGGAGAAGAGGTTGATGGGGTTCCAGGCAACCTGTAACACAAAAAAGAAAGTAAATACATGTATAGAAACTGAATGATCACCTACCTGTTACACACTTGCAGACAAATAGATAGGGAGTCACACACACAGTTGCACATGAACAGACAGTTTTTCACCACATCCAACATCAGAAGGTAGGGACTCAAGGGATCCTGAACCTGTAAGACAAAAAAAGAAAGTGAATACATGTAAAGAAACTGAATGATCACCTACCTGTTACACACTTGCAGACAAATAGATAGGGAGTCACACACAGTTGCACATGGACAGAGTTTTTCACCACATCCAACATAAGGGACGTAGAAGGTCTTGGGGTCCTGAAAGCCTGTAAGACAACAAAAAGGCAATACATGTACAGAAACTGAATGATCACTTACCTGTTAGAGAGTTGCAGACAGATAGTAAGTCACACACAGTTGCACATAGACAGGCCGTTTTTCGCCAGATCTACCATCAGAAAGTAAGGGCTCATGGGATTGTGAAAGCCTGTAAGACAAAAATTGAAAGTCAATACATGTATAGAACCTGAATGATCACTTATTATTCAGTTGTTGGTAGGAATGAATGATCACTTATCATTCACTTGTTGGCAGGAAACACCATCAGGGAGAAGAGGTTGATGGGCTTCTGGACAACCTGTAACACAAAAAAGAAAGTCAATATATGTATAGAAACTGAATGATCACCTACCTGTTACACACTTGCAGACAGATAGATAGGGAGTCACACACACAGTTGCACATGGACAGACCATTGTTCACCACGTCCACCATCAGGGAGGAAGAGGGTCTTGGGGTCCTGAAATGCTGTAACAAAAAAGAAAGTCAATATAGGTATTGAAACTGAATGATCACCTACCTGTTACACACTTGCAGACAGATAGATGGGGAGTCACACACACAGTTGCACATGGACAGACCGTTTTTTGCCACATCCACCATCAGGGAAGTAGAGGATCTTGGGGTCCTGAAAGCCTGGAAGACAACAAAAAGTCAATACATGTACAGAAGGGGAATGATCACTTACCTGCTATAGAGTTGCAGAACGCAGAAAAGTCGCAGAAAATACATTTGTTGGCAGAATACAACTTCAGGGAAAAGAGGTTGATTGGGTTCTGGACAACCTGTTACACAACAAAGAAAGTCAATACATGTATAGAAACTGAATGATCACCTACCTTTTATACACTTGCAGACAAATAAATAGGGAGTCACACTCACAGTTGCACATGGACAGACAGTTTTTCACCACATCCACCATCAGGGAGGTACAGGGTCTTGGGGTTCTGAAAGCCTGTAAGACAACAAAGAAAATCAATACATGTATAGAAACTGAATGATCACTTACCTGTAAGAGAGTTGCAGACAGATAGGGAGTCACACACAGTTGCACATGGACAGACCATCGTTCGCCACATCCACATCGCCACAAGTGAATGATCATTTATTCCTGCCAACAACTGAATGATAAGTGATCACTTATCATTCACTTGTTGGCAGGATACACCATCAGGGAGAAGAGGTTGATGGGATTCTGGACAACCTGTAACACAAAAAAGAAAGTCAATATATGTATAGAAACTGAATGATCACCTACCTGTTACACACTTGCAGACAGATAGATGGGGAGTCACACACACAGTTGCACATGGACAGACTGTTGTTTGCCCTATCCACCTTCAGAAGGTAGGGGCTCAAGGGATCCTGAACCTGAAAGACAAAAAAAGAAAGTCAATACATGTACAGAAACTGAATGATCACTTACCTGTTACATAGCTGGAGAACGATTGACAGCGAGCCACACACAGTTGCAGATGAAAATATATTTGTTGGCAGGACAAGCCTTCAGGGAGAAGAGGTTGATGGGGTTCAGGGCAACCTACAACACAAAAAAGAAAGTCAATACATGTAAAGAAACGGAATGATCACTTACCTGTTACAGAGTTGCAGACAGATAGATAGGGAGTCCCATACACAGTTGCACATGCACAGGCCGATTTTCGCCAGATCTACCATCAGAAGGTAGGGGCTCATGGGATCGTGAAAGCCTGTAAGACAAAAAAAGAAAGTCAATACATGTATAGAAACTGAATGATCACCTACCTGTTACACACTAGCAGATAAATAAATAGGGAGTCACACTCACAGTTGCACATGGACAGACAGTTTTTCACCACATCCACCATCAGTGGGGTACAGGGTCTTGGGGTCCTGAAAACCTGTAAGACAACAAAGAAAGTCAATACGTGTACAGAAACTGAATGATCACTTACCTGTTAAAGAGCTGGAGAACGATTGACAACAAGCCACACACAGTTGCAGATGAATATATATTTGTTGGCAGGATACACCTTCAGGGAGAAGAGGCTGATGGGGTTCCGGGCAACCTATAACACAAAAAAGAAAGTCAATACATGTAAAGAAACGGAATGATCACTTACCTGTTAGAGAGTTGCAGACAGACAGTAAGTCACACACAGTTGCACATGGACAGGCCGTTTTTCACCAGATCTACCATCAGAAGGTACGGGCTCATGGGATCGTTAAAGCCTGTAAGACAAAAAAAGAAAGTCAATACATGTATAGAAACTGAATGATCACCTACCTGTTACACACTTGCAGACAAACAGATAGGGAGTCACACACACACAGTTGCACATGGACAGACAGTTTTTCACCACATCCACCATCAGTGGGGTACAGGGTCTTGGGGTCCTGAAAACCTGTAAGACAACAAAGAAAGTCAATACATGTACAGAAACTGAATTATCACTTACCTGTTACAGAGTTGCAGAACGATTGACAGCAAGCCACACACAGTTAAAGATGAATATACGTTTCTTGGCAGGATACACCATCAGGGAGAAGAGGTTGATGGAGTTCCTGAAATCCTGTAAGACAACAAAGAGTCAATACATGTATAGAAACTGAATGGTCTCTTACCTGTTAGAGAGTTGCAGACAGATAGTAAGTCACACACAGTTGTACATGCACAGGCCGATTTTTGCCAGATCTACCATCAGAAGGTAGGGGCTCATGGGATCGTGAAAGCCTGCAAGACAAAAAAGAAAGTCTATACATGTATAGAAACTGAATGAACACCTACCTGTTACACACTGGCAGACAGATAGATAGGGAGTCACACACACAGTTGCACATGAACAGACAGTTTTTCACCACATCCAACATCAGGGACATAGAAGGTCTTGGGGTCCTGAAAGCCTGTAAGACAACAAAAAGGCAATACATGTACAGAAACTGAATGATCACTTACCTGTTAGAGAGTTGCAGACAGATAGTAAGTCACACACAGTTGCACATAGACAGGCCGTTTTTCGCCAGATCTACCATCAGAAGGTAAGGGCTCATGGGATTGTGAAAGCCTGTAAGACAAAAAAAGAAAGTCTATACATGTATAGAACCTGAATGATCACTTATTATTCAGTTGTTGGTAGGAATGAATGATCACTTATCATTCACTTGTTGGCAGGAAACACCATCAGGGAGAAGAGGTTGATGGGCTTCTGGACAACCTGTAACACAAAAAAGAAAGTCAATATATGCATAGAAACTGAATGATCACCTACCTGTTACACACTTGCAGACAGATAGATAGGGAGTCACACACACAGTTGCACATGGACAGACCATTGTTCACCACGTCCACCATCAGGGAGGAAGAGGGTCTTGGGGTCCTGAAATGCTGTAACAAAAAAGAAAGTCAATATAGGTATTGAAACTGAAGGATCACCTACCTGTTACACACTTGCAGACAGATAGATGGGGAGTCACACACACAGTTGCACATGGACAGACCGTTGTTCGCCTTATCCACCATCAGAAGGTAGAGGCTATAGGGATCCTGAACCTGTAAGACAAAAAAAGAAAGTCAATACATGTATAGAAACTGAATGGTCTCTTACCTGTAGAGAGTTGCAGACAGATAGTAAGTCACACACAGTTGCACATGGACAGGCCATCTTTCGCCAGATCTACCGTCAGAAGGTAGGGGCTCAAGGGATCCTGAACCTGTAAGACAAAAAAAGAAAGTGAATACATGTAAAGAAACTGAATGATCACCTACCTGTTACACACTAGCAGATAAATAAATAGGGAGTCACACTCACAGTTGCACATGGACAGACAGTTTTTCACCACATCCACCATCAGTGGGGTACAGGGTCTTGGGGTCCTGAAAGCCTGTAAGACAACAAAGAAAGTCAATACGTGTACAGAAACTGAATGATCACTTACCTGTTAAAGAGCTGGAGAACGATTGACAACAAGCCACACACAGTTGCAGATGAATATATATTTGTTGGCAGGATACACCTTCAGGGAGAAGAGGTTGATGGGGTTCCGGGCAACCTATAACACAAAAAAGAAAGTCAATACATGTAAAGAAACGGAATGATCACTTACCTGTTAGAGAGTTGCAGACAGACAGTAAGTCACACACAGTTGCACATGGACAGGCCGTTTTTCGCCAGATCTACCATCAGAAGGTACGGGCTCATGGGATCGTTAAATCCTGTAAGACAAAAAAAGAAAGTCAATATATGTATAGAAACTGAATGATCACCTACCTGTTACACACTTGCAGACAAACAGATAGGGAGTCACACACACACAGTTGCACATGGACAGACAGTTTTTCACCACATCCACCATCAGTGGGGTACAGGGTCTTGGGGTCCTGAAAACCTGTAAGACAACAAAGAAAGTCAATACATGTACAGAAACTGAATTATCACTTACCTGTTACAGAGTTGCAGAACGATTGACAGCAAGCCACACACAGTTAAAGATGAATATACGTTTCTTGGCAGGATACACCATCAGGGAGAAGAGGTTGATGGAGTTCCTGAAATCCTGTAAGACAACAAAGAGTCAATACATGTATAGAAACTGAATGGTCTCTTACCTGTTAGAGAGTTGCAGACAGATAGTAAGTCACACACAGTTGTACATGCACAGGCCGATTTTTGCCAGATCTACCATCAGAAGGTAAGGGCTCATGGGATTGTGAAAGCCTGTAAGACAAAAAATGAAAGTCAATACATGTATAGAACCTGAATGATCACTTATTATTCAGTTGTTGGTAGGAATGAATGATCACTTATCATTCACTTGTTGGCAGGAAACACCATCAGGGAGAAGAGGTTGATGGGCTTCTGGACAACCTGTAACACAAAAAAGAAAGTCAATATATGCATAGAAACTGAATAATCACCTACCTTTTACACACTTGCAGACAGATAGATAGGGAGTCACACACACAGTTGCACATGGACAGACCATTGTTCACCACGTCCACCATCAGGGAGGAAGAGGGTCTTGGGGTCCTGAAATGCTGTAACAAAAAAGAAAGTCAATATAGGTATTGAAACTGAAGGATCACCTACCTGTTACACACTTGCAGACAGATAGATGGGGAGTCACACACACAGTTGCACATGGACAGACCGTTGTTCGCCTTATCCACCATCAGAAGGTAGAGGCTATAGGGATCCTGAACCTGTAAGACAAAAAAAGAAAGTCAATACATGTATAGAAACTGAATGGTCTCTTACCTGTAGAGAGTTGCAGACAGATAGTAAGTCACACACAGTTGCACATGGACAGGCCGTCTTTCGCCAGATCTACCATCAGAAGGTAGGGGCTCAAGGGATCCTGAACCTGTAAGACAAAAAAAGAAAGTGAATACATGTAAAGAAACTGAATGATCACCTACCTATTACACACTTGCAGACAAATAGATAGGGAGTCACACACACAGTTGCACATGAGCAGACAGTTTTTCACCACATCCAACATAAGGGACATAGAAGGTCTTGGGGTCCTGAAAGCCTGTAAGACAACAAAAAGGCAATACATGTACAGAAACTGAATGATCACTTACCTGTTAGAGAGTTGCAGACAGATAGATAGGGAGTCACACACACAGTTGCACATGGACAATCCATTGTTCACCACGTCCACCATCAGAACGTAGGGGCTCAAGGGATCCTGAACCTGTAAGACAAAAAAAGAAAGTCAATACATGTACAGAAACTGAATGATCACTTGCCTGTTACAGAGCTGGAGCTGGAGAACGATTGACAGCGAGCCACACACAGTTGCAGATGATAATATATTTGTTGGCAGGACAAACCTTCAGGGAGAAGAGGTTGATGGGGTTCCAGGCAACCTGTAACACAAAAAAGAAAGTAAATACATGTATAGAAACTGAATGATCACCTACCTGTTACACACTTGCAGACAAATAGATAGGGAGTCACACACACAGTTGCACATGAACAGACAGTTTTTCACCACATCCAACATCAGAAGGTAGGGACTCAAGGGATCCTGAACCTGTAAGACAAAAAAAGAAAGTGAATACATGTAAAGAAACTGAATGATCACCTACCTGTTACACACTTGCAGACAAATAGATAGGGAGTCACACACAGTTGCACATGGACAGAGTTTTTCACAACATCCAACATAAGGGACGTAGAAGGTCTTGGGGTCCTGAAAGCCTGTAAGACAACAAAAAGGCAATACATGTACAGAAACTGAATGATCACTTACCTGTTAGAGAGTTGCAGACAGATAGTAAGTCACACACAGTTGCACATAGACAGGCCGTTTTTCGCCAGATCTACCATCAGAAGGTAAGGGCTCATGGGATTGTGAAAGCCTGTAAGACAAAAATTGAAAGTCAATACATGTATAGAACCTGAATGATCACTTATTATTCAGTTGTTGGTAGGAATGAATGATCACTTATCATTCACTTGTTGGCAGGAAACACCATCAGGGAGAAGAGGTTGATGGGCTTCTGGACAACCTGTAACACAAAAAAGAAAGTCAATATATGCATAGAAACTGAATGATCACCTACCTGTTACACACTTGCAGACAGATAGATAGGGAGTCACACACACAGTTGCACATGGACAGACCATTGTTCACCACGTCCACCATCAGGGAGGAAGAGGGTCTTGGGGTCCTGAAATGCTGTAACAAAAAAGAAAGTCAATATAGGTATTGAAACTGAATGATCACCTACCTGTTACACACTTGCAGACAGATAGATGGGGAGTCACACACACAGTTGCACATGGACAGACCGTTTTTTGCCACATCCACCATCAGGGAAGTAGAGGATCTTGGGGTCCTGAAAGCCTGGAAGACAACAAAAAGTCAATACATGTACAGAAGGGGAATGATCACTTACCTGCTATAGAGTTGCAGAACGCAGAAAAGTCGCAGAAAATACATTTGTTGGCAGAATACAACTTCAGGGAAAAGAGGTTGATTGGGTTCTGGACAACCTGTTACACAACAAAGAAAGTCAATACATGTATAGAAACTGAATGATCACCTACCTTTTATACACTTGCAGACAAATAAATAGGGAGTCACACTCACAGTTGCACATGGACAGACAGTTTTTCACCACATCCACCATCAGGGAGGTACAGGGTCTTGGGGTTCTGAAAGCCTGTAAGACAACAAAGAAAATCAATACATGTATAGAAACTGAATGATCACTTACCTGTAAGAGAGTTGCAGACAGATAGGGAGTCACACACAGTTGCACATGGACAGACCATCGTTCGCCACATCCACATCGCCACAAGTGAATGATCATTTATTCCTGCCAACAACTGAATGATAAGTGATCACTTATCATTCACTTGTTGGCAGGATACACCATCAGGGAGAAGAGGTTGATGGGATTCTGGACAACCTGTAACACAAAAAAGAAAGTCAATATATGTATAGAAACTGAATGATCACCTACCTGTTACACACTTGCAGACAGATAGATGGGGAGTCACACACACAGTTGCACATGGACAGACTGTTGTTTGCCCTATCCACCTTCAGAAGGTAGGGGCTCAAGGGATCCTGAACCTGAAAGACAAAAAAAGAAAGTCAATACATGTACAGAAACTGAATGATCACTTACCTGTTACATAGCTGGAGAACGATTGACAGCGAGCCACACACAGTTGCAGATGAAAATATATTTGTTGGCAGGACAAGCCTTCAGGGAGAAGAGGTTGATGGGGTTCAGGGCAACCTACAACACAAAAAAGAAAGTCAATACATGTAAAGAAACGGAATGATCACTTACCTGTTACAGAGTTGCAGACAGATAGATAGGGAGTCCCATACACAGTTGCACATGCACAGGCCGATTTTCGCCAGATCTACCATCAGAAGGTAGGGGCTCATGGGATCGTGAAAGCCTGTAAGACAAAAAAAGAAAGTCAATACATGTATAGAAACTGAATGATCACCTACCTGTTACACACTAGCAGATAAATAAATAGGGAGTCACACTCACAGTTGCACATGGACAGACAGTTTTTCACCACATCCACCATCAGTGGGGTACAGGGTCTTGGGGTCCTGAAAGCCTGTAAGACAACAAAGAAAGTCAATACGTGTACAGAAACTGAATGATCACTTACCTGTTAAAGAGCTGGAGAACGATTGACAACAAGCCACACACAGTTGCAGATGAATATATATTTGTTGGCAGGATACACCTTCAGGGAGAAGAGGCTGATGGGGTTCCGGGCAACCTATAACACAAAAAAGAAAGTCAATACATGTAAAGAAACGGAATGATCACTTACCTGTTAGAGAGTTGCAGACAGACAGTAAGTCACACACAGTTGCACATGGACAGGCCGTTTTTCGCCAGATCTACCATCAGAAGGTACGGGCTCATGGGATCGTTAAAGCCTGTAAGACAAAAAAAGAAAGTCAATACATGTATAGAAACTGAATGATCACCTACCTGTTACACACTTGCAGACAAACAGATAGGGAGTCACACACACACAGTTGCACATGGACAGACAGTTTTTCACCACATCCACCATCAGTGGGGTACAGGGTCTTGGGGTCCTGAAAACCTGTAAGACAACAAAGAAAGTCAATACATGTACAGAAACTGAATTATCACTTACCTGTTACAGAGTTGCAGAACGATTGACAGCAAGCCACACACAGTTAAAGATGAATATACGTTTCTTGGCAGGATACACCATCAGGGAGAAGAGGTTGATGGAGTTCCTGAAATCCTGTAAGACAACAAAGAGTCAATACATGTATAGAAACTGAATGGTCTCTTACCTGTTAGAGAGTTGCAGACAGATAGTAAGTCACACACAGTTGTACATGCACAGGCCGATTTTTGCCAGATCTACCATCAGAAGGTAGGGGCTCATGGGATCGTGAAAGCCTGCAAGACAAAAAAGAAAGTCTATACATGTATAGAAACTGAATGAACACCTACCTGTTACACACTGGCAGACAGATAGATAGGGAGTCACACACACAGTTGCACATGAACAGACAGTTTTTCACCACATCCAACATCAGGGACATAGAAGGTCTTGGGGTCCTGAAAGCCTGTAAGACAACAAAAAGGCAATACATGTACAGAAACTGAATGATCACTTACCTGTTAGAGAGTTGCAGACAGATAGTAAGTCACACACAGTTGCACATAGACAGGCCGTTTTTCGCCAGATCTACCATCAGAAGGTAAGGGCTCATGGGATTGTGAAAGCCTGTAAGACAAAAAAAGAAAGTCTATACATGTATAGAACCTGAATGATCACTTATTATTCAGTTGTTGGTAGGAATGAATGATCACTTATCATTCACTTGTTGGCAGGAAACACCATCAGGGAGAAGAGGTTGATGGGCTTCTGGACAACCTGTAACACAAAAAAGAAAGTCAATATATGCATAGAAACTGAATGATCACCTACCTGTTACACACTTGCAGACAGATAGATAGGGAGTCACACACACAGTTGCACATGGACAGACCATTGTTCACCACGTCCACCATCAGGGAGGAAGAGGGTCTTGGGGTCCTGAAATGCTGTAACAAAAAAGAAAGTCAATATAGGTATTGAAACTGAATGATCACCTACCTGTTACACACTTGCAGACAGATAGATGGGCAGTCACACACACAGTTGCACATGGACAGACCGTTGTTCGCCTTATCCACCATCAGAAGGTAGAGGCTATAGGGATCCTGAACCTGTAAGACAAAAAAAGAAAGTCAATACATGTATAGAAACTGAATGGTCTCTTACCTGTTAGAGAGTTGCAGACAGATAGTAAGTCACACACAGTTGCACATGGACAGGCCGTCTTTCGCCAGATCTACCATCAGAAGGTAGGGGCTCAAGGGATCCTGAACCTGTAAGACAAAAAAAGAAAGTGAATACATGTAAAGAAACTGAATGATCACCTACCTGTTACACACTTGCAGACAAATAGATAGGGAGTCACACACACAGTTGCACATGAGCAGACAGTTTTTCACCACATCCAACATAAGGGACATAGAAGGTCTTGGGGTCCTGAAAGCCTGTAAGACAACAAAAAGGCAATACATGTACAGAAACTGAATGATCACTTACCTGTTAGAGAGTTGCAGACAGATAGTAAGTCACACACAGTTGCACATAGACAGGCCGTTTTTCGCCAGATCTACCATCAGAAGGTAAGGGCTCATGGGATTGTGAAAGCCTGTAAGACAAAAAATGAAAGTCAATACATGTATAGAACCTGAATGATCACTTATTATTCAGTTGTTGGTAGGAATGAATGATCACTTATCATTCACTTGTTGGCAGGAAACACCATCAGGGAGAAGAGGTTGATGGGCTTCTGGACAACCTGTAACACAAAAAAGAAAGTCAATATATGCATAGAAACTGAATGATAACCTACCTGTTACACACTTGCAGACAGATAGATAGGGAGTCACACACACAGTTGCACATGGACAGACCATTGTTCACCACGTCCACCATCAGGGAGGAAAGCATCTTGGGGTCCTGAAAGGCTGTAACAAAAAAGAAAGTCAATATATGTATAGAAACTGAATGATCACCTACCTGTTACACACTTGCAGACAGATAGATGGGGAGTCACACACACAGTTGCACATAAACAGGCCATTTTTCGCCAGATCTACCATCAGAAGGTAAGGGCTTATGGGATTGTGAAAGCCTGTAAGACAAAAAATGAAAGTCAATACATGTATAGAACCTGAATGATCACTTATTATTCAGTTGTTGATAGGAATGAATGATCACTTATCATTCACTCGTTGGCAGGATACACCATCAGGGAGAAGAGGTTGATGGGCTTCTGGACAACCTTTAACACAAAAAAGAAAGTCAATATATGTATAGAAACTGAATGATCACCTACCTGTTACACACTTGCGGACAGATAGATAGGGAGTCACACACACAGTTGCACATGGACAATCCATTGTTCACCACGTCCACCATCAGAACGTAGGGGCTCAAGGGATCCTGAACCTGTAAGACAAAAAAAGAAAGTCAATACATGTACAGAAACTGAATGATCACTTGCCTGTTACAGAGCTGGAGCTGGAGAACGATTGACAGCGAGCCACACACAGTTGCAGATGATAATATATTTGTTGGCAGGACAAACCTTCAGGGAGAAGAGGTTGATGGGGTTCCAGGCAACCTGTAACACAAAAAAGAAAGTAAATACATGTATAGAAACTGAATGATCACCTACCTGTTACACACTTGCAGACAAATAGATAGGGAGTCACACACACAGTTGCACATGAACAGACAGTTTTTCACCACATCCAACATCAGAAGGTAGGGACTCAAGGGATCCTGAACCTGTAAGACAAAAAAAGAAAGTGAATACATGTAAAGAAACTGAATGATCACCTACCTGTTACACACTTGCAGACAAATAGATAGGGAGTCACACACAGTTGCACATGGACAGAGTTTTTCACAACATCCAACATAAGGGACGTAGAAGGTCTTGGGGTCCTGAAAGCCTGTAAGACAACAAAAAGGCAATACATGTACAGAAACTGAATGATCACTTACCTGTTAGAGAGTTGCAGACAGATAGTAAGTCACACACAGTTGCACATAGACAGGCCGTTTTTCGCCAGATCTACCATCAGAAGGTAAGGGCTCATGGGATTGTGAAAGCCTGTAAGACAAAAATTGAAAGTCAATACATGTATAGAACCTGAATGATCACTTATTATTCAGTTGTTGGTAGGAATGAATGATCACTTATCATTCACTTGTTGGCAGGAAACACCATCAGGGAGAAGAGGTTGATGGGCTTCTGGACAACCTGTAACACAAAAAAGAAAGTCAATATATGCATAGAAACTGAATGATCACCTACCTGTTACACACTTGCAGACAGATAGATAGGGAGTCACACACACAGTTGCACATGGACAGACCATTGTTCACCACGTCCACCATCAGGGAGGAAGAGGGTCTTGGGGTCCTGAAATGCTGTAACAAAAAAGAAAGTCAATATAGGTATTGAAACTGAATGATCACCTACCTGTTACACACTTGCAGACAGATAGATGGGGAGTCACACACACAGTTGCACATGGACAGACCGTTTTTTGCCACATCCACCATCAGGGAAGTAGAGGATCTTGGGGTCCTGAAAGCCTGGAAGACAACAAAAAGTCAATACATGTACAGAAGGGGAATGATCACTTACCTGCTATAGAGTTGCAGAACGCAGAAAAGTCGCAGAAAATACATTTGTTGGCAGAATACAACTTCAGGGAAAAGAGGTTGATTGGGTTCTGGACAACCTGTTACACAACAAAGAAAGTCAATACATGTATAGAAACTGAATGATCACCTACCTTTTATACACTTGCAGACAAATAAATAGGGAGTCACACTCACAGTTGCACATGGACAGACAGTTTTTCACCACATCCACCATCAGGGAGGTACAGGGTCTTGGGGTTCTGAAAGCCTGTAAGACAACAAAGAAAATCAATACATGTATAGAAACTGAATGATCACTTACCTGTAAGAGAGTTGCAGACAGATAGGGAGTCACACACAGTTGCACATGGACAGACCATCGTTCGCCACATCCACATCGCCACAAGTGAATGATCATTTATTCCTGCCAACAACTGAATGATAAGTGATCACTTATCATTCACTTGTTGGCAGGATACACCATCAGGGAGAAGAGGTTGATGGGATTCTGGACAACCTGTAACACAAAAAAGAAAGTCAATATATGTATAGAAACTGAATGATCACCTACCTGTTACACACTTGCAGACAGATAGATGGGGAGTCACACACACAGTTGCACATGGACAGACTGTTGTTTGCCCTATCCACCTTCAGAAGGTAGGGGCTCAAGGGATCCTGAACCTGAAAGACAAAAAAAGAAAGTCAATACATGTACAGAAACTGAATGATCACTTACCTGTTACATAGCTGGAGAACGATTGACAGCGAGCCACACACAGTTGCAGATGAAAATATATTTGTTGGCAGGACAAGCCTTCAGGGAGAAGAGGTTGATGGGGTTCAGGGCAACCTACAACACAAAAAAGAAAGTCAATACATGTAAAGAAACGGAATGATCACTTACCTGTTACAGAGTTGCAGACAGATAGATAGGGAGTCCCATACACAGTTGCACATGCACAGGCCGATTTTCGCCAGATCTACCATCAGAAGGTAGGGGCTCATGGGATCGTGAAAGCCTGTAAGACAAAAAAAGAAAGTCAATACATGTATAGAAACTGAATGATCACCTACCTGTTACACACTAGCAGATAAATAAATAGGGAGTCACACTCACAGTTGCACATGGACAGACAGTTTTTCACCACATCCACCATCAGTGGGGTACAGGGTCTTGGGGTCCTGAAAGCCTGTAAGACAACAAAGAAAGTCAATACGTGTACAGAAACTGAATGATCACTTACCTGTTAAAGAGCTGGAGAACGATTGACAACAAGCCACACACAGTTGCAGATGAATATATATTTGTTGGCAGGATACACCTTCAGGGAGAAGAGGCTGATGGGGTTCCGGGCAACCTATAACACAAAAAAGAAAGTCAATACATGTAAAGAAACGGAATGATCACTTACCTGTTAGAGAGTTGCAGACAGACAGTAAGTCACACACAGTTGCACATGGACAGGCCGTTTTTCGCCAGATCTACCATCAGAAGGTACGGGCTCATGGGATCGTTAAAGCCTGTAAGACAAAAAAAGAAAGTCAATACATGTATAGAAACTGAATGATCACCTACCTGTTACACACTTGCAGACAAACAGATAGGGAGTCACACACACACAGTTGCACATGGACAGACAGTTTTTCACCACATCCACCATCAGTGGGGTACAGGGTCTTGGGGTCCTGAAAACCTGTAAGACAACAAAGAAAGTCAATACATGTACAGAAACTGAATTATCACTTACCTGTTACAGAGTTGCAGAACGATTGACAGCAAGCCACACACAGTTAAAGATGAATATACGTTTCTTGGCAGGATACACCATCAGGGAGAAGAGGTTGATGGAGTTCCTAAAATCCTGTAAGACAACAAAGAGTCAATACATGTATAGAAACTGAATGGTCTCTTACCTGTTAGAGAGTTGCAGACAGATAGTAAGTCACACACAGTTGTACATGCACAGGCCGATTTTTGCCAGATCTACCATCAGAAGGTAGGGGCTCATGGGATCGTGAAAGCCTGCAAGACAAAAAAGAAAGTCTATACATGTATAGAAACTGAATGAACACCTACCTGTTACACACTGGCAGACAGATAGATAGGGAGTCACACACACAGTTGCACATGAACAGACAGTTTTTCACCACATCCAACATCAGGGACATAGAAGGTCTTGGGGTCCTGAAAGCCTGTAAGACAACAAAAAGGCAATACATGTACAGAAACTGAATGATCACTTACCTGTTAGAGAGTTGCAGACAGATAGTAAGTCACACACAGTTGCACATAGACAGGCCGTTTTTCGCCATATCTACCATCAGAAGGTAAGGGCTCATGGGATTGTGAAAGCCTGTAAGACAAAAAAAGAAAGTCTATACATGTATAGAACCTGAATGATCACTTATTATTCAGTTGTTGGTAGGAATGAATGATCACTTATCATTCACTTGTTGGCAGGAAACACCATCAGGGAGAAGAGGTTGATGGGCTTCTGGACAACCTGTAACACAAAAAAGAAAGTCAATATATGCATAGAAACTGAATGATCACCTACCTGTTAAACACTTGCAGACAGATAGATAGGGAGTCACACACACAGTTGCACATGGACAGACCATTGTTCACCACGTCCACCATCAGGGAGGAAGAGGGTCTTGGGGTCCTGAAATGCTGTAACAAAAAAGAAAGTCAATATAGGTATTGAAACTGAATGATCACCTACCTGTTACACACTTGCAGACAGATAGATGGGGAGTCACACACACAGTTGCACATGGACAGACCGTTGTTCGCCTTATCCACCATCAGAAGGTAGAGGCTATAGGGATCCTGAACCTGTAAGACAAAAAAAGAAAGTCAATACATGTATAGAAACTGAATGGTCTCTTACCTGTTAGAGAGTTGCAGACAGATAGTAAGTCACACACAGTTGCACATGGACAGGCCGTCTTTCGCCAGATCTACCATCAGAAGGTAGGGGCTCAAGGGATCCTGAACCTGTAAGACAAAAAAAGAAAGTGAATACATGTAAAGAAACTGAATGATCACCTACCTGTTACACACTTGCAGACAGATAGATGGGGAGTCACACACACAGTTGCACATGGACAGACCGTTTTTTGCCACATCCACCATCAGGGAAGTAGAGGATCTTGGGGTCCTGAAAGCCTGGAAGACAACAAAAAGTCAATACATGTACAGAAGGGGAATGATCACTTACCTGCTATAGAGTTGCAGAACGCAGAAAAGTCGCAGAAAATACATTTGTTGGCAGAATACAACTTCAGGGAAAAGAGGTTGATTGGGTTCTGGACAACCTGTTACACAACAAAGAAAGTCAATACATGTATAGAAACTGAATGATCACCTACCTTTTATACACTTGCAGACAAATAAATAGGGAGTCACACTCACAGTTGCACATGGACAGACAGTTTTTCACCACATCCACCATCAGGGAGGTACAGGGTCTTGGGGTTCTGAAAGCCTGTAAGACAACAAAGAAAATCAATACATGTATAGAAACTGAATGATCACTTACCTGTAAGAGAGTTGCAGACAGATAGGGAGTCACACACAGTTGCACATGGACAGACCATCGTTCGCCACATCCACATCGCCACAAGTGAATGATCATTTATTCCTGCCAACAACTGAATGATAAGTGATCACTTATCATTCACTTGTTGGCAGGATACACCATCAGGGAGAAGAGGTTGATGGGATTCTGGACAACCTGTAACACAAAAAAGAAAGTCAATATATGTATAGAAACTGAATGATCACCTACCTGTTACACACTTGCAGACAGATAGATGGGGAGTCACACACACAGTTGCACATGGACAGACTGTTGTTTGCCCTATCCACCTTCAGAAGGTAGGGGCTCAAGGGATCCTGAACCTGAAAGACAAAAAAAGAAAGTCAATACATGTACAGAAACTGAATGATCACTTACCTGTTACATAGCTGGAGAACGATTGACAGCGAGCCACACACAGTTGCAGATGAAAATATATTTGTTGGTAGGACAAGCCTTCAGGGAGAAGAGGTTGATGGGGTTCAGGGCAACCTACAACACAAAAAAGAAAGTCAATACATGTAAAGAAACGGAATGATCACTTACCTGTTACAGAGTTGCAGACAGATAGATAGGGAGTCCCATACACAGTTGCACATGCACAGGCCGATTTTCGCCAGATCTACCATCAGAAGGTAGGGGCTCATGGGATCGTGAAAGCCTGTAAGACAAAAAAAGAAAGTCAATACATGTATAGAAACTGAATGATCACCTACCTGTTACACACTAGCAGATAAATAAATAGGGAGTCACACTCACAGTTGCACATGGACAGACAGTTTTTCACCACATCCACCATCAGTGGGGTACAGGGTCTTGGGGTCCTGAAAGCCTGTAAGACAACAAAGAAAGTCAATACGTGTACAGAAACTGAATGATCACTTACCTGTTAAAGAGCTGGAGAACGATTGACAACAAGCCACACACAGTTGCAGATGAATATATATTTGTTGGCAGGATACACCTTCAGGGAGAAGAGGCTGATGGGGTTCCGGGCAACCTATAACACAAAAAAGAAAGTCAATACATGTAAAGAAACGGAATGATCACTTACCTGTTAGAGAGTTGCAGACAGACAGTAAGTCACACACAGTTGCACATGGACAGGCCGTTTTTCGCCAGATCTACCATCAGAAGGTACGGGCTCATGGGATCGTTAAAGCCTGTAAGACAAAAAAAGAAAGTCAATACATGTATAGAAACTGAATGATCACCTACCTGTTACACACTTGCAGACAAACAGATAGGGAGTCACACACACACAGTTGCACATGGACAGACAGTTTTTCACCACATCCACCATCAGTGGGGTACAGGGTCTTGGGGTCCTGAAAACCTGTAAGACAACAAAGAAAGTCAATACATGTACAGAAACTGAATTATCACTTACCTGTTACAGAGTTGCAGAACGATTGACAGCAAGCCACACACAGTTAAAGATGAATATACGTTTCTTGGCAGGATACACCATCAGGGAGAAGAGGTTGATGGAGTTCCTAAAATCCTGTAAGACAACAAAGAGTCAATACATGTATAGAAACTGAATGGTCTCTTACCTGTTAGAGAGTTGCAGACAGATAGTAAGTCACACACAGTTGTACATGCACAGGCCGATTTTTGCCAGATCTACCATCAGAAGGTAGGGGCTCATGGGATCGTGAAAGCCTGCAAGACAAAAAAGAAAGTCTATACATGTATAGAAACTGAATGAACACCTACCTGTTACACACTGGCAGACAGATAGATAGGGAGTCACACACACAGTTGCACATGAACAGACAGTTTTTCACCACATCCAACATCAGGGACATAGAAGGTCTTGGGGTCCTGAAAGCCTGTAAGACAACAAAAAGGCAATACATGTACAGAAACTGAATGATCACTTACCTGTTAGAGAGTTGCAGACAGATAGTAAGTCACACACAGTTGCACATAGACAGGCCGTTTTTCGCCATATCTACCATCAGAAGGTAAGGGCTCATGGGATTGTGAAAGCCTGTAAGACAAAAAAAGAAAGTCTATACATGTATAGAACCTGAATGATCACTTATTATTCAGTTGTTGGTAGGAATGAATGATCACTTATCATTCACTTGTTGGCAGGAAACACCATCAGGGAGAAGAGGTTGATGGGCTTCTGGACAACCTGTAACACAAAAAAGAAAGTCAATATATGCATAGAAACTGAATGATCACCTACCTGTTAAACACTTGCAGACAGATAGATAGGGAGTCACACACACAGTTGCACATGGACAGACCATTGTTCACCACGTCCACCATCAGGGAGGAAGAGGGTCTTGGGGTCCTGAAATGCTGTAACAAAAAAGAAAGTCAATATAGGTATTGAAACTGAATGATCACCTACCTGTTACACACTTGCAGACAGATAGATGGGGAGTCACACACACAGTTGCACATGGACAGACCGTTGTTCGCCTTATCCACCATCAGAAGGTAGAGGCTATAGGGATCCTGAACCTGTAAGACAAAAAAAGAAAGTCAATACATGTATAGAAACTGAATGGTCTCTTACCTGTTAGAGAGTTGCAGACAGATAGTAAGTCACACACAGTTGCACATGGACAGGCCGTCTTTCGCCAGATCTACCATCAGAAGGTAGGGGCTCAAGGGATCCTGAACCTGTAAGACAAAAAAAGAAAGTGAATACATGTAAAGAAACTGAATGATCACCTACCTGTTACACACTTGCAGACAGATAGATGGGGAGTCACACACACAGTTGCACATGGACAGACCGTTTTTTGCCACATCCACCATCAGGGAAGTAGAGGATCTTGGGGTCCTGAAAGCCTGGAAGACAACAAAAAGTCAATACATGTACAGAAGGGGAATGATCACTTACCTGCTATAGAGTTGCAGAACGCAGAAAAGTCGCAGAAAATACATTTGTTGGCAGAATACAACTTCAGGGAAAAGAGGTTGATTGGGTTCTGGACAACCTGTTACACAACAAAGAAAGTCAATACATGTATAGAAACTGAATGATCACCTACCTTTTATACACTTGCAGACAAATAAATAGGGAGTCACACTCACAGTTGCACATGGACAGACAGTTTTTCACCACATCCACCATCAGGGAGGTACAGGGTCTTGGGGTTCTGAAAGCCTGCAAGACAACAAAGAAAATCAATACATGTATAGAAACTGAATGATCACTTACCTGTAAGAGAGTTGCAGACAGATAGGGAGTCACACACAGTTGCACATGGACAGACCATCGTTCGCCACATCCACATCGCCACAAGTGAATGATCATTTATTCCTGCCAACAACTGAATGATAAGTGATCACTTATCATTCACTTGTTGGCAGGATACACCATCAGGGAGAAGAGGTTGATGGGATTCTGGACAACCTGTAACACAAAAAAGAAAGTCAATATATGTATAGAAACTGAATGATCACCTACCTGTTACACACTTGCAGACAGATAGATGGGGAGTCACACACACAGTTGCACATGGACAGACTGTTGTTTGCCCTATCCACCTTCAGAAGGTAGGGGCTCAAGGGATCCTGAACCTGAAAGACAAAAAAAGAAAGTCAATACATGTACAGAAACTGAATGATCACTTACCTGTTACATAGCTGGAGAACGATTGACAGCGAGCCACACACAGTTGCAGATGAAAATATATTTGTTGGTAGGACAAGCCTTCAGGGAGAAGAGGTTGATGGGGTTCAGGGCAACCTACAACACAAAAAAGAAAGTCAATACATGTAAAGAAACGGAATGATCACTTACCTGTTACAGAGTTGCAGACAGATAGATAGGGAGTCCCATACACAGTTGCACATGCACAGGCCGATTTTCGCCAGATCTACCATCAGAAGGTAGGGGCTCATGGGATCGTGAAAGCCTGTAAGACAAAAAAAGAAAGTCAATACATGTATAGAAACTGAATGATCACCTACCTGTTACACACTAGCAGATAAATAAATAGGGAGTCACACTCACAGTTGCACATGGACAGACAGTTTTTCACCACATCCACCATCAGTGGGGTACAGGGTCTTGGGGTCCTGAAAGCCTGTAAGACAACAAAGAAAGTCAATACGTGTACAGAAACTGAATGATCACTTACCTGTTAAAGAGCTGGAGAACGATTGACAACAAGCCACACACAGTTGCAGATGAATATATATTTGTTGGCAGGATACACCTTCAGGGAGAAGAGGCTGATGGGGTTCCGGGCAACCTATAACACAAAAAAGAAAGTCAATACATGTAAAGAAACGGAATGATCACTTTCCTGTTAGAGAGTTGCAGACAGACAGTAAGTCACACACAGTTGCACATGGACAGGCCATTTTTCGCCAGATCTACCATCAGAAGGTACGGGCTCATGGGATCGTTAAAGCCTGTAAGACAAAAAAAGAAAGTCAATACATGTATAGAAACTGAATGATCACCTACCTGTTACACACTTGCAGACAAACAGATAGGGAGTCACACACACACAGTTGCACATGGACAGACAGTTTTTCACCACATCCACCATCAGTGGGGTACAGGGTCTTGGGGTCCTGAAAACCTGTAAGACAACAAAGAAAGTCAATACATGTACAGAAACTGAATTATCACTTACCTGTTACAGAGTTGCAGAACGATTGACAGCAAGCCACACACAGTTAAAGATGAATATACGTTTCTTGGCAGGATACACCATCAGGGAGAAGAGGTTGATGGAGTTCCTGAAATCCTGTAAGACAACAAAGAGTCAATACATGTATAGAAACTGAATGGTCTCTTACCTGTTAGAGAGTTGCAGACAGATAGTAAGTCACACACAGTTGTACATGCACAGGCCGATTTTTGCCAGATCTACCATCAGAAGGTAGGGGCTCATGGGATCGTGAAAGCCTGCAAGACAAAAAAGAAAGTCTATACATGTATAGAAACTGAATGAACACCTACCTGTTACACACTGGCAGACAGATAGATAGGGAGTCACACACACAGTTGCACATGAACAGACAGTTTTTGACCACATCCAACATCAGGGACATAGAAGGTCTTGGGGTCCTGAAAGCCTGTAAGACAACAAAAAGGCAATACATGTACAGAAACTGAATGATCACTTACCTGTTAGAGAGTTGCAGACAGATAGTAAGTCACACACAGTTGCACATAGACAGGCCGTTTTTCGCCAGATCTACCATCAGAAGGTAAGGGCTCATGGGATTGTGAAAGCCTGTAAGACAAAAAAAGAAAGTCTATACATGTATAGAACATGAATGATCACTTATTATTCAGTTGTTGGTAGGAATGAATGATCACTTATCATTCACTTGTTGGCAGGAAACACCATCAGGGAGAAGAGGTTGATGGGCTTCTGGACAACCTGTAACACAAAAAAGAAAGTCAATATATGCATAGAAACTGAATGATCACCTACCTGTTACACACTTGCAGACAGATAGATAGGGAGTCACACACACAGTTGCACATGGACAGACCATTGTTCACCACGTCCACCATCAGGGAGGAAGAGGGTCTTGGGGTCCTGAAATGCTGTAACAAAAAAGAAAGTCAATATAGGTATTGAAACTGAATGATCACCTACCTGTTACACACTTGCAGACAGATAGATGGGGAGTCACACACACAGTTGCACATGGACAGACCGTTGTTCGCCTTATCCACCATCAGAAGGTAGAGGCTATAGGGATCCTGAACCTGTAAGACAAAAAAAGAAAGTCAATACATGTATAGAAACTGAATGGTCTCTTACCTGTAGAGAGTTGCAGACAGATAGTAAGTCACACACAGTTGCACATGGACAGGCCATCTTTCGCCAGATCTACCGTCAGAAGGTAGGGGCTCAAGGGATCCTGAACCTGTAAGACAAAAAAAGAAAGTGAATACATGTAAAGAAACTGAATGATCACCTACCTGTTACACACTAGCAGATAAATAAATAGGGAGTCACACTCACAGTTGCACATGGACAGACAGTTTTTCACCACATCCACCATCAGTGGGGTACAGGGTCTTGGGGTCCTGAAAGCCTGTAAGACAACAAAGAAAGTCAATACGTGTACAGAAACTGAATGATCACTTACCTGTTAAAGAGCTGGAGAACGATTGACAACAAGCCACACACAGTTGCAGATGAATATATATTTGTTGGCAGGATACACCTTCAGGGAGAAGAGGTTGATGGGGTTCCGGGCAACCTATAACACAAAAAAGAAAGTCAATACATGTAAAGAAACGGAATGATCACTTACCTGTTAGAGAGTTGCAGACAGACAGTAAGTCACACACAGTTGCACATGGACAGGCCGTTTTTCGCCAGATCTACCATCAGAAGGTAGGGGCTCATGGGATCGTTAAATCCTGTAAGACAAAAAAAGAAAGTCAATACATGTATAGAAACTGAATGATCACCTACCTGTTACACACTTGCAGACAAACAGATAGGGAGTCACACACACACAGTTGCACATGGACAGACAGTTTTTCACCACATCCACCATCAGTGGGGTACAGGGTCTTGGGGTCCTGAAAACCTGTAAGACAACAAAGAAAGTCAATACATGTACAGAAACTGAATTATCACTTACCTGTTACAGAGTTGCAGAACGATTGACAGCAAGCCACACACAGTTAAAGATGAATATACGTTTCTTGGCAGGATACACCATCAGGGAGAAGAGGTTGATGGAGTTCCTGAAATCCTGTAAGACAACAAAGAGTCAATACATGTATAGAAACTGAATGGTCTCTTACCTGTTAGAGAGTTGCAGACAGATAGATGGGGAGTCACACACACAGTTGCACATAGACAGGCCGTTTTTTGCCAGATCTACCATCAGAAGGTAGGGGCTCATGGGATCGTGAAAGCCTGCAAGACAAAAAAGAAAGTCTATACATGTATAGAAACTGAATGAACACCTACCTGTTACACACTGGCAGACAGATAGATAGGGAGTCACACACACAGTTGCACATGAACAGACAGTTTTTCACCACATCCAACATCAGGGACATAGAAGGTCTTGGGGTCCTGAAAGCCTGTAAGACAACAAAAAGGCAATACATGTACAGAAACTGAATGATCACTTACCTGTTAGAGAGTTGCAGACAGATAGTAAGTCACACACAGTTGCACATAGACAGGCCGTTTTTCGCCATATCTACCATCAGAAGGTAAGGGCTCATGGGATTGTGAAAGCCTGTAAGACAAAAAAAGAAAGTCTATACATGTATAGAACCTGAATGATCACTTATTATTCAGTTGTTGGTAGGAATGAATGATCACTTATCATTCACTTGTTGGCAGGAAACACCATCAGGGAGAAGAGGTTGATGGGCTTCTGGACAACCTGTAACACAAAAAAGAAAGTCAATATATGCATAGAAACTGAATGATCACCTACCTGTTAAACACTTGCAGACAGATAGATAGGGAGTCACACACACAGTTGCACATGGACAGACCATTGTTCACCACGTCCACCATCAGGGAGGAAGAGGGTCTTGGGGTCCTGAAATGCTGTAACAAAAAAGAAAGTCAATATAGGTATTGAAACTGAATGATCACCTACCTGTTACACACTTGCAGACAGATAGATGGGGAGTCACACACACAGTTGCACATGGACAGACCGTTGTTCGCCTTATCCACCATCAGAAGGTAGAGGCTATAGGGATCCTGAACCTGTAAGACAAAAAAAGAAAGTCAATACATGTATAGAAACTGAATGGTCTCTTACCTGTTAGAGAGTTGCAGACAGATAGTAAGTCACACACAGTTGCACATGGACAGGCCGTCTTTCGCCAGATCTACCATCAGAAGGTAGGGGCTCAAGGGATCCTGAACCTGTAAGACAAAAAAAGAAAGTGAATACATGTAAAGAAACTGAATGATCACCTACCTGTTACACACTTGCAGACAGATAGATGGGGAGTCACACACACAGTTGCACATGGACAGACCGTTTTTTGCCACATCCACCATCAGGGAAGTAGAGGATCTTGGGGTCCTGAAAGCCTGGAAGACAACAAAAAGTCAATACATGTACAGAAGGGGAATGATCACTTACCTGCTATAGAGTTGCAGAACGCAGAAAAGTCGCAGAAAATACATTTGTTGGCAGAATACAACTTCAGGGAAAAGAGGTTGATTGGGTTCTGGACAACCTGTTACACAACAAAGAAAGTCAATACATGTATAGAAACTGAATGATCACCTACCTTTTATACACTTGCAGACAAATAAATAGGGAGTCACACTCACAGTTGCACATGGACAGACAGTTTTTCACCACATCCACCATCAGGGAGGTACAGGGTCTTGGGGTTCTGAAAGCCTGTAAGACAACAAAGAAAATCAATACATGTATAGAAACTGAATGATCACTTACCTGTAAGAGAGTTGCAGACAGATAGGGAGTCACACACAGTTGCACATGGACAGACCATCGTTCGCCACATCCACATCGCCACAAGTGAATGATCATTTATTCCTGCCAACAACTGAATGATAAGTGATCACTTATCATTCACTTGTTGGCAGGATACACCATCAGGGAGAAGAGGTTGATGGGATTCTGGACAACCTGTAACACAAAAAAGAAAGTCAATATATGTATAGAAACTGAATGATCACCTACCTGTTACACACTTGCAGACAGATAGATGGGGAGTCACACACACAGTTGCACATGGACAGACTGTTGTTTGCCCTATCCACCTTCAGAAGGTAGGGGCTCAAGGGATCCTGAACCTGAAAGACAAAAAAAGAAAGTCAATACATGTACAGAAACTGAATGATCACTTACCTGTTACATAGCTGGAGAACGATTGACAGCGAGCCACACACAGTTGCAGATGAAAATATATTTGTTGGTAGGACAAGCCTTCAGGGAGAAGAGGTTGATGGGGTTCAGGGCAACCTACAACACAAAAAAGAAAGTCAATACATGTAAAGAAACGGAATGATCACTTACCTGTTACAGAGTTGCAGACAGATAGATAGGGAGTCCCATACACAGTTGCACATGCACAGGCCGATTTTCGCCAGATCTACCATCAGAAGGTAGGGGCTCATGGGATCGTGAAAGCCTGTAAGACAAAAAAAGAAAGTCAATACATGTATAGAAACTGAATGATCACCTACCTGTTACACACTAGCAGATAAATAAATAGGGAGTCACACTCACAGTTGCACATGGACAGACAGTTTTTCACCACATCCACCATCAGTGGGGTACAGGGTCTTGGGGTCCTGAAAGCCTGTAAGACAACAAAGAAAGTCAATACGTGTACAGAAACTGAATGATCACTTACCTGTTAAAGAGCTGGAGAACGATTGACAACAAGCCACACACAGTTGCAGATGAATATATATTTGTTGGCAGGATACACCTTCAGGGAGAAGAGGCTGATGGGGTTCCGGGCAACCTATAACACAAAAAAGAAAGTCAATACATGTAAAGAAACGGAATGATCACTTACCTGTTAGAGAGTTGCAGACAGACAGTAAGTCACACACAGTTGCACATGGACAGGCCGTTTTTCGCCAGATCTACCATCAGAAGGTACGGGCTCATGGGATCGTTAAAGCCTGTAAGACAAAAAAAGAAAGTCAATACATGTATAGAAACTGAATGATCACCTACCTGTTACACACTTGCAGACAAACAGATAGGGAGTCACACACACACAGTTGCACATGGACAGACAGTTTTTCACCACATCCACCATCAGTGGGGTACAGGGTCTTGGGGTCCTGAAAACCTGTAAGACAACAAAGAAAGTCAATACATGTACAGAAACTGAATTATCACTTACCTGTTACAGAGTTGCAGAACGATTGACAGCAAGCCACACACAGTTAAAGATGAATATACGTTTCTTGGCAGGATACACCATCAGGGAGAAGAGGTTGATGGAGTTCCTAAAATCCTGTAAGACAACAAAGAGTCAATACATGTATAGAAACTGAATGGTCTCTTACCTGTTAGAGAGTTGCAGACAGATAGTAAGTCACACACAGTTGTACATGCACAGGCCGATTTTTGCCAGATCTACCATCAGAAGGTAGGGGCTCATGGGATCGTGAAAGCCTGCAAGACAAAAAAGAAAGTCTATACATGTATAGAAACTGAATGAACACCTACCTGTTACACACTGGCAGACAGATAGATAGGGAGTCACACACACAGTTGCACATGAACAGACAGTTTTTCACCACATCCAACATCAGGGACATAGAAGGTCTTGGGGTCCTGAAAGCCTGTAAGACAACAAAAAGGCAATACATGTACAGAAACTGAATGATCACTTACCTGTTAGAGAGTTGCAGACAGATAGTAAGTCACACACAGTTGCACATAGACAGGCCGTTTTTCGCCATATCTACCATCAGAAGGTAAGGGCTCATGGGATTGTGAAAGCCTGTAAGACAAAAAAAGAAAGTCTATACATGTATAGAACCTGAATGATCACTTATTATTCAGTTGTTGGTAGGAATGAATGATCACTTATCATTCACTTGTTGGCAGGAAACACCATCAGGGAGAAGAGGTTGATGGGCTTCTGGACAACCTGTAACACAAAAAAGAAAGTCAATATATGCATAGAAACTGAATGATCACCTACCTGTTAAACACTTGCAGACAGATAGATAGGGAGTCACACACACAGTTGCACATGGACAGACCATTGTTCACCACGTCCACCATCAGGGAGGAAGAGGGTCTTGGGGTCCTGAAATGCTGTAACAAAAAAGAAAGTCAATATAGGTATTGAAACTGAATGATCACCTACCTGTTACACACTTGCAGACAGATAGATGGGGAGTCACACACACAGTTGCACATGGACAGACCGTTGTTCGCCTTATCCACCATCAGAAGGTAGAGGCTATAGGGATCCTGAACCTGTAAGACAAAAAAAGAAAGTCAATACATGTATAGAAACTGAATGGTCTCTTACCTGTTAGAGAGTTGCAGACAGATAGTAAGTCACACACAGTTGCACATGGACAGGCCGTCTTTCGCCAGATCTACCATCAGAAGGTAGGGGCTCAAGGGATCCTGAACCTGTAAGACAAAAAAAGAAAGTGAATACATGTAAAGAAACTGAATGATCACCTACCTGTTACACACTTGCAGACAGATAGATGGGGAGTCACACACACAGTTGCACATGGACAGACCGTTTTTTGCCACATCCACCATCAGGGAAGTAGAGGATCTTGGGGTCCTGAAAGCCTGGAAGACAACAAAAAGTCAATACATGTACAGAAGGGGAATGATCACTTACCTGCTATAGAGTTGCAGAACGCAGAAAAGTCGCAGAAAATACATTTGTTGGCAGAATACAACTTCAGGGAAAAGAGGTTGATTGGGTTCTGGACAACCTGTTACACAACAAAGAAAGTCAATACATGTATAGAAACTGAATGATCACCTACCTTTTATACACTTGCAGACAAATAAATAGGGAGTCACACTCACAGTTGCACATGGACAGACAGTTTTTCACCACATCCACCATCAGGGAGGTACAGGGTCTTGGGGTTCTGAAAGCCTGTAAGACAACAAAGAAAATCAATACATGTATAGAAACTGAATGATCACTTACCTGTAAGAGAGTTGCAGACAGATAGGGAGTCACACACAGTTGCACATGGACAGACCATCGTTCGCCACATCCACATCGCCACAAGTGAATGATCATTTATTCCTGCCAACAACTGAATGATAAGTGATCACTTATCATTCACTTGTTGGCAGGATACACCATCAGGGAGAAGAGGTTGATGGGATTCTGGACAACCTGTAACACAAAAAAGAAAGTCAATATATGTATAGAAACTGAATGATCACCTACCTGTTACACACTTGCAGACAGATAGATGGGGAGTCACACACACAGTTGCACATGGACAGACTGTTGTTTGCCCTATCCACCTTCAGAAGGTAGGGGCTCAAGGGATCCTGAACCTGAAAGACAAAAAAAGAAAGTCAATACATGTACAGAAACTGAATGATCACTTACCTGTTACATAGCTGGAGAACGATTGACAGCGAGCCACACACAGTTGCAGATGAAAATATATTTGTTGGTAGGACAAGCCTTCAGGGAGAAGAGGTTGATGGGGTTCAGGGCAACCTACAACACAAAAAAGAAAGTCAATACATGTAAAGAAACGGAATGATCACTTACCTGTTACAGAGTTGCAGACAGATAGATAGGGAGTCCCATACACAGTTGCACATGCACAGGCCGATTTTCGCCAGATCTACCATCAGAAGGTAGGGGCTCATGGGATCGTGAAAGCCTGTAAGACAAAAAAAGAAAGTCAATACATGTATAGAAACTGAATGATCACCTACCTGTTACACACTAGCAGATAAATAAATAGGGAGTCACACTCACAGTTGCACATGGACAGACAGTTTTTCACCACATCCACCATCAGTGGGGTACAGGGTCTTGGGGTCCTGAAAGCCTGCAAGACAAAAAAGAAAGTCTATACATGTATAGAAACTGAATGAACACCTACCTGTTACACACTGGCAGACAGATAGATAGGGAGTCACACACACAGTTGCACATGAACAGACAGTTTTTGACCACATCCAACATCAGGGACATAGAAGGTCTTGGGGTCCTGAAAGCCTGTAAGACAACAAAAAGGCAATACATGTACAGAAACTGAATGATCACTTACCTGTTAGAGAGTTGCAGACAGATAGTAAGTCACACACAGTTGCACATAGACAGGCCGTTTTTCGCCAGATCTACCATCAGAAGGTAAGGGCTCATGGGATTGTGAAAGCCTGTAAGACAAAAAAAGAAAGTCTATACATGTATAGAACATGAATGATCACTTATTATTCAGTTGTTGGTAGGAATGAATGATCACTTATCATTCACTTGTTGGCAGGAAACACCATCAGGGAGAAGAGGTTGATGGGCTTCTGGACAACCTGTAACACAAAAAAGAAAGTCAATATATGCATAGAAACTGAATGATCACCTACCTGTTACACACTTGCAGACAGATAGATAGGGAGTCACACACACAGTTGCACATGGACAGACCATTGTTCACCACGTCCACCATCAGGGAGGAAGAGGGTCTTGGGGTCCTGAAATGCTGTAACAAAAAAGAAAGTCAATATAGGTATTGAAACTGAATGATCACCTACCTGTTACACACTTGCAGACAGATAGATGGGGAGTCACACACACAGTTGCACATGGACAGACCGTTGTTCGCCTTATCCACCATCAGAAGGTAGAGGCTATAGGGATCCTGAACCTGTAAGACAAAAAAAGAAAGTCAATACATGTATAGAAACTGAATGGTCTCTTACCTGTAGAGAGTTGCAGACAGATAGTAAGTCACACACAGTTGCACATGGACAGGCCATCTTTCGCCAGATCTACCGTCAGAAGGTAGGGGCTCAAGGGATCCTGAACCTGTAAGACAAAAAAAGAAAGTGAATACATGTAAAGAAACTGAATGATCACCTACCTGTTACACACTAGCAGATAAATAAATAGGGAGTCACACTCACAGTTGCACATGGACAGACAGTTTTTCACCACATCCACCATCAGTGGGGTACAGGGTCTTGGGGTCCTGAAAGCCTGTAAGACAACAAAGAAAGTCAATACGTGTACAGAAACTGAATGATCACTTACCTGTTAAAGAGCTGGAGAACGATTGACAACAAGCCACACACAGTTGCAGATGAATATATATTTGTTGGCAGGATACACCTTCAGGGAGAAGAGGTTGATGGGGTTCCGGGCAACCTATAACACAAAAAAGAAAGTCAATACATGTAAAGAAACGGAATGATCACTTACCTGTTAGAGAGTTGCAGACAGACAGTAAGTCACACACAGTTGCACATGGACAGGCCGTTTTTCGCCAGATCTACCATCAGAAGGTAGGGGCTCATGGGATCGTTAAATCCTGTAAGACAAAAAAAGAAAGTCAATACATGTATAGAAACTGAATGATCACCTACCTGTTACACACTTGCAGACAAACAGATAGGGAGTCACACACACACAGTTGCACATGGACAGACAGTTTTTCACCACATCCACCATCAGTGGGGTACAGGGTCTTGGGGTCCTGAAAACCTGTAAGACAACAAAGAAAGTCAATACATGTACAGAAACTGAATTATCACTTACCTGTTACAGAGTTGCAGAACGATTGACAGCAAGCCACACACAGTTAAAGATGAATATACGTTTCTTGGCAGGATACACCATCAGGGAGAAGAGGTTGATGGAGTTCCTGAAATCCTGTAAGACAACAAAGAGTCAATACATGTATAGAAACTGAATGGTCTCTTACCTGTTAGAGAGTTGCAGACAGATAGATGGGGAGTCACACACACAGTTGCACATAGACAGGCCGTTTTTTGCCAGATCTACCATCAGAAGGTAAGGGCTCATGGGATTGTGAGAAAGCCTGTAAGACAAAAAATGAAAGTCAATACATGTATAAAACCTGAATGATCACTTATTATTCAGTTGTTGGTAGGAATGAATGATCACTTATCATTCACTTGTTGGCAGGAAACACCATCAGGGAGAAGAGGTTGATGGGGTTCTGGACAACCTGTAACACAAAAAAGAAAGTCAAAATATGTACAGAAACTGAATGATCACCTACCTGTTACACACTTGCAGACAGATAGATATTGAGTCACACACACAGTTGCACATGGGCAGGCCGTCTTTCGCCAGATCTACCATCAGAAGGTAGGGGCTCAAGGGATCCTGAACATGTAAGACAAAAAAAGAAAGTGAATACATGTAAAGAAACTGAATGATCACCTACCTGTTACACACTTGCAGACAAATAGATAGGGAGTCACACACAGTTGCACATGGACAGATTTTTTCACCACATCCAACATAAGTGACGTAGAAGGTCTTGGGGTCCTGAAAGCCTGTAAGACAACAAAAAGGCAATACATGTACAGAAACTGAATGATCACTTACCTGTTAGAGAGTTGCAGACAGATAGTAAGTCACACACAGTTGCACATAGACAGGCCGTTTTTCGCCAGATCTACCATCAGAAGGTAAGGGCTCATGGGATTGTGAAAGCCTGTAAGACAAAAAATGAAAGTCAATACATGTATAGAACCTGAATGATCACTTATTATTCAGTTGTTGGTAGGAATGAATGATCACTTATCATTCACTTGTTGGCAGGAAACACCATCAGGGAGAAGAGGTTGATGGGCTTCTGGACAACCTGTAACACAAAAATGAAAGTCAATATATGCATAGAAACAGAATGAGCACCTACCTGTTACAGAGTTGCAGACAGATAGATAGGGAGTCACACACACACACACAGTTGCACATGGACAGACCGTCGTTCGCCACATCCACCATCAGGGAGGTACAGGGTCTTGGGGTCCTGAAAAACTGTAAGACAACAAAGAAAGTCAATACATGTACAGAAACTGAATTATCACTTACCTGTTACAGAGTTGCAGAACGATTGACAGCAAGCCACACACAGTTAAAGATGAATATACGTTTCTTGGCAGGATACACCATCAGGGAGAAGAGGTTGATGGAGTTCCTGAAATCCTGTAAGACAACAAAGAGTCAATACATGTATAGAAACTGAATGGTCTCTTACCTGTTAGAGAGTTGCAGACAGAAAGTAAATCACACACAGTTGTACATGCACAGGCCGATTTTTGCCAGATCTACCATCAGAAGGTAGGGGCTCATGGGATCGTGAAAGCCTGCAAGAAAAAAAAGAAAGCCTATACATGTATAGAAACTGAATGAACACCTACCTGTTACACACTTGCAGACAGATAGATAGGGAGTCACACACACAGTTGCACATGAACAGACAGTTTTTCACCACATCCAACATCAGGGACATAGAAGGTCTTGGGGTCCTGAAAGCCTGTAAGACAACAAAAAGGCAATACATGTACAGAAACTGAATGATCACTTACCTGTTAGAGAGTTGCAGACAGATGGTAAGTCACACACAGTTGCACATAGACAGGCCGTTTTTCGCCAGATCTACCATCAGAAGGTAAGGGCTCATGGGATTGTGAAAGCCTGTAAGACAAAAAAAGAAAGTCTATACATGTATAGAACCTGAATGATCACTTATTATTCAGTTGTTGGTAGGAATGAATGATCACTTATCATTCACTTGTTGGCAGGAAACACCATCAGGGAGAAGAGGTTGATGGGCTTCTGGACAACCTGTAACACAAAAAAGAAAGTCAATATATGCATAGAAACTGAATGATCACCTACCTGTTACACACTTGCAGACAGATAGATAGGGAGTCACACACACAGTTGCAAATGGACAGACCATTGTTCACCACGTCCACCATCAGGGAGGAAGAGGGTCTTGGGGTCCTGAAATGCTGTAACAAAAAAGAAAGTCAATATAGGTATTGAAACTGAATGATCACCTACCTGTTACACACTTGCAGACAGATAGATGGGGAGTCACACACACAGTTGCACATGGACAGACCGTTGTTCGCCTTATCCACCATCAGAAGGTAGAGGCTATAGGGATCCTGAACCTGTAAGACAAAAAAAGAAAGTCAATACATGTATAGAAACTGAATGGTCTCTTACCTGTAGAGAGTTGCAGACAGATAGTAAGTCACACACAGTTGCACATGGACAGGCCGTCTTTCGCCAGATCTACCATCAGAAGGTAGGGGCTCAAGGGATCCTGAACCTGTAAGACAAAAAAAGAAAGTGAATACATGTAAAGAAACTGAATGATCACCTACCTGTTACACACTTGCAGATAAATAGATAGGGAGTCACACACACAGTTGCACATGAGCAGACAGTTTTTCACCACATCCAACATAAGGGACATAGAAGGTCTTGGGGTCCTGAAAGCCTGTAAGACAACAAAAAGGCAATACATGTACAGAAACTGAATGATCACTTACCTGTTAGAGAGTTGCAGACAGATAGTAAGTCACACACAGTTGCACATAGACAGGCCGTTTTTCGCCAGATCTACCATCAGAAGGTAAGGGCTCATGGGATTGTGAAAGCCTGTAAGACAAAAAATGAAAGTCAATACATGTATAGAACCTGAATGATCACTTATTATTCAGTTGTTGGTAGGAATGAATGATCACTTATCATTCACTTGTTGGCAGGAAACACCATCAGGGAGAAGAGGTTGATGGGCTTCTGGACAACCTGTAACACAAAAAAGAAAGTCAATATATGCATAGAAACTGAATGATCACCTACCTGTTACACACTTGCAGACAGATAGATAGGGAGTCACACACACAGTTGCACATGGACAGACCATTGTTCACCACGTCCACCATCAGGGAGGAAAGCGTCTTGGGGTCCTGAAAGGCTGTAACAAAAAAGAAAGTCAATATATGTATAGAAACTGAATGATCACCTACCTGTTACACACTTGCAGACAGATAGATAGGGAGTCACACACACAGTTGCACATGGACAATCCATTGTTCACCACGTCCACCATCAGAACGTAGGGGCTCAAGGGATCCTGAACCTGTAAGACAAAAAAAGAAAGTCAATACATGTACAGAAACTGAATGATCACTTGCCTGTTACAGAGCTGGAGCTGGAGAACGATTGACAGCGAGCCACACACAGTTGCAGATGATAATATATTTGTTGGCAGGACAAACCTTCAGGGAGAAGAGGTTGATGGGGTTCCAGGCAACCTGTAACACAAAAAAGAAAGTAAATACATGTATAGAAACTGAATGATCACCTACCTGTTACACACCTGCAGACAAATAGATAGGGAGTCACACACACAGTTGCACATGAACAGACAGTTTTTCACCACATCCAACATCAGAAGGTAGGGACTCAAGGGATCCTGAACCTGTAAGACAAAAAAAGAAAGTGAATACATGTAAAGAAACTGAATGATCACCTACCTGTTACACACTTGCAGACAAATAGATAGGGAGTCACACAAAGTTGCACATGGACAGAGTTTTTCACCACATCCAACATAAGGGACGTAGAAGGTCTTGGGGTCCTGAAAGCCTGTAAGACAACAAAAAGGCAATACATGTACAGAAACTGAATGATCACTTACCTGTTAGAGAGTTGCAGACAGATAGTAAGTCACACACAGTTGCACATAGACAGGCCGTTTTTCACCAGATCTACCATCAGAAGGTAAGGGCTCATGGGATTGTGAAAGCCTGTAAGACAAAAAATGAAAGTCAATACATGTATAGAACCTGAATGATCACTTATTATTCAGTTGTTGGTAGGAATGAATGATCACTTATCATTCACTTGTTGGCAGGAAACACCATCAGGGAGAAGAGGTTGATGGGCTTCTGGACAACCTGTAACACAAAAAAGAAAGTCAATATATGCATAGAAACTGAATGATCACCTACCTGTTACACACTTGCAGACAGATAGATAGGGAGTCACACACACAGTTGCACATGGACAGACCATTGTTCACCACGTCCACCATCAGGGAGGAAAGCGTCTTGGGGTCCTGAAAGGCTGTAACAAAAAAGAAAGTCAATATATGTATAGAAACTGAATGATCACCTACCTGTTACACACTTGCGGACAGATAGATAGGGAGTCACACACACAGTTGCACATGGACAATCCATTGTTCACCACGTCCACCATCAGAACGTAGGGGCTCAAGGGATCCTGAACCTGTAAGACAAAAAAAGAAAGTCAATACATGTACAGAAACTGAATGATCACTTGCCTGTTACAGAGCTGGAGCTGGAGAACGATTGACAGCGAGCCACACACAGTTGCAGATGATAATATATTTGTTGGCAGGACAAACCTTCAGGGAGAAGAGGTTGATGGGGTTCCAGGCAACCTGTAACACAAAAAAGAAAGTAAATACATGTATAGAAACTGAATGATCACCTACCTGTTACACACTTGCAGACAAATAGATAGGGAGTCACACACACAGTTGCACATGAACAGACAGTTTTTCACCACATCCAACATCAGAAGGTAGGGACTCAAGGGATCCTGAACCTGTAAGACAAAAAAAGAAAGTGAATACATGTAAAGAAACTGAATGATCACCTACCTGTTACACACTTGCAGACAAATAGATAGGGAGTCACACACAGTTGCACATGGACAGAGTTTTTCACCACATCCAACATAAGGGACGTAGAAGGTCTTGGGGTCCTGAAAGCCTGTAAGACAACAAAAAGGCAATACATGTACAGAAACTGAATGATCACTTACCTGTTAGAGAGTTGCAGACAGATAGTAAGTCACACACAGTTGCACATAGACAGGCCGTTTTTCGCCAGATCTACCATCAGAAAGTAAGGGCTCATGGGATTGTGAAAGCCTGTAAGACAAAAATTGAAAGTCAATACATGTATAGAACCTGAATGATCACTTATTATTCAGTTGTTGGTAGGAATGAATGATCACTTATCATTCACTTGTTGGCAGGAAACACCATCAGGGAGAAGAGGTTGATGGGCTTCTGGACAACCTGTAACACAAAAAAGAAAGTCAATATATGTATAGAAACTGAATGATCACCTACCTGTTACACACTTGCAGACAGATAGATAGGGAGTCACACACACAGTTGCACATGGACAGACCATTGTTCACCACGTCCACCATCAGGGAGGAAGAGGGTCTTGGGGTCCTGAAATGCTGTAACAAAAAAGAAAGTCAATATAGGTATTGAAACTGAATGATCACCTACCTGTTACACACTTGCAGACAGATAGATGGGGAGTCACACACACAGTTGCACATGGACAGACCGTTTTTTGCCACATCCACCATCAGGGAAGTAGAGGATCTTGGGGTCCTGAAAGCCTGGAAGACAACAAAAAGTCAATACATGTACAGAAGGGGAATGATCACTTACCTGCTATAGAGTTGCAGAACGCAGAAAAGTCGCAGAAAATACATTTGTTGGCAGAATACAACTTCAGGGAAAAGAGGTTGATTGGGTTCTGGACAACCTGTTACACAACAAAGAAAGTCAATACATGTATAGAAACTGAATGATCACCTACCTTTTATACACTTGCAGACAAATAAATAGGGAGTCACACTCACAGTTGCACATGGACAGACAGTTTTTCACCACATCCACCATCAGGGAGGTACAGGGTCTTGGGGTTCTGAAAGCCTGTAAGACAACAAAGAAAATCAATACATGTATAGAAACTGAATGATCACTTACCTGTAAGAGAGTTGCAGACAGATAGGGAGTCACACACAGTTGCACATGGACAGACCATCGTTCGCCACATCCACATCGCCACAAGTGAATGATCATTTATTCCTGCCAACAACTGAATGATAAGTGATCACTTATCATTCACTTGTTGGCAGGATACACCATCAGGGAGAAGAGGTTGATGGGATTCTGGACAACCTGTAACACAAAAAAGAAAGTCAATATATGTATAGAAACTGAATGATCACCTACCTGTTACACACTTGCAGACAGATAGATGGGGAGTCACACACACAGTTGCACATGGACAGACTGTTGTTTGCCCTATCCACCTTCAGAAGGTAGGGGCTCAAGGGATCCTGAACCTGAAAGACAAAAAAAGAAAGTCAATACATGTACAGAAACTGAATGATCACTTACCTGTTACATAGCTGGAGAACGATTGACAGCGAGCCACACACAGTTGCAGATGAAAATATATTTGTTGGCAGGACAAGCCTTCAGGGAGAAGAGGTTGATGGGGTTCAGGGCAACCTACAACACAAAAAAGAAAGTCAATACATGTAAAGAAACGGAATGATCACTTACCTGTTACAGAGTTGCAGACAGATAGATAGGGAGTCCCATACACAGTTGCACATGCACAGGCCGATTTTCGCCAGATCTACCATCAGAAGGTAGGGGCTCATGGGATCGTGAAAGCCTGTAAGACAAAAAAAGAAAGTCAATACATGTATAGAAACTGAATGATCACCTACCTGTTACACACTAGCAGATAAATAAATAGGGAGTCACACTCACAGTTGCACATGGACAGACAGTTTTTCACCACATCCACCATCAGTGGGGTACAGGGTCTTGGGGTCCTGAAAACCTGTAAGACAACAAAGAAAGTCAATACGTGTACAGAAACTGAATGATCACTTACCTGTTAAAGAGCTGGAGAACGATTGACAACAAGCCACACACAGTTGCAGATGAATATATATTTGTTGGCAGGATACACCTTCAGGGAGAAGAGGCTGATGGGGTTCCGGGCAACCTATAACACAAAAAAGAAAGTCAATACATGTAAAGAAACGGAATGATCACTTACCTGTTAGAGAGTTGCAGACAGACAGTAAGTCACACACAGTTGCACATGGACAGGCCGTTTTTCACCAGATCTACCATCAGAAGGTACGGGCTCATGGGATCGTTAAAGCCTGTAAGACAAAAAAAGAAAGTCAATACATGTATAGAAACTGAATGATCACCTACCTGTTACACACTTGCAGACAAACAGATAGGGAGTCACACACACACAGTTGCACATGGACAGACAGTTTTTCACCACATGCACCATCAGTGGGGTACAGGGTCTTGGGGTCCTGAAAACCTGTAAGACAACAAAGAAAGTCAATACATGTACAGAAACTGAATTATCACTTACCTGTTACAGAGTTGCAGAACGATTGACAGCAAGCCACACACAGTTAAAGATGAATATACGTTTCTTGGCAGGATACACCATCAGGGAGAAGAGGTTGATGGAGTTCCTGAAATCCTGTAAGACAACAAAGAGTCAATACATGTATAGAAACTGAATGGTCTCTTACCTGTTAGAGAGTTGCAGACAGATAGTAAGTCACACACAGTTGTACATGCACAGGCCGATTTTTGCCAGATCTACCATCAGAAGGTAGGGGCTCATGGGATCGTGAAAGCCTGCAAGACAAAAAAGAAAGTCTATACATGTATAGAAACTGAATGAACACCTACCTGTTACACACTGGCAGACAGATAGATAGGGAGTCACACACACAGTTGCACATGAACAGACAGTTTTTCACCACATCCAACATCAGGGACATAGAAGGTCTTGGGGTCCTGAAAGCCTGTAAGACAACAAAAAGGCAATACATGTACAGAAACTGAATGATCACTTACCTGTTAGAGAGTTGCAGACAGATAGTAAGTCACACACAGTTGCACATAGACAGGCCGTTTTTCGCCAGATCTACCATCAGAAGGTAAGGGCTCATGGGATTGTGAAAGCCTGTAAGACAAAAAAAGAAAGTCTATACATGTATAGAACCTGAATGATCACTTATTATTCAGTTGTTGGTAGGAATGAATGATCACTTATCATTCACTTGTTGGCAGGAAACACCATCAGGGAGAAGAGGTTGATGGGCTTCTGGACAACCTGTAACACAAAAAAGAAAGTCAATATATGCATAGAAACTGAATGATCACCTACCTGTTACACACTTGCAGACAGATAGATAGGGAGTCACACACACAGTTGCACATGGACAGACCATTGTTCACCACGTCCACCATCAGGGAGGAAGAGGGTCTTGGGGTCCTGAAATGCTGTAACAAAAAAGAAAGTCAATATAGGTATTGAAACTGAAGGATCACCTACCTGTTACACACTTGCAGACAGATAGATGGGGAGTCACACACACAGTTGCACATGGACAGACCGTTGTTCGCCTTATCCACCATCAGAAGGTAGAGGCTATAGGGATCCTGAACCTGTAAGACAAAAAAAGAAAGTCAATACATGTATAGAAACTGAATGGTCTCTTACCTGTAGAGAGTTGCAGACAGATAGTAAGTCACACACAGTTGCACATGGACAGGCCATCTTTCGCCAGATCTACCGTCAGAAGGTAGGGGCTCAAGGGATCCTGAACCTGTAAGACAAAAAAAGAAAGTGAATACATGTAAAGAAACTGAATGATCACCTACCTGTTACACACTAGCAGATAAATAAATAGGGAGTCACACTCACAGTTGCACATGGACAGACAGTTTTTCACCACATCCACCATCAGTGGGGTACAGGGTCTTGGGGTCCTGAAAGCCTGTAAGACAACAAAGAAAGTCAATACGTGTACAGAAACTGAATGATCACTTACCTGTTAAAGAGCTGGAGAACGATTGACAACAAGCCACACACAGTTGCAGATGAATATATATTTGTTGGCAGGATACACCTTCAGGGAGAAGAGGTTGATGGGGTTCCGGGCAACCTATAACACAAAAAAGAAAGTCAATACATGTAAAGAAACGGAATGATCACTTACCTGTTAGAGAGTTGCAGACAGACAGTAAGTCACACACAGTTGCACATGGACAGGCCGTTTTTCGCCAGATCTACCATCAGAAGGTACGGGCTCATGGGATCGTTAAATCCTGTAAGACAAAAAAAGAAAGTCAATACATGTATAGAAACTGAATGATCACCTACCTGTTACACACTTGCAGACAAACAGATAGGGAGTCACACACACACAGTTGCACATGGACAGACAGTTTTTCACCACATCCACCATCAGTGGGGTACAGGGTCTTGGGGTCCTGAAAACCTGTAAGACAACAAAGAAAGTCAATACATGTACAGAAACTGAATTATCACTTACCTGTTACAGAGTTGCAGAACGATTGACAGCAAGCCACACACAGTTAAAGATGAATATACGTTTCTTGGCAGGATACACCATCAGGGAGAAGAGGTTGATGGAGTTCCTGAAATCCTGTAAGACAACAAAGAGTCAATACATGTATAGAAACTGAATGGTCTCTTACCTGTTAGAGAGTTGCAGACAGATAGTAAGTCACACACAGTTGTACATGCACAGGCCGTTTTTCGCCAGATCTACCATCAGAAGGTAAGGGCTCATGGGATTGTGAAAGCCTGTAAGACAAAAAATGAAAGTCAATACATGTATAGAACCTGAATGATCACTTATTATTCAGTTGTTGGTAGGAATGAATGATCACTTATCATTCACTTGTTGGCAGGAAACACCATCAGGGAGAAGAGGTTGATGGGCTTCTGGACAACCTGTAACACAAAAAAGAAAGTCAATATATGCATAGAAACTGAATAATCACCTACCTTTTACACACTTGCAGACAGATAGATAGGGAGTCACACACACAGTTGCACATGGACAGACCATTGTTCACCACGTCCACCATCAGGGAGGAAGAGGGTCTTGGGGTCCTGAAATGCTGTAACAAAAAAGAAAGTCAATATAGGTATTGAAACTGAAGGATCACCTACCTGTTACACACTTGCAGACAGATAGATGGGGAGTCACACACACAGTTGCACATGGACAGACCGTTGTTCGCCTTATCCACCATCAGAAGGTAGAGGCTATAGGGATCCTGAACCTGTAAGACAAAAAAAGAAAGTCAATACATGTATAGAAACTGAATGGTCTCTTACCTGTAGAGAGTTGCAGACAGACAGTAAGTCACACACAGTTGCACATGGACAGGCCGTCTTTCGCCAGATCTACCATCAGAAGGTAGGGGCTCAAGGGATCCTGAACCTGTAAGACAAAAAAAGAAAGTGAATACATGTAAAGAAACTGAATGATCACCTACCTGTTACACACTTGCAGACAAATAGATAGGGAGTCACACACACAGTTGCACATGAGCAGACAGTTTTTCACCACATCCAACATAAGGGACATAGAAGGTCTTGGGGTCCTGAAAGCCTGTAAGACAACAAAAAGGCAATACATGTACAGAAACTGAATGATCACTTACCTGTTAGAGAGTTGCAGACAGATAGATAGGGAGTCACACACACAGTTGCACATGGACAATCCATTGTTCACCACGTCCACCATCAGAACGTAGGGGCTCAAGGGATCCTGAACCTGTAAGACAAAAAAAGAAAGTCAATACATGTACAGAAACTGAATGATCACTTGCCTGTTACAGAGCTGGAGCTGGAGAACGATTGACAGCGAGCCACACACAGTTGCAGATGATAATATATTTGTTGGCAGGACAAACCTTCAGGGAGAAGAGGTTGATGGGGTTCCAGGCAACCTGTAACACAAAAAAGAAAGTAAATACATGTATAGAAACTGAATGATCACCTACCTGTTACACACTTGCAGACAAATAGATAGGGAGTCACACACACAGTTGCACATGAACAGACAGTTTTTCACCACATCCAACATCAGAAGGTAGGGACTCAAGGGATCCTGAACCTGTAAGACAAAAAAAGAAAGTGAATACATGTAAAGAAACTGAATGATCACCTACCTGTTACACACTTGCAGACAAATAGATAGGGAGTCACACACAGTTGCACATGGACAGAGTTTTTCACAACATCCAACATAAGGGACGTAGAAGGTCTTGGGGTCCTGAAAGCCTGTAAGACAACAAAAAGGCAATACATGTACAGAAACTGAATGATCACTTACCTGTTAGAGAGTTGCAGACAGATAGTAAGTCACACACAGTTGCACATAGACAGGCCGTTTTTCGCCAGATCTACCATCAGAAGGTAAGGGCTCATGGGATTGTGAAAGCCTGTAAGACAAAAATTGAAAGTCAATACATGTATAGAACCTGAATGATCACTTATTATTCAGTTGTTGGTAGGAATGAATGATCACTTATCATTCACTTGTTGGCAGGAAACACCATCAGGGAGAAGAGGTTGATGGGCTTCTGGACAACCTGTAACACAAAAAAGAAAGTCAATATATGCATAGAAACTGAATGATCACCTACCTGTTACACACTTGCAGACAGATAGATAGGGAGTCACACACACAGTTGCACATGGACAGACCATTGTTCACCACGTCCACCATCAGGGAGGAAGAGGGTCTTGGGGTCCTGAAATGCTGTAACAAAAAAGAAAGTCAATATAGGTATTGAAACTGAATGATCACCTACCTGTTACACACTTGCAGACAGATAGATGGGGAGTCACACACACAGTTGCACATGGACAGACCGTTTTTTGCCACATCCACCATCAGGGAAGTAGAGGATCTTGGGGTCCTGAAAGCCTGGAAGACAACAAAAAGTCAATACATGTACAGAAGGGGAATGATCACTTACCTGCTATAGAGTTGCAGAACGCAGAAAAGTCGCAGAAAATACATTTGTTGGCAGAATACAACTTCAGGGAAAAGAGGTTGATTGGGTTCTGGACAACCTGTTACACAACAAAGAAAGTCAATACATGTATAGAAACTGAATGATCACCTACCTTTTATACACTTGCAGACAAATAAATAGGGAGTCACACTCACAGTTGCACATGGACAGACAGTTTTTCACCACATCCACCATCAGGGAGGTACAGGGTCTTGGGGTTCTGAAAGCCTGTAAGACAACAAAGAAAATCAATACATGTATAGAAACTGAATGATCACTTACCTGTAAGAGAGTTGCAGACAGATAGGGAGTCACACACAGTTGCACATGGACAGACCATCGTTCGCCACATCCACATCGCCACAAGTGAATGATCATTTATTCCTGCCAACAACTGAATGATAAGTGATCACTTATCATTCACTTGTTGGCAGGATACACCATCAGGGAGAAGAGGTTGATGGGATTCTGGACAACCTGTAACACAAAAAAGAAAGTCAATATATGTATAGAAACTGAATGATCACCTACCTGTTACACACTTGCAGACAGATAGATGGGGAGTCACACACACAGTTGCACATGGACAGACTGTTGTTTGCCCTATCCACCTTCAGAAGGTAGGGGCTCAAGGGATCCTGAACCTGAAAGACAAAAAAAGAAAGTCAATACATGTACAGAAACTGAATGATCACTTACCTGTTACATAGCTGGAGAACGATTGACAGCGAGCCACACACAGTTGCAGATGAAAATATATTTGTTGGCAGGACAAGCCTTCAGGGAGAAGAGGTTGATGGGGTTCAGGGCAACCTACAACACAAAAAAGAAAGTCAATACATGTAAAGAAACGGAATGATCACTTACCTGTTACAGAGTTGCAGACAGATAGATAGGGAGTCCCATACACAGTTGCACATGCACAGGCCGATTTTCGCCAGATCTACCATCAGAAGGTAGGGGCTCATGGGATCGTGAAAGCCTGTAAGACAAAAAAAGAAAGTCAATACATGTATAGAAACTGAATGATCACCTACCTGTTACACACTAGCAGATAAATAAATAGGGAGTCACACTCACAGTTGCACATGGACAGACAGTTTTTCACCACATCCACCATCAGTGGGGTACAGGGTCTTGGGGTCCTGAAAGCCTGTAAGACAACAAAGAAAGTCAATACGTGTACAGAAACTGAATGATCACTTACCTGTTAAAGAGCTGGAGAACGATTGACAACAAGCCACACACAGTTGCAGATGAATATATATTTGTTGGCAGGATACACCTTCAGGGAGAAGAGGCTGATGGGGTTCCGGGCAACCTATAACACAAAAAAGAAAGTCAATACATGTAAAGAAACGGAATGATCACTTACCTGTTAGAGAGTTGCAGACAGACAGTAAGTCACACACAGTTGCACATGGACAGGCCGTTTTTCGCCAGATCTACCATCAGAAGGTACGGGCTCATGGGATCGTTAAAGCCTGTAAGACAAAAAAAGAAAGTCAATACATGTATAGAAACTGAATGATCACCTACCTGTTACACACTTGCAGACAAACAGATAGGGAGTCACACACACACAGTTGCACATGGACAGACAGTTTTTCACCACATCCACCATCAGTGGGGTACAGGGTCTTGGGGTCCTGAAAACCTGTAAGACAACAAAGAAAGTCAATACATGTACAGAAACTGAATTATCACTTACCTGTTACAGAGTTGCAGAACGATTGACAGCAAGCCACACACAGTTAAAGATGAATATACGTTTCTTGGCAGGATACACCATCAGGGAGAAGAGGTTGATGGAGTTCCTGAAATCCTGTAAGACAACAAAGAGTCAATACATGTATAGAAACTGAATGGTCTCTTACCTGTTAGAGAGTTGCAGACAGATAGTAAGTCACACACAGTTGTACATGCACAGGCCGATTTTTGCCAGATCTACCATCAGAAGGTAGGGGCTCATGGGATCGTGAAAGCCTGCAAGACAAAAAAGAAAGTCTATACATGTATAGAAACTGAATGAACACCTACCTGTTACACACTGGCAGACAGATAGATAGGGAGTCACACACACAGTTGCACATGAACAGACAGTTTTTCACCACATCCAACATAAGGGACATAGAAGGTCTTGGGGTCCTGAAAGCCTGTAAGACAACAAAAAGGCAATACATGTACAGAAACTGAATGATCACTTACCTGTTAGAGAGTTGCAGACAGATAGTAAGTCACACACAGTTGCACATAGACAGGCCGTTTTTCGCCAGATCTACCATCAGAAGGTAAGGGCTCATGGGATTGTGAAAGCCTGTAAGACAAAAAAAGAAAGTCTATACATGTATAGAACCTGAATGATCACTTATTATTCAGTTGTTGGTAGGAATGAATGATCACTTATCATTCACTTGTTGGCAGGAAACACCATCAGGGAGAAGAGGTTGATGGGCTTCTGGACAACCTGTAACACAAAAAAGAAAGTCAATATATGCATAGAAACTGAATGATCACCTACCTGTTACACACTTGCAGACAGATAGATAGGGAGTCACACACACAGTTGCACATGGACAGACCATTGTTCACCACGTCCACCATCAGGGAGGAAGAGGGTCTTGGGGTCCTGAAATGCTGTAACAAAAAAGAAAGTCAATATAGGTATTGAAACTGAATGATCACCTACCTGTTACACACTTGCAGACAGATAGATGGGCAGTCACACACACAGTTGCACATGGACAGACCGTTGTTCGCCTTATCCACCATCAGAAGGTAGAGGCTATAGGGATCCTGAACCTGTAAGACAAAAAAAGAAAGTCAATACATGTATAGAAACTGAATGGTCTCTTACCTGTTAGAGAGTTGCAGACAGATAGTAAGTCACACACAGTTGCACATGGACAGGCCGTCTTTCGCCAGATCTACCATCAGAAGGTAGGGGCTCAAGGGATCCTGAACCTGTAAGACAAAAAAAGAAAGTGAATACATGTAAAGAAACTGAATGATCACCTACCTGTTACACACTTGCAGACAAATAGATAGGGAGTCACACACACAGTTGCACATGAGCAGACAGTTTTTCACCACATCCAACATAAGGGACATAGAAGGTCTTGGGGTCCTGAAAGCCTGTAAGACAACAAAAAGGCAATACATGTACAGAAACTGAATGATCACTTACCTGTTAGAGAGTTGCAGACAGATAGTAAGTCACACACAGTTGCACATAGACAGGCCGTTTTTCGCCAGATCTACCATCAGAAGGTAAGGGCTCATGGGATTGTGAAAGCCTGTAAGACAAAAAATGAAAGTCAATACATGTATAGAACCTGAATGATCACTTATTATTCAGTTGTTGGTAGGAATGAATGATCACTTATCATTCACTTGTTGGCAGGAAACACCATCAGGGAGAAGAGGTTGATGGGCTTCTGGACAACCTGTAACACAAAAAAGAAAGTCAATATATGCATAGAAACTGAATGATCACCTACCTGTTACACACTTGCAGACAGATAGATAGGGAGTCACACACACAGTTGCACATGGACAGACCATTGTTCACCACGTCCACCATCAGGGAGGAAAGCATCTTGGGGTCCTGAAAGGCTGTAACAAAAAAGAAAGTCAATATATGTATAGAAACTGAATGATCACCTACCTGTTACACACTTGCAGACAGATAGATGGGGAGTCACACACACAGTTGCACATAAACAGGCCATTTTTCGCCAGATCTACCATCAGAAGGTAAGGGCTTATGGGATTGTGAAAGCCTGTAAGACAAAAAATGAAAGTCAATACATGTATAGAACCTGAATGATCACTTATTATTCAGTTGTTGATAGGAATGAATGATCACTTATCATTCACTCGTTGGCAGGATACACCATCAGGGAGAAGAGGTTGATGGGCTTCTGGACAACCTTTAACACAAAAAAGAAAGTCAATATATGTATAGAAACTGAATGATCACCTACCTGTTACACACTTGCGGACAGATAGATAGGGAGTCACACACACAGTTGCACATGGACAATCCATTGTTCACCACGTCCACCATCAGAACGTAGGGGCTCAAGGGATCCTGAACCTGTAAGACAAAATAAGAAAGTCAATACATGTACAGAAACTGAATGATCACTTGCCTGTTACAGAGCTGGAGCTGGAGAACGATTGACAGCGAGCCACACACAGTTGCAGATGATAATATATTTGTTGGCAGGACAAACCTTCAGGGAGAAGAGGTTGATGGGGTTCCAGGCAACCTGTAACACAAAAAAGAAAGTAAATACATGTATAGAAACTGAATGATCACCTACCTGTTACACACTTGCAGACAAATAGATAGGGAGTCACACACACAGTTGCACATGAACAGACAGTTTTTCACCACATCCAACATCAGAAGGTAGGGACTCAAGGGATCCTGAACCTGTAAGACAAAAAAAGAAAGTGAATACATGTAAAGAAACTGAATGATCACCTACCTGTTACACACTTGCAGACAGATAGATGGGGAGTCACACACACAGTTGCACATGGACAGACCGTTTTTTGCCACATCCACCATCAGGGAAGTAGAGGATCTTGGGGTCCTGAAAGCCTGGAAGACAACAAAAAGTCAATACATGTACAGAAGGGGAATGATCACTTACCTGCTATAGAGTTGCAGAACGCAGAAAAGTCGCAGAAAATACATTTGTTGGCAGAATACAACTTCAGGGAAAAGAGGTTGATTGGGTTCTGGACAACCTGTTACACAACAAAGAAAGTCAATACATGTATAGAAACTGAATGATCACCTACCTTTTATACACTTGCAGACAAATAAATAGGGAGTCACACTCACAGTTGCACATGGACAGACAGTTTTTCACCACATCCACCATCAGGGAGGTACAGGGTCTTGGGGTTCTGAAAGCCTGTAAGACAACAAAGAAAATCAATACATGTATAGAAACTGAATGATCACTTACCTGTAAGAGAGTTGCAGACAGATAGGGAGTCACACACAGTTGCACATGGACAGACCATCGTTCGCCACATCCACATCGCCACAAGTGAATGATCATTTATTCCTGCCAACAACTGAATGATAAGTGATCACTTATCATTCACTTGTTGGCAGGATACACCATCAGGGAGAAGAGGTTGATGGGATTCTGGACAACCTGTAACACAAAAAAGAAAGTCAATATATGTATAGAAACTGAATGATCACCTACCTGTTACACACTTGCAGACAGATAGATGGGGAGTCACACACACAGTTGCACATGGACAGACTGTTGTTTGCCCTATCCACCTTCAGAAGGTAGGGGCTCAAGGGATCCTGAACCTGAAAGACAAAAAAAGAAAGTCAATACATGTACAGAAACTGAATGATCACTTACCTGTTACATAGCTGGAGAACGATTGACAGCGAGCCACACACAGTTGCAGATGAAAATATATTTGTTGGCAGGACAAGCCTTCAGGGAGAAGAGGTTGATGGGGTTCAGGGCAACCTACAACACAAAAAAGAAAGTCAATACATGTAAAGAAACGGAATGATCACTTACCTGTTACAGAGTTGCAGACAGATAGATAGGGAGTCCCATACACAGTTGCACATGCACAGGCCGATTTTCGCCAGATCTACCATCAGAAGGTAGGGGCTCATGGGATCGTGAAAGCCTGTAAGACAAAAAAAGAAAGTCAATAAATGTTTAGAAACTGAATGATCACCTACCTGTTACACACTAGCAGATAAATAAATAGGGAGTCACACTCACAGTTGCACATGGACAGACAGTTTTTCACCACATCCACCATCAGTGGGGTACAGGGTCTTGGGGTCCTGAAAGCCTGTAAGACAACAAAGAAAGTCAATACGTGTACAGAAACTGAATGATCACTTACCTGTTAAAGAGCTGGAGAACGATTGACAACAAGCCACACACAGTTGCAGATGAATATATATTTGTTGGCAGGATACACCTTCAGGGAGAAGAGGCTGATGGGGTTCCGGGCAACCTATAACACAAAAAAGAAAGTCAATACATGTAAAGAAACGGAATGATCACTTACCTGTTAGAGAGTTGCAGACAGACAGTAAGTCACACACAGTTGCACATGGACAGGCCGTTTTTCGCCAGATCTACCATCAGAAGGTACGGGCTCATGGGATCGTTAAAGCCTGTAAGACAAAAAAAGAAAGTCAATACATGTATAGAAACTGAATGATCACCTACCTGTTACACACTTGCAGACAAACAGATAGGGAGTCACACACACACAGTTGCACATGGACAGACAGTTTTTCACCACATCCACCATCAGTGGGGTACAGGGTCTTGGGGTCCTGAAAACCTGTAAGACAACAAAGAAAGTCAATACATGTACAGAAACTGAATTATCACTTACCTGTTACAGAGTTGCAGAACGATTGACAGCAAGCCACACACAGTTAAAGATGAATATACGTTTCTTGGCAGGATACACCATCAGGGAGAAGAGGTTGATGGAGTTCCTAAAATCCTGTAAGACAACAAAGAGTCAATACATGTATAGAAACTGAATGGTCTCTTACCTGTTAGAGAGTTGCAGACAGATAGTAAGTCACACACAGTTGTACATGCACAGGCCGATTTTTGCCAGATCTACCATCAGAAGGTAGGGGCTCATGGGATCGTGAAAGCCTGCAAGACAAAAAAGAAAGTCTATACATGTATAGAAACTGAATGAACACCTACCTGTTACACACTGGCAGACAGATAGATAGGGAGTCACACACACAGTTGCACATGAACAGACAGTTTTTCACCACATCCAACATCAGGGACATAGAAGGTCTTGGGGTCCTGAAAGCCTGTAAGACAACAAAAAGGCAATACATGTACAGAAACTGAATGATCACTTACCTGTTAGAGAGTTGCAGACAGATAGTAAGTCACACACAGTTGCACATAGACAGGCCGTTTTTCGCCATATCTACCATCAGAAGGTAAGGGCTCATGGGATTGTGAAAGCCTGTAAGACAAAAAAAGAAAGTCTATACATGTATAGAACCTGAATGATCACTTATTATTCAGTTGTTGGTAGGAATGAATGATCACTTATCATTCACTTGTTGGCAGGAAACACCATCAGGGAGAAGAGGTTGATGGGCTTCTGGACAACCTGTAACACAAAAAAGAAAGTCAATATATGCATAGAAACTGAATGATCACCTACCTGTTAAACACTTGCAGACAGATAGATAGGGAGTCACACACACAGTTGCACATGGACAGACCATTGTTCACCACGTCCACCATCAGGGAGGAAGAGGGTCTTGGGGTCCTGAAATGCTGTAACAAAAAAGAAAGTCAATATAGGTATTGAAACTGAATGATCACCTACCTGTTACACACTTGCAGACAGATAGATGGGGAGTCACACACACAGTTGCACATGGACAGACCGTTTTTTGCCACATCCACCATCAGGGAAGTAGAGGATCTTGGGGTCCTGAAAGCCTGGAAGACAACAAAAAGTCAATACATGTACAGAAGGGGAATGATCACTTACCTGCTATAGAGTTGCAGAACGCAGAAAAGTCGCAGAAAATACATTTGTTGGCAGAATACAACTTCAGGGAAAAGAGGTTGATTGGGTTCTGGACAACCTGTTACACAACAAAGAAAGTCAATACATGTATAGAAACTGAATGATCACCTACCTTTTATACACTTGCAGACAAATAAATAGGGAGTCACACTCACAGTTGCACATGGACAGACAGTTTTTCACCACATCCACCATCAGGGAGGTACAGGGTCTTGGGGTTCTGAAAGCCTGTAAGACAACAAAGAAAATCAATACATGTATAGAAACTGAATGATCACTTACCTGTAAGAGAGTTGCAGACAGATAGGGAGTCACACACAGTTGCACATGGACAGACCATCGTTCGCCACATCCACATCGCCACAAGTGAATGATCATTTATTCCTGCCAACAACTGAATGATAAGTGATCACTTATCATTCACTTGTTGGCAGGATACACCATCAGGGAGAAGAGGTTGATGGGATTCTGGACAACCTGTAACACAAAAAAGAAAGTCAATATATGTATAGAAACTGAATGATCACCTACCTGTTACACACTTGCAGACAGATAGATGGGGAGTCACACACACAGTTGCACATGGACAGACTGTTGTTTGCCCTATCCACCTTCAGAAGGTAGGGGCTCAAGGGATCCTGAACCTGAAAGACAAAAAAAGAAAGTCAATACATGTACAGAAACTGAATGATCACTTACCTGTTACATAGCTGGAGAACGATTGACAGCGAGCCACACACAGTTGCAGATGAAAATATATTTGTTGGTAGGACAAGCCTTCAGGGAGAAGAGGTTGATGGGGTTCAGGGCAACCTACAACACAAAAAAGAAAGTCAATACATGTAAAGAAACGGAATGATCACTTACCTGTTACAGAGTTGCAGACAGATAGATAGGGAGTCCCATACACAGTTGCACATGCACAGGCCGATTTTCGCCAGATCTACCATCAGAAGGTAGGGGCTCATGGGATCGTGAAAGCCTGTAAGACAAAAAAAGAAAGTCAATAAATGTTTAGAAACTGAATGATCACCTACCTGTTACACACTAGCAGATAAATAAATAGGGAGTCACACTCACAGTTGCACATGGACAGACAGTTTTTCACCACATCCACCATCAGTGGGGTACAGGGTCTTGGGGTCCTGAAAGCCTGTAAGACAACAAAGAAAGTCAATACGTGTACAGAAACTGAATGATCACTTACCTGTTAAAGAGCTGGAGAACGATTGACAACAAGCCACACACAGTTGCAGATGAATATATATTTGTTGGCAGGATACACCTTCAGGGAGAAGAGGTTGATGGGCTTCTGGACAACCTGTAACACAAAAAAGAAAGTCAATATATGCATAGAAACTGAATGATCACCTACCTGTTACACACTTGCAGACAGATAGATAGGGAGTCACACACACAGTTGCACATGGACAGACCATTGTTCACCACGTCCACCATCAGGGAGGAAGAGGGTCTTGGGGTCCTGAAATGCTGTAACAAAAAAGAAAGTCAATATAGGTATTGAAACTGAATGATCACCTACCTGTTACACACTTGCAGACAGATAGATGGGGAGTCACACACACAGTTGCACATGGACAGACCGTTGTTCGCCTTATCCACCATCAGAAGGTAGAGGCTATAGGGATCCTGAACCTGTAAGACAAAAAAAGAAAGTCAATACATGTATAGAAACTGAATGGTCTCTTACCTGTAGAGAGTTGCAGACAGATAGTAAGTCACACACAGTTGCACATGGACAGGCCATCTTTCGCCAGATCTACCGTCAGAAGGTAGGGGCTCAAGGGATCCTGAACCTGTAAGACAAAAAAAGAAAGTGAATACATGTAAAGAAACTGAATGATCACCTACCTGTTACACACTAGCAGATAAATAAATAGGGAGTCACACTCACAGTTGCACATGGACAGACAGTTTTTCACCACATCCACCATCAGTGGGGTACAGGGTCTTGGGGTCCTGAAAGCCTGTAAGACAACAAAGAAAGTCAATACGTGTACAGAAACTGAATGATCACTTACCTGTTAAAGAGCTGGAGAACGATTGACAACAAGCCACACACAGTTGCAGATGAATATATATTTGTTGGCAGGATACACCTTCAGGGAGAAGAGGTTGATGGGGTTCCGGGCAACCTATAACACAAAAAAGAAAGTCAATACATGTAAAGAAACGGAATGATCACTTACCTGTTAGAGAGTTGCAGACAGACAGTAAGTCACACACAGTTGCACATGGACAGGCCGTTTTTCGCCAGATCTACCATCAGAAGGTAGGGGCTCATGGGATCGTTAAATCCTGTAAGACAAAAAAAGAAAGTCAATACATGTATAGAAACTGAATGATCACCTACCTGTTACACACTTGCAGACAAACAGATAGGGAGTCACACACACACAGTTGCACATGGACAGACAGTTTTTCACCACATCCACCATCAGTGGGGTACAGGGTCTTGGGGTCCTGAAAACCTGTAAGACAACAAAGAAAGTCAATACATGTACAGAAACTGAATTATCACTTACCTGTTACAGAGTTGCAGAACGATTGACAGCAAGCCACACACAGTTAAAGATGAATATACGTTTCTTGGCAGGATACACCATCAGGGAGAAGAGGTTGATGGAGTTCCTGAAATCCTGTAAGACAACAAAGAGTCAATACATGTATAGAAACTGAATGGTCTCTTACCTGTTAGAGAGTTGCAGACAGATAGATGGGGAGTCACACACACAGTTGCACATAGACAGGCCGTTTTTTGCCAGATCTACCATCAGAAGGTAAGGGCTCATGGGATTGTGAGAAAGCCTGTAAGACAAAAAATGAAAGTCAATACATGTATAAAACCTGAATGATCACTTATTATTCAGTTGTTGGTAGGAATGAATGATCACTTATCATTCACTTGTTGGCAGGAAACACCATCAGGGAGAAGAGGTTGATGGGGTTCTGGACAACCTGTAACACAAAAAAGAAAGTCAAAATATGTACAGAAACTGAATGATCACCTACCTGTTACACACTTGCAGACAGATAGATATTGAGTCACACACACAGTTGCACATGGGCAGGCCGTCTTTCGCCAGATCTACCATCAGAAGGTAGGGGCTCAAGGGATCCTGAACATGTAAGACAAAAAAAGAAAGTGAATACATGTAAAGAAACTGAATGATCACCTACCTGTTACACACTTGCAGACAAATAGATAGGGAGTCACACACAGTTGCACATGGACAGATTTTTTCACCACATCCAACATAAGTGACGTAGAAGGTCTTGGGGTCCTGAAAGCCTGTAAGACAACAAAAAGGCAATACATGTACAGAAACTGAATGATCACTTACCTGTTAGAGAGTTGCAGACAGATAGTAAGTCACACACAGTTGCACATAGACAGGCCGTTTTTCGCCAGATCTACCATCAGAAGGTAAGGGCTCATGGGATTGTGAAAGCCTGTAAGACAAAAAATGAAAGTCAATACATGTATAGAACCTGAATGATCACTTATTATTCAGTTGTTGGTAGGAATGAATGATCACTTATCATTCACTTGTTGGCAGGAAACACCATCAGGGAGAAGAGGTTGATGGGCTTCTGGACAACCTGTAACACAAAAATGAAAGTCAATATATGCATAGAAACAGAATGAGCACCTACCTGTTACAGAGTTGCAGACAGATAGATAGGGAGTCACACACACACACACAGTTGCACATGGACAGACCGTCGTTCGCCACATCCACCATCAGGGAGGTACAGGGTCTTGGGGTCCTGAAAAACTGTAAGACAACAAAGAAAGTCAATACATGTACAGAAACTGAATTATCACTTACCTGTTACAGAGTTGCAGAACGATTGACAGCAAGCCACACACAGTTAAAGATGAATATACGTTTCTTGGCAGGATACACCATCAGGGAGAAGAGGTTGATGGAGTTCCTGAAATCCTGTAAGACAACAAAGAGTCAATACATGTATAGAAACTGAATGGTCTCTTACCTGTTAGAGAGTTGCAGACAGAAAGTAAATCACACACAGTTGTACATGCACAGGCCGATTTTTGCCAGATCTACCATCAGAAGGTAGGGGCTCATGGGATCGTGAAAGCCTGCAAGACAAAAAAGAAAGTCTATACATGTATAGAAACTGAATGAACACCTACCTGTTACACACTTGCAGACAGATAGATAGGGAGTCACACACACAGTTGCACATGAACAGACAGTTTTTCACCACATCCAACATCAGGGACATAGAAGGTCTTGGGGTCCTGAAAGCCTGTAAGACAACAAAAAGGCAATACATGTACAGAAACTGAATGATCACTTACCTGTTAGAGAGTTGCAGACAGATGGTAAGTCACACACAGTTGCACATAGACAGGCCGTTTTTCGCCAGATCTACCATCAGAAGGTAAGGGCTCATGGGATTGTGAAAGCCTGTAAGACAAAAAAAGAAAGTCTATACATGTATAGAACCTGAATGATCACTTATTATTCAGTTGTTGGTAGGAATGAATGATCACTTATCATTCACTTGTTGGCAGGAAACACCATCAGGGAGAAGAGGTTGATGGGCTTCTGGACAACCTGTAACACAAAAAAGAAAGTCAATATATGCATAGAAACTGAATGATCACCTACCTGTTACACACTTGCAGACAGATAGATAGGGAGTCACACACACAGTTGCAAATGGACAGACCATTGTTCACCACGTCCACCATCAGGGAGGAAGAGGGTCTTGGGGTCCTGAAATGCTGTAACAAAAAAGAAAGTCAATATAGGTATTGAAACTGAATGATCACCTACCTGTTACACACTTGCAGACAGATAGATGGGGAGTCACACACACAGTTGCACATGGACAGACCGTTGTTCGCCTTATCCACCATCAGAAGGTAGAGGCTATAGGGATCCTGAACCTGTAAGACAAAAAAAGAAAGTCAATACATGTATAGAAACTGAATGGTCTCTTACCTGTAGAGAGTTGCAGACAGATAGTAAGTCACACACAGTTGCACATGGACAGGCCGTCTTTCGCCAGATCTACCATCAGAAGGTAGGGGCTCAAGGGATCCTGAACCTGTAAGACAAAAAAAGAAAGTGAATACATGTAAAGAAACTGAATGATCACCTACCTGTTACACACTTGCAGATAAATAGATAGGGAGTCACACACACAGTTGCACATGAGCAGACAGTTTTTCACCACATCCAACATAAGGGACATAGAAGGTCTTGGGGTCCTGAAAGCCTGTAAGACAACAAAAAGGCAATACATGTACAGAAACTGAATGATCACTTACCTGTTAGAGAGTTGCAGACAGATAGTAAGTCACACACAGTTGCACATAGACAGGCCGTTTTTCGCCAGATCTACCATCAGAAGGTAAGGGCTCATGGGATTGTGAAAGCCTGTAAGACAAAAAATGAAAGTCAATACATGTATAGAACCTGAATGATCACTTATTATTCAGTTGTTGGTAGGGATGAATGATCACTTATCATTCACTTGTTGGCAGGAAACACCATCAGGGAGAAGAGGTTGATGGGCTTCTGGACAACCTGTAACACAAAAAAGAAAGTCAATATATGCATAGAAACTGAATGATCACCTACCTGTTACACACTTGCAGACAGATAGATAGGGAGTCACACACACAGTTGCACATGGACAGACCATTGTTCACCACGTCCACCATCAGGGAGGAAAGCGTCTTGGGGTCCTGAAAGGCTGTAACAAAAAAGAAAGTCAATATATGTATAGAAACTGAATGATCACCTACCTGTTACACACTTGCAGACAGATAGATAGGGAGTCACACACACAGTTGCACATGGACAATCCATTGTTCACCACGTCCACCATCAGAACGTAGGGGCTCAAGGGATCCTGAACCTGTAAGACAAAAAAAGAAAGTCAATACATGTACAGAAACTGAATGATCACTTGCCTGTTACAGAGCTGGAGCTGGAGAACGATTGACAGCGAGCCACACACAGTTGCAGATGATAATATATTTGTTGGCAGGACAAACCTTCAGGGAGAAGAGGTTGATGGGGTTCCAGGCAACCTGTAACACAAAAAAGAAAGTAAATACATGTATAGAAACTGAATGATCACCTACCTGTTACACACTTGCAGACAAATAGATAGGGAGTCACACACACAGTTGCACATGAACAGACAGTTTTTCACCACATCCAACATCAGAAGGTAGGGACTCAAGGGATCCTGAACCTGTAAGACAAAAAAAGAAAGTGAATACATGTAAAGAAACTGAATGATCACCTACCTGTTACACACTTGCAGACAAATAGATAGGGAGTCACACAAAGTTGCACATGGACAGAGTTTTTCACCACATCCAACATAAGGGACGTAGAAGGTCTTGGGGTCCTGAAAGCCTGTAAGACAACAAAAAGGCAATACATGTACAGAAACTGAATGATCACTTACCTGTTAGAGAGTTGCAGACAGATAGTAAGTCACACACAGTTGCACATAGACAGGCCGTTTTTCGCCAGATCTACCATCAGAAGGTAAGGGCTCATGGGATTGTGAAAGCCTGTAAGACAAAAAATGAAAGTCAATACATGTATAGAACCTGAATGATCACTTATTATTCAGTTGTTGGTAGGAATGAATGATCACTTATCATTCACTTGTTGGCAGGAAACACCATCAGGGAGAAGAGGTTGATGGGCTTCTGGACAACCTGTAACACAAAAAAGAAAGTCAATATATGCATAGAAACTGAATGATCACCTACCTGTTACACACTTGCAGACAGATAGATAGGGAGTCACACACACAGTTGCACATGGACAGACCATTGTTCACCACGTCCACCATCAGGGAGGAAAGCGTCTTGGGGTCCTGAAAGGCTGTAACAAAAAAGAAAGTCAATATATGTATAGAAACTGAATGATCACCTACCTGTTACACACTTGAAGACAGATAGATGGGGAGTCACACACACAGTTGCACATAAACAGGCCATTTTTCGCCAGATCTACCATCAGAAGGTAAGGGCTTATGGGATTGTGAAAGCCTGTAAGACAAAAAATGAAAGTCAATACATGTATAGAACCTGAATGATCACTTATTATTCAGTTGTTGATAGGAATGAATGATCACTTATCATTCACTCGTTGGCAGGATACACCATCAGGGAGAAGAGGTTGATGGGCTTCTGGACAACCTTTAACACAAAAAAGAAAGTCAATATATGTATAGAAACTGAATGATCACCTACCTGTTACACACTTGCGGACAGATAGATAGGGAGTCACACACACAGTTGCACATGGACAATCCATTGTTCACCACGTCCACCATCAGAACGTAGGGGCTCAAGGGATCCTGAACCTGTAAGACAAAAAAAGAAAGTCAATACATGTACAGAAACTGAATGATCACTTGCCTGTTACAGAGCTGGAGCTGGAGAACGATTGACAGCGAGCCACACACAGTTGCAGATGATAATATATTTGTTGGCAGGACAAACCTTCAGGGAGAAGAGGTTGATGGGGTTCCAAGCAACCTGTAACACAAAAAAGAAAGTAAATACATGTATAGAAACTGAATGATCACCTACCTGTTACACACTTGCAGACAAATAGATAGGGAGTCACACACACAGTTGCACATGAACAGACAGTTTTTCACCACATCCAACATCAGAAGGTAGGGACTCAAGGGATCCTGAACCTGTAAGACAAAAAAAGAAAGTGAATACATGTAAAGAAACTGAATGATCACCTACCTGTTACACACTTGCAGACAAATAGATAGGGAGTCACACACAGTTGCACATGGACAGAGTTTTTCACCACATCCAACATAAGGGACGTAGAAGGTCTTGGGGTCCTGAAAGCCTGTAAGACAACAAAAAGGCAATACATGTACAGAAACTGAATGATCACTTACCTGTTAGAGAGTTGCAGACAGATAGTAAGTCACACACAGTTGCACATAGACAGGCCGTTTTTCGCCAGATCTACCATCAGAAAGTAAGGGCTCATGGGATTGTGAAAGCCTGTAAGACAAAAATTGAAAGTCAATACATGTATAGAACCTGAATGATCACTTATTATTCAGTTGTTGGTAGGAATGAATGATCACTTATCATTCACTTGTTGGCAGGAAACACCATCAGGGAGAAGAGGTTGATGGGCTTCTGGACAACCTGTAACACAAAAAAGAAAGTCAATATATGCATAGAAACTGAATGATCACCTACCTGTTACACACTTGCAGACAGATAGATAGGGAGTCACACACACAGTTGCACATGGACAGACCATTGTTCACCACGTCCACCATCAGGGAGGAAGAGGGTCTTGGGGTCCTGAAATGCTGTAACAAAAAAGAAAGTCAATATAGGTATTGAAACTGAATGATCACCTACCTGTTACACACTTGCAGACAGATAGATGGGGAGTCACACACACAGTTGCACATGGACAGACCGTTTTTTGCCACATCCACCATCAGGGAAGTAGAGGATCTTGGGGTCCTGAAAGCCTGGAAGACAACAAAAAGTCAATACATGTACAGAAGGGGAATGATCACTTACCTGCTATAGAGTTGCAGAACGCAGAAAAGTCGCAGAAAATACATTTGTTGGCAGAATACAACTTCAGGGAAAAGAGGTTGATTGGGTTCTGGACAACCTGTTACACAACAAAGAAAGTCAATACATGTATAGAAACTGAATGATCACCTACCTTTTATACACTTGCAGACAAATAAATAGGGAGTCACACTCACAGTTGCACATGGACAGACAGTTTTTCACCACATCCACCATCAGGGAGGTACAGGGTCTTGGGGTTCTGAAAGCCTGTAAGACAACAAAGAAAATCAATACATGTATAGAAACTGAATGATCACTTACCTGTAAGAGAGTTGCAGACAGATAGGGAGTCACACACAGTTGCACATGGACAGACCATCGTTCGCCACATCCACATCGCCACAAGTGAATGATCATTTATTCCTGCCAACAACTGAATGATAAGTGATCACTTATCATTCACTTGTTGGCAGGATACACCATCAGGGAGAAGAGGTTGATGGGATTCTGGACAACCTGTAACACAAAAAAGAAAGTCAATATATGTATAGAAACTGAATGATCACCTACCTGTTACACACTTGCAGACAGATAGATGGGGAGTCACACACACAGTTGCACATGGACAGACTGTTGTTTGCCCTATCCACCTTCAGAAGGTAGGGGCTCAAGGGATCCTGAACCTGAAAGACAAAAAAAGAAAGTCAATACATGTACAGAAACTGAATGATCACTTACCTGTTACATAGCTGGAGAACGATTGACAGCGAGCCACACACAGTTGCAGATGAAAATATATTTGTTGGCAGGACAAGCCTTCAGGGAGAAGAGGTTGATGGGGTTCAGGGCAACCTACAACACAAAAAAGAAAGTCAATACATGTAAAGAAACGGAATGATCACTTACCTGTTACAGAGTTGCAGACAGATAGATAGGGAGTCCCATACACAGTTGCACATGCACAGGCCGATTTTCGCCAGATCTACCATCAGAAGGTAGGGGCTCATGGGATCGTGAAAGCCTGTAAGACAAAAAAAGAAAGTCAATACATGTATAGAAACTGAATGATCACCTACCTGTTACACACTAGCAGATAAATAAATAGGGAGTCACACTCACAGTTGCACATGGACAGACAGTTTTTCACCACATCCACCATCAGTGGGGTACAGGGTCTTGGGGTCCTGAAAGCCTGTAAGACAACAAAGAAAGTCAATACGTGTACAGAAACTGAATGATCACTTACCTGTTAAAGAGCTGGAGAACGATTGACAACAAGCCACACACAGTTGCAGATGAATATATATTTGTTGGCAGGATACACCTTCAGGGAGAAGAGGCTGATGGGGTTCCGGGCAACCTATAACACAAAAAAGAAAGTCAATACATGTAAAGAAACGGAATGATCACTTACCTGTTAGAGAGTTGCAGACAGACAGTAAGTCACACACAGTTGCACATGGACAGGCCGTTTTTCGCCAGATCTACCATCAGAAGGTACGGGCTCATGGGATCGTTAAAGCCTGTAAGACAAAAAAAGAAAGTCAATACATGTATAGAAACTGAATGATCACCTACCTGTTACACACTTGCAGACAAACAGATAGGGAGTCACACACACACAGTTGCACATGGACAGACAGTTTTTCACCACATCCACCATCAGTGGGGTACAGGGTCTTGGGGTCCTGAAAACCTGTAAGACAACAAAGAAAGTCAATACATGTACAGAAACTGAATTATCACTTACCTGTTACAGAGTTGCAGAACGATTGACAGCAAGCCACACACAGTTAAAGATGAATATACGTTTCTTGGCAGGATACACCATCAGGGAGAAGAGGTTGATGGAGTTCCTGAAATCCTGTAAGACAACAAAGAGTCAATACATGTATAGAAACTGAATGGTCTCTTACCTGTTAGAGAGTTGCAGACAGATAGTAAGTCACACACAGTTGTACATGCACAGGCCGATTTTTGCCAGATCTACCATCAGAAGGTAGGGGCTCATGGGATCGTGAAAGCCTGCAAGACAAAAAAGAAAGTCTATACATGTATAGAAACTGAATGAACACCTACCTGTTACACACTGGCAGACAGATAGATAGGGAGTCACACACACAGTTGCACATGAACAGACAGTTTTTCACCACATCCAACATCAGGGACATAGAAGGTCTTGGGGTCCTGAAAGCCTGTAAGACAACAAAAAGGCAATACATGTACAGAAACTGAATGATCACTTACCTGTTAGAGAGTTGCAGACAGATAGTAAGTCACACACAGTTGCACATAGACAGGCCGTTTTTCGCCAGATCTACCATCAGAAGGTAAGGGCTCATGGGATTGTGAAAGCCTGTAAGACAAAAAAAGAAAGTCTATACATGTATAGAACCTGAATGATCACTTATTATTCAGTTGTTGGTAGGAATGAATGATCACTTATCATTCACTTGTTGGCAGGAAACACCATCAGGGAGAAGAGGTTGATGGGCTTCTGGACAACCTGTAACACAAAAAAGAAAGTCAATATATGCATAGAAACTGAATGATCACCTACCTGTTACACACTTGCAGACAGATAGATAGGGAGTCACACACACAGTTGCACATGGACAGACCATTGTTCACCACGTCCACCATCAGGGAGGAAGAGGGTCTTGGGGTCCTGAAATGCTGTAACAAAAAAGAAAGTCAATATAGGTATTGAAACTGAAGGATCACCTACCTGTTACACACTTGCAGACAGATAGATGGGGAGTCACACACACAGTTGCACATGGACAGACCGTTGTTCGCCTTATCCACCATCAGAAGGTAGAGGCTATAGGGATCCTGAACCTGTAAGACAAAAAAAGAAAGTCAATACATGTATAGAAACTGAATGGTCTCTTACCTGTAGAGAGTTGCAGACAGATAGTAAGTCACACACAGTTGCACATGGACAGGCCATCTTTCGCCAGATCTACCGTCAGAAGGTAGGGGCTCAAGGGATCCTGAACCTGTAAGACAAAAAAAGAAAGTGAATACATGTAAAGAAACTGAATGATCACCTACCTGTTACACACTAGCAGATAAATAAATAGGGAGTCACACTCACAGTTGCACATGGACAGACAGTTTTTCACCACATCCACCATCAGTGGGGTACAGGGTCTTGGGGTCCTGAAAGCCTGTAAGACAACAAAGAAAGTCAATACGTGTACAGAAACTGAATGATCACTTACCTGTTAAAGAGCTGGAGAACGATTGACAACAAGCCACACACAGTTGCAGATGAATATATATTTGTTGGCAGGATACACCTTCAGGGAGAAGAGGTTGATGGGGTTCCGGGCAACCTATAACACAAAAAAGAAAGTCAATACATGTAAAGAAACGGAATGATCACTTACCTGTTAGAGAGTTGCAGACAGACAGTAAGTCACACACAGTTGCACATGGACAGGCCGTTTTTCGCCAGATCTACCATCAGAAGGTACGGGCTCATGGGATCGTTAAATCCTGTAAGACAAAAAAAGAAAGTCAATACATGTATAGAAACTGAATGATCACCTACCTGTTACACACTTGCAGACAAACAGATAGGGAGTCACACACACACAGTTGCACATGGACAGACAGTTTTTCACCACATCCACCATCAGTGGGGTACAGGGTCTTGGGGTCCTGAAAACCTGTAAGACAACAAAGAAAGTCAATACATGTACAGAAACTGAATTATCACTTACCTGTTACAGAGTTGCAGAACGATTGACAGCAAGCCACACACAGTTAAAGATGAATATACGTTTCTTGGCAGGATACACCATCAGGGAGAAGAGGTTGATGGAGTTCCTGAAATCCTGTAAGACAACAAAGAGTCAATACATGTATAGAAACTGAATGGTCTCTTACCTGTTAGAGAGTTGCAGACAGATAGTAAGTCACACACAGTTGTACATGCACAGGCCGTTTTTCGCCAGATCTACCATCAGAAGGTAAGGGCTCATGGGATTGTGAAAGCCTGTAAGACAAAAAATGAAAGTCAATACATGTATAGAACCTGAATGATCACTTATTATTCAGTTGTTGGTAGGAATGAATGATCACTTATCATTCACTTGTTGGCAGGAAACACCATCAGGGAGAAGAGGTTGATGGGCTTCTGGACAACCTGTAACACAAAAAAGAAAGTCAATATATGCATAGAAACTGAATAATCACCTACCTTTTACACACTTGCAGACAGATAGATAGGGAGTCACACACACAGTTGCACATGGACAGACCATTGTTCACCACGTCCACCATCAGGGAGGAAGAGGGTCTTGGGGTCCTGAAATGCTGTAACAAAAAAGAAAGTCAATATAGGTATTGAAACTGAAGGATCACCTACCTGTTACACACTTGCAGACAGATAGATGGGGAGTCACACACACAGTTGCACATGGACAGACCGTTGTTCGCCTTATCCACCATCAGAAGGTAGAGGCTATAGGGATCCTGAACCTGTAAGACAAAAAAAGAAAGTCAATACATGTATAGAAACTGAATGGTCTCTTACCTGTAGAGAGTTGCAGACAGACAGTAAGTCACACACAGTTGCACATGGACAGGCCGTCTTTCGCCAGATCTACCATCAGAAGGTAGGGGCTCAAGGGATCCTGAACCTGTAAGACAAAAAAAGAAAGTGAATACATGTAAAGAAACTGAATGATCACCTACCTGTTACACACTTGCAGACAAATAGATAGGGAGTCACACACACAGTTGCACATGAGCAGACAGTTTTTCACCACATCCAACATAAGGGACATAGAAGGTCTTGGGGTCCTGAAAGCCTGTAAGACAACAAAAAGGCAATACATGTACAGAAACTGAATGATCACTTACCTGTTAGAGAGTTGCAGACAGATAGATAGGGAGTCACACACACAGTTGCACATGGACAATCCATTGTTCACCACGTCCACCATCAGAACGTAGGGGCTCAAGGGATCCTGAACCTGTAAGACAAAAAAAGAAAGTCAATACATGTACAGAAACTGAATGATCACTTGCCTGTTACAGAGCTGGAGCTGGAGAACGATTGACAGCGAGCCACACACAGTTGCAGATGATAATATATTTGTTGGCAGGACAAACCTTCAGGGAGAAGAGGTTGATGGGGTTCCAGGCAACCTGTAACACAAAAAAGAAAGTAAATACATGTATAGAAACTGAATGATCACCTACCTGTTACACACTTGCAGACAAATAGATAGGGAGTCACACACACAGTTGCACATGAACAGACAGTTTTTCACCACATCCAACATCAGAAGGTAGGGACTCAAGGGATCCTGAACCTGTAAGACAAAAAAAGAAAGTGAATACATGTAAAGAAACTGAATGATCACCTACCTGTTACACACTTGCAGACAAATAGATAGGGAGTCACACACAGTTGCACATGGACAGAGTTTTTCACAACATCCAACATAAGGGACGTAGAAGGTCTTGGGGTCCTGAAAGCCTGTAAGACAACAAAAAGGCAATACATGTACAGAAACTGAATGATCACTTACCTGTTAGAGAGTTGCAGACAGATAGTAAGTCACACACAGTTGCACATAGACAGGCCGTTTTTCGCCAGATCTACCATCAGAAGGTAAGGGCTCATGGGATTGTGAAAGCCTGTAAGACAAAAATTGAAAGTCAATACATGTATAGAACCTGAATGATCACTTATTATTCAGTTGTTGGTAGGAATGAATGATCACTTATCATTCACTTGTTGGCAGGAAACACCATCAGGGAGAAGAGGTTGATGGGCTTCTGGACAACCTGTAACACAAAAAAGAAAGTCAATATATGCATAGAAACTGAATGATCACCTACCTGTTACACACTTGCAGACAGATAGATAGGGAGTCACACACACAGTTGCACATGGACAGACCATTGTTCACCACGTCCACCATCAGGGAGGAAGAGGGTCTTGGGGTCCTGAAATGCTGTAACAAAAAAGAAAGTCAATATAGGTATTGAAACTGAATGATCACCTACCTGTTACACACTTGCAGACAGATAGATGGGGAGTCACACACACAGTTGCACATGGACAGACCGTTTTTTGCCACATCCACCATCAGGGAAGTAGAGGATCTTGGGGTCCTGAAAGCCTGGAAGACAACAAAAAGTCAATACATGTACAGAAGGGGAATGATCACTTACCTGCTATAGAGTTGCAGAACGCAGAAAAGTCGCAGAAAATACATTTGTTGGCAGAATACAACTTCAGGGAAAAGAGGTTGATTGGGTTCTGGACAACCTGTTACACAACAAAGAAAGTCAATACATGTATAGAAACTGAATGATCACCTACCTTTTATACACTTGCAGACAAATAAATAGGGAGTCACACTCACAGTTGCACATGGACAGACAGTTTTTCACCACATCCACCATCAGGGAGGTACAGGGTCTTGGGGTTCTGAAAGCCTGTAAGACAACAAAGAAAATCAATACATGTATAGAAACTGAATGATCACTTACCTGTAAGAGAGTTGCAGACAGATAGGGAGTCACACACAGTTGCACATGGACAGACCATCGTTCGCCACATCCACATCGCCACAAGTGAATGATCATTTATTCCTGCCAACAACTGAATGATAAGTGATCACTTATCATTCACTTGTTGGCAGGATACACCATCAGGGAGAAGAGGTTGATGGGATTCTGGACAACCTGTAACACAAAAAAGAAAGTCAATATATGTATAGAAACTGAATGATCACCTACCTGTTACACACTTGCAGACAGATAGATGGGGAGTCACACACACAGTTGCACATGGACAGACTGTTGTTTGCCCTATCCACCTTCAGAAGGTAGGGGCTCAAGGGATCCTGAACCTGAAAGACAAAAAAAGAAAGTCAATACATGTACAGAAACTGAATGATCACTTACCTGTTACATAGCTGGAGAACGATTGACAGCGAGCCACACACAGTTGCAGATGAAAATATATTTGTTGGCAGGACAAGCCTTCAGGGAGAAGAGGTTGATGGGGTTCAGGGCAACCTACAACACAAAAAAGAAAGTCAATACATGTAAAGAAACGGAATGATCACTTACCTGTTACAGAGTTGCAGACAGATAGATAGGGAGTCCCATACACAGTTGCACATGCACAGGCCGATTTTCGCCAGATCTACCATCAGAAGGTAGGGGCTCATGGGATCGTGAAAGCCTGTAAGACAAAAAAAGAAAGTCAATACATGTATAGAAACTGAATGATCACCTACCTGTTACACACTAGCAGATAAATAAATAGGGAGTCACACTCACAGTTGCACATGGACAGACAGTTTTTCACCACATCCACCATCAGTGGGGTACAGGGTCTTGGGGTCCTGAAAGCCTGTAAGACAACAAAGAAAGTCAATACGTGTACAGAAACTGAATGATCACTTACCTGTTAAAGAGCTGGAGAACGATTGACAACAAGCCACACACAGTTGCAGATGAATATATATTTGTTGGCAGGATACACCTTCAGGGAGAAGAGGCTGATGGGGTTCCGGGCAACCTATAACACAAAAAAGAAAGTCAATACATGTAAAGAAACGGAATGATCACTTACCTGTTAGAGAGTTGCAGACAGACAGTAAGTCACACACAGTTGCACATGGACAGGCCGTTTTTCGCCAGATCTACCATCAGAAGGTACGGGCTCATGGGATCGTTAAAGCCTGTAAGACAAAAAAAGAAAGTCAATACATGTATAGAAACTGAATGATCACCTACCTGTTACACACTTGCAGACAAACAGATAGGGAGTCACACACACACAGTTGCACATGGACAGACAGTTTTTCACCACATCCACCATCAGTGGGGTACAGGGTCTTGGGGTCCTGAAAACCTGTAAGACAACAAAGAAAGTCAATACATGTACAGAAACTGAATTATCACTTACCTGTTACAGAGTTGCAGAACGATTGACAGCAAGCCACACACAGTTAAAGATGAATATACGTTTCTTGGCAGGATACACCATCAGGGAGAAGAGGTTGATGGAGTTCCTGAAATCCTGTAAGACAACAAAGAGTCAATACATGTATAGAAACTGAATGGTCTCTTACCTGTTAGAGAGTTGCAGACAGATAGTAAGTCACACACAGTTGTACATGCACAGGCCGATTTTTGCCAGATCTACCATCAGAAGGTAGGGGCTCATGGGATCGTGAAAGCCTGCAAGACAAAAAAGAAAGTCTATACATGTATAGAAACTGAATGAACACCTACCTGTTACACACTGGCAGACAGATAGATAGGGAGTCACACACACAGTTGCACATGAACAGACAGTTTTTCACCACATCCAACATCAGGGACATAGAAGGTCTTGGGGTCCTGAAAGCCTGTAAGACAACAAAAAGGCAATACATGTACAGAAACTGAATGATCACTTACCTGTTAGAGAGTTGCAGACAGATAGTAAGTCACACACAGTTGCACATAGACAGGCCGTTTTTCGCCAGATCTACCATCAGAAGGTAAGGGCTCATGGGATTGTGAAAGCCTGTAAGAGAAAAAAAGAAAGTCTATACATGTATAGAACCTGAATGATCACTTATTATTCAGTTGTTGGTAGGAATGAATGATCACTTATCATTCACTTGTTGGCAGGAAACACCATCAGGGAGAAGAGGTTGATGGGCTTCTGGACAACCTGTAACACAAAAAAGAAAGTCAATATATGCATAGAAACTGAATGATCACCTACCTGTTACACACTTGCAGACAGATAGATAGGGAGTCACACACACAGTTGCACATGGACAGACCATTGTTCACCACGTCCACCATCAGGGAGGAAGAGGGTCTTGGGGTCCTGAAATGCTGTAACAAAAAAGAAAGTCAATATAGGTATTGAAACTGAAGGATCACCTACCTGTTACACACTTGCAGACAGATAGATGGGGAGTCACACACACAGTTGCACATGGACAGACCGTTGTTCGCCTTATCCACCATCAGAAGGTAGAGGCTATAGGGATCCTGAACCTGTAAGACAAAAAAAGAAAGTCAATACATGTATAGAAACTGAATGGTCTCTTACCTGTAGAGAGTTGCAGACAGATAGTAAGTCACACACAGTTGCACATGGACAGGCCATCTTTCGCCAGATCTACCGTCAGAAGGTAGGGGCTCAAGGGATCCTGAACCTGTAAGACAAAAAAAGAAAGTGAATACATGTAAAGAAACTGAATGATCACCTACCTGTTACACACTAGCAGATAAATAAATAGGGAGTCACACTCACAGTTGCACATGGACAGACAGTTTTTCACCACATCCACCATCAGTGGGGTACAGGGTCTTGGGGTCCTGAAAGCCTGTAAGACAACAAAGAAAGTCAATACGTGTACAGAAACTGAATGATCACTTACCTGTTAAAGAGCTGGAGAACGATTGACAACAAGCCACACACAGTTGCAGATGAATATATATTTGTTGGCAGGATACACCTTCAGGGAGAAGAGGTTGATGGGGTTCCGGGCAACCTATAACACAAAAAAGAAAGTCAATACATGTAAAGAAACGGAATGATCACTTACCTGTTAGAGAGTTGCAGACAGACAGTAAGTCACACACAGTTGCACATGGACAGGCCGTTTTTCGCCAGATCTACCATCAGAAGGTACGGGCTCATGGGATCGTTAAATCCTGTAAGACAAAAAAAGAAAGTCAATACATGTATAGAAACTGAATGATCACCTACCTGTTACACACTTGCAGACAAACAGATAGGGAGTCACACACACACAGTTGCACATGGACAGACAGTTTTTCACCACATCCACCATCAGTGGGGTACAGGGTCTTGGGGTCCTGAAAACCTGTAAGACAACAAAGAAAGTCAATACATGTACAGAAACTGAATTATCACTTACCTGTTACAGAGTTGCAGAACGATTGACAGCAAGCCACACACAGTTAAAGATGAATATACGTTTCTTGGCAGGATACACCATCAGGGAGAAGAGGTTGATGGAGTTCCTGAAATCCTGTAAGACAACAAAGAGTCAATACATGTATAGAAACTGAATGGTCTCTTACCTGTTAGAGAGTTGCAGACAGATAGTAAGTCACACACAGTTGTACATGCACAGGCCGTTTTTCGCCAGATCTACCATCAGAAGGTAAGGGCTCATGGGATTGTGAAAGCCTGTAAGACAAAAAATGAAAGTCAATACATGTATAGAACCTGAATGATCACTTATTATTCAGTTGTTGGTAGGAATGAATGATCACTTATCATTCACTTGTTGGCAGGAAACACCATCAGGGAGAAGAGGTTGATGGGCTTCTGGACAACCTGTAACACAAAAAAGAAAGTCAATATATGCATAGAAACTGAATAATCACCTACCTTTTACACACTTGCAGACAGATAGATAGGGAGTCACACACACAGTTGCACATGGACAGACCATTGTTCACCACGTCCACCATCAGGGAGGAAGAGGGTCTTGGGGTCCTGAAATGCTGTAACAAAAAAGAAAGTCAATATAGGTATTGAAACTGAAGGATCACCTACCTGTTACACACTTGCAGACAGATAGATGGGGAGTCACACACACAGTTGCACATGGACAGACCGTTGTTCGCCTTATCCACCATCAGAAGGTAGAGGCTATAGGGATCCTGAACCTGTAAGACAAAAAAAGAAAGTCAATACATGTATAGAAACTGAATGGTCTCTTACCTGTAGAGAGTTGCAGACAGATAGTAAGTCACACACAGTTGCACATGGACAGGCCGTCTTTCGCCAGATCTACCATCAGAAGGTAGGGGCTCAAGGGATCCTGAACCTGTAAGACAAAAAAAGAAAGTGAATACATGTAAAGAAACTGAATGATCACCTACCTGTTACACACTTGCAGACAAATAGATAGGGAGTCACACACACAGTTGCACATGAGCAGACAGTTTTTCACCACATCCAACATAAGGGACATAGAAGGTCTTGGGGTCCTGAAAGCCTGTAAGACAACAAAAAGGCAATACATGTACAGAAACTGAATGATCACTTACCTGTTAGAGAGTTGCAGACAGATAGATAGGGAGTCACACACACAGTTGCACATGGACAATCCATTGTTCACCACGTCCACCATCAGAACGTAGGGGCTCAAGGGATCCTGAACCTGTAAGACAAAAAAAGAAAGTCAATACATGTACAGAAACTGAATGATCACTTGCCTGTTACAGAGCTGGAGCTGGAGAACGATTGACAGCGAGCCACACACAGTTGCAGATGATAATATATTTGTTGGCAGGACAAACCTTCAGGGAGAAGAGGTTGATGGGGTTCCAGGCAACCTGTAACACAAAAAAGAAAGTAAATACATGTATAGAAACTGAATGATCACCTACCTGTTACACACTTGCAGACAAATAGATAGGGAGTCACACACACAGTTGCACATGAACAGACAGTTTTTCACCACATCCAACATCAGAAGGTAGGGACTCAAGGGATCCTGAACCTGTAAGACAAAAAAAGAAAGTGAATACATGTAAAGAAACTGAATGATCACCTACCTGTTACACACTTGCAGACAAATAGATAGGGAGTCACACACAGTTGCACATGGACAGAGTTTTTCACAACATCCAACATAAGGGACGTAGAAGGTCTTGGGGTCCTGAAAGCCTGTAAGACAACAAAAAGGCAATACATGTACAGAAACTGAATGATCACTTACCTGTTAGAGAGTTGCAGACAGATAGTAAGTCACACACAGTTGCACATAGACAGGCCGTTTTTCGCCAGATCTACCATCAGAAGGTAAGGGCTCATGGGATTGTGAAAGCCTGTAAGACAAAAATTGAAAGTCAATACATGTATAGAACCTGAATGATCACTTATTATTCAGTTGTTGGTAGGAATGAATGATCACTTATCATTCACTTGTTGGCAGGAAACACCATCAGGGAGAAGAGGTTGATGGGCTTCTGGACAACCTGTAACACAAAAAAGAAAGTCAATATATGCATAGAAACTGAATGATCACCTACCTGTTACACACTTGCAGACAGATAGATAGGGAGTCACACACACAGTTGCACATGGACAGACCATTGTTCACCACGTCCACCATCAGGGAGGAAGAGGGTCTTGGGGTCCTGAAATGCTGTAACAAAAAAGAAAGTCAATATAGGTATTGAAACTGAATGATCACCTACCTGTTACACACTTGCAGACAGATAGATGGGGAGTCACACACACAGTTGCACATGGACAGACCGTTTTTTGCCACATCCACCATCAGGGAAGTAGAGGATCTTGGGGTCCTGAAAGCCTGGAAGACAACAAAAAGTCAATACATGTACAGAAGGGGAATGATCACTTACCTGCTATAGAGTTGCAGAACGCAGAAAAGTCGCAGAAAATACATTTGTTGGCAGAATACAACTTCAGGGAAAAGAGGTTGATTGGGTTCTGGACAACCTGTTACACAACAAAGAAAGTCAATACATGTATAGAAACTGAATGATCACCTACCTTTTATACACTTGCAGACAAATAAATAGGGAGTCACACTCACAGTTGCACATGGACAGACAGTTTTTCACCACATCCACCATCAGGGAGGTACAGGGTCTTGGGGTTCTGAAAGCCTGTAAGACAACAAAGAAAATCAATACATGTATAGAAACTGAATGATCACTTACCTGTAAGAGAGTTGCAGACAGATAGGGAGTCACACACAGTTGCACATGGACAGACCATCGTTCGCCACATCCACATCGCCACAAGTGAATGATCATTTATTCCTGCCAACAACTGAATGATAAGTGATCACTTATCATTCACTTGTTGGCAGGATACACCATCAGGGAGAAGAGGTTGATGGGATTCTGGGCAACCTGTAACACAAAAAAGAAAGTCAATATATGTATAGAAACTGAATGATCACCTACCTGTTACACACTTGCAGACAGATAGATGGGGAGTCACACACACAGTTGCACATGGACAGACTGTTGTTTGCCCTATCCACCTTCAGAAGGTAGGGGCTCAAGGGATCCTGAACCTGAAAGACAAAAAAAGAAAGTCAATACATGTACAGAAACTGAATGATCACTTACCTGTTACATAGCTGGAGAACGATTGACAGCGAGCCACACACAGTTGCAGATGAAAATATATTTGTTGGCAGGACAAGCCTTCAGGGAGAAGAGGTTGATGGGGTTCAGGGCAACCTACAACACAAAAAAGAAAGTCAATACATGTAAAGAAACGGAATGATCACTTACCTGTTACAGAGTTGCAGACAGATAGATAGGGAGTCCCATACACAGTTGCACATGCACAGGCCGATTTTCGCCAGATCTACCATCAGAAGGTAGGGGCTCATGGGATCGTGAAAGCCTGTAAGACAAAAAAAGAAAGTCAATACATGTATAGAAACTGAATGATCACCTACCTGTTACACACTAGCAGATAAATAAATAGGGAGTCACACTCACAGTTGCACATGGACAGACAGTTTTTCACCACATCCACCATCAGTGGGGTACAGGGTCTTGGGGTCCTGAAAGCCTGTAAGACAACAAAGAAAGTCAATACGTGTACAGAAACTGAATGATCACTTACCTGTTAAAGAGCTGGAGAACGATTGACAACAAGCCACACACAGTTGCAGATGAATATATATTTGTTGGCAGGATACACCTTCAGGGAGAAGAGGCTGATGGGGTTCCGGGCAACCTATAACACAAAAAAGAAAGTCAATACATGTAAAGAAACGGAATGATCACTTACCTGTTAGAGAGTTGCAGACAGACAGTAAGTCACACACAGTTGCACATGGACAGGCCGTTTTTCGCCAGATCTACCATCAGAAGGTACGGGCTCATGGGATCGTTAAAGCCTGTAAGACAAAAAAAGAAAGTCAATACATGTATAGAAACTGAATGATCACCTACCTGTTACACACTTGCAGACAAACAGATAGGGAGTCACACACACACAGTTGCACATGGACAGACAGTTTTTCACCACATCCACCATCAGTGGGGTACAGGGTCTTGGGGTCCTGAAAACCTGTAAGACAACAAAGAAAGTCAATACATGTACAGAAACTGAATTATCACTTACCTGTTACAGAGTTGCAGAACGATTGACAGCAAGCCACACACAGTTAAAGATGAATATACGTTTCTTGGCAGGATACACCATCAGGGAGAAGAGGTTGATGGAGTTCCTGAAATCCTGTAAGACAACAAAGAGTCAATACATGTATAGAAACTGAATGGTCTCTTACCTGTTAGAGAGTTGCAGACAGATAGTAAGTCACACACAGTTGTACATGCACAGGCCGATTTTTGCCAGATCTACCATCAGAAGGTAGGGGCTCATGGGATCGTGAAAGCCTGCAAGACAAAAAAGAAAGTCTATACATGTATAGAAACTGAATGAACACCTACCTGTTACACACTGGCAGACAGATAGATAGGGAGTCACACACACAGTTGCACATGAACAGACAGTTTTTCACCACATCCAACATCAGGGACATAGAAGGTCTTGGGGTCCTGAAAGCCTGTAAGACAACAAAAAGGCAATACATGTACAGAAACTGAATGATCACTTACCTGTTAGAGAGTTGCAGACAGATAGTAAGTCACACACAGTTGCACATAGACAGGCCGTTTTTCGCCAGATCTACCATCAGAAGGTAAGGGCTCATGGGATTGTGAAAGCCTGTAAGACAAAAAAAGAAAGTCTATACATGTATAGAACCTGAATGATCACTTATTATTCAGTTGTTGGTAGGAATGAATGATCACTTATCATTCACTTGTTGGCAGGAAACACCATCAGGGAGAAGAGGTTGATGGGCTTCTGGACAACCTGTAACACAAAAAAGAAAGTCAATATATGCATAGAAACTGAATGATCACCTACCTGTTACACACTTGCAGACAGATAGATAGGGAGTCACACACACAGTTGCACATGGACAGACCATTGTTCACCACGTCCACCATCAGGGAGGAAGAGGGTCTTGGGGTCCTGAAATGCTGTAACAAAAAAGAAAGTCAATATAGGTATTGAAACTGAATGATCACCTACCTGTTACACACTTGCAGACAGATAGATGGGCAGTCACACACACAGTTGCACATGGACAGACCGTTGTTCGCCTTATCCACCATCAGAAGGTAGAGGCTATAGGGATCCTGAACCTGTAAGACAAAAAAAGAAAGTCAATACATGTATAGAAACTGAATGGTCTCTTACCTGTTAGAGAGTTGCAGACAGATAGTAAGTCACACACAGTTGCACATGGACAGGCCGTCTTTCGCCAGATCTACCATCAGAAGGTAGGGGCTCAAGGGATCCTGAACCTGTAAGACAAAAAAAGAAAGTGAATACATGTAAAGAAACTGAATGATCACCTACCTGTTACACACTTGCAGACAAATAGATAGGGAGTCACACACACAGTTGCACATGAGCAGACAGTTTTTCACCACATCCAACATAAGGGACATAGAAGGTCTTGGGGTCCTGAAAGCCTGTAAGACAACAAAAAGGCAATACATGTACAGAAACTGAATGATCACTTACCTGTTAGAGAGTTGCAGACAGATAGTAAGTCACACACAGTTGCACATAGACAGGCCGTTTTTCGCCAGATCTACCATCAGAAGGTAAGGGCTCATGGGATTGTGAAAGCCTGTAAGACAAAAAATGAAAGTCAATACATGTATAGAACCTGAATGATCACTTATTATTCAGTTGTTGGTAGGAATGAATGATCACTTATCATTCACTTGTTGGCAGGAAACACCATCAGGGAGAAGAGGTTGATGGGCTTCTGGACAACCTGTAACACAAAAAAGAAAGTCAATATATGCATAGAAACTGAATGATCACCTACCTGTTACACACTTGCAGACAGATAGATAGGGAGTCACACACACAGTTGCACATGGACAGACCATTGTTCACCACGTCCACCATCAGGGAGGAAAGCATCTTGGGGTCCTGAAAGGCTGTAACAAAAAAGAAAGTCAATATATGTATAGAAACTGAATGATCACCTACCTGTTACACACTTGCAGACAGATAGATGGGGAGTCACACACACAGTTGCACATAAACAGGCCATTTTTCGCCAGATCTACCATCAGAAGGTAAGGGCTTATGGGATTGTGAAAGCCTGTAAGACAAAAAATGAAAGTCAATACATGTATAGAACCTGAATGATCACTTATTATTCAGTTGTTGATAGGAATGAATGATCACTTATCATTCACTCGTTGGCAGGATACACCATCAGGGAGAAGAGGTTGATGGGCTTCTGGACAACCTTTAACACAAAAAAGAAAGTCAATATATGTATAGAAACTGAATGATCACCTACCTGTTACACACTTGCGGACAGATAGATAGGGAGTCACACACACAGTTGCACATGGACAATCCATTGTTCACCACGTCCACCATCAGAACGTAGGGGCTCAAGGGATCCTGAACCTGTAAGACAAAATAAGAAAGTCAATACATGTACAGAAACTGAATGATCACTTGCCTGTTACAGAGCTGGAGCTGGAGAACGATTGACAGCGAGCCACACACAGTTGCAGATGATAATATATTTGTTGGCAGGACAAACCTTCAGGGAGAAGAGGTTGATGGGGTTCCAGGCAACCTGTAACACAAAAAAGAAAGTAAATACATGTATAGAAACTGAATGATCACCTACCTGTTACACACTTGCAGACAAATAGATAGGGAGTCACACACACAGTTGCACATGAACAGACAGTTTTTCACCACATCCAACATCAGAAGGTAGGGACTCAAGGGATCCTGAACCTGTAAGACAAAAAAAGAAAGTGAATACATGTAAAGAAACTGAATGATCACCTACCTGTTACACACTTGCAGACAGATAGATGGGGAGTCACACACACAGTTGCACATGGACAGACCGTTTTTTGCCACATCCACCATCAGGGAAGTAGAGGATCTTGGGGTCCTGAAAGCCTGGAAGACAACAAAAAGTCAATACATGTACAGAAGGGGAATGATCACTTACCTGCTATAGAGTTGCAGAACGCAGAAAAGTCGCAGAAAATACATTTGTTGGCAGAATACAACTTCAGGGAAAAGAGGTTGATTGGGTTCTGGACAACCTGTTACACAACAAAGAAAGTCAATACATGTATAGAAACTGAATGATCACCTACCTTTTATACACTTGCAGACAAATAAATAGGGAGTCACACTCACAGTTGCACATGGACAGACAGTTTTTCACCACATCCACCATCAGGGAGGTACAGGGTCTTGGGGTTCTGAAAGCCTGTAAGACAACAAAGAAAATCAATACATGTATAGAAACTGAATGATCACTTACCTGTAAGAGAGTTGCAGACAGATAGGGAGTCACACACAGTTGCACATGGACAGACCATCGTTCGCCACATCCACATCGCCACAAGTGAATGATCATTTATTCCTGCCAACAACTGAATGATAAGTGATCACTTATCATTCACTTGTTGGCAGGATACACCATCAGGGAGAAGAGGTTGATGGGATTCTGGACAACCTGTAACACAAAAAAGAAAGTCAATATATGTATAGAAACTGAATGATCACCTACCTGTTACACACTTGCAGACAGATAGATGGGGAGTCACACACACAGTTGCACATGGACAGACTGTTGTTTGCCCTATCCACCTTCAGAAGGTAGGGGCTCAAGGGATCCTGAACCTGAAAGACAAAAAAAGAAAGTCAATACATGTACAGAAACTGAATGATCACTTACCTGTTACATAGCTGGAGAACGATTGACAGCGAGCCACACACAGTTGCAGATGAAAATATATTTGTTGGCAGGACAAGCCTTCAGGGAGAAGAGGTTGATGGGGTTCAGGGCAACCTACAACACAAAAAAGAAAGTCAATACATGTAAAGAAACGGAATGATCACTTACCTGTTACAGAGTTGCAGACAGATAGATAGGGAGTCCCATACACAGTTGCACATGCACAGGCCGATTTTCGCCAGATCTACCATCAGAAGGTAGGGGCTCATGGGATCGTGAAAGCCTGTAAGACAAAAAAAGAAAGTCAATAAATGTTTAGAAACTGAATGATCACCTACCTGTTACACACTAGCAGATAAATAAATAGGGAGTCACACTCACAGTTGCACATGGACAGACAGTTTTTCACCACATCCACCATCAGTGGGGTACAGGGTCTTGGGGTCCTGAAAGCCTGTAAGACAACAAAGAAAGTCAATACGTGTACAGAAACTGAATGATCACTTACCTGTTAAAGAGCTGGAGAACGATTGACAACAAGCCACACACAGTTGCAGATGAATATATATTTGTTGGCAGGATACACCTTCAGGGAGAAGAGGCTGATGGGGTTCCGGGCAACCTATAACACAAAAAAGAAAGTCAATACATGTAAAGAAACGGAATGATCACTTACCTGTTAGAGAGTTGCAGACAGACAGTAAGTCACACACAGTTGCACATGGACAGGCCGTTTTTCGCCAGATCTACCATCAGAAGGTACGGGCTCATGGGATCGTTAAAGCCTGTAAGACAAAAAAAGAAAGTCAATACATGTATAGAAACTGAATGATCACCTACCTGTTACACACTTGCAGACAAACAGATAGGGAGTCACACACACACAGTTGCACATGGACAGACAGTTTTTCACCACATCCACCATCAGTGGGGTACAGGGTCTTGGGGTCCTGAAAACCTGTAAGACAACAAAGAAAGTCAATACATGTACAGAAACTGAATTATCACTTACCTGTTACAGAGTTGCAGAACGATTGACAGCAAGCCACACACAGTTAAAGATGAATATACGTTTCTTGGCAGGATACACCATCAGGGAGAAGAGGTTGATGGAGTTCCTAAAATCCTGTAAGACAACAAAGAGTCAATACATGTATAGAAACTGAATGGTCTCTTACCTGTTAGAGAGTTGCAGACAGATAGTAAGTCACACACAGTTGTACATGCACAGGCCGATTTTTGCCAGATCTACCATCAGAAGGTAGGGGCTCATGGGATCGTGAAAGCCTGCAAGACAAAAAAGAAAGTCTATACATGTATAGAAACTGAATGAACACCTACCTGTTACACACTGGCAGACAGATAGATAGGGAGTCACACACACAGTTGCACATGAACAGACAGTTTTTCACCACATCCAACATCAGGGACATAGAAGGTCTTGGGGTCCTGAAAGCCTGTAAGACAACAAAAAGGCAATACATGTACAGAAACTGAATGATCACTTACCTGTTAGAGAGTTGCAGACAGATAGTAAGTCACACACAGTTGCACATAGACAGGCCGTTTTTCGCCATATCTACCATCAGAAGGTAAGGGCTCATGGGATTGTGAAAGCCTGTAAGACAAAAAAAGAAAGTCTATACATGTATAGAACCTGAATGATCACTTATTATTCAGTTGTTGGTAGGAATGAATGATCACTTATCATTCACTTGTTGGCAGGAAACACCATCAGGGAGAAGAGGTTGATGGGCTTCTGGACAACCTGTAACACAAAAAAGAAAGTCAATATATGCATAGAAACTGAATGATCACCTACCTGTTAAACACTTGCAGACAGATAGATAGGGAGTCACACACACAGTTGCACATGGACAGACCATTGTTCACCACGTCCACCATCAGGGAGGAAGAGGGTCTTGGGGTCCTGAAATGCTGTAACAAAAAAGAAAGTCAATATAGGTATTGAAACTGAATGATCACCTACCTGTTACACACTTGCAGACAGATAGATGGGGAGTCACACACACAGTTGCACATGGACAGACCGTTGTTCGCCTTATCCACCATCAGAAGGTAGAGGCTATAGGGATCCTGAACCTGTAAGACAAAAAAAGAAAGTCAATACATGTATAGAAACTGAATGGTCTCTTACCTGTTAGAGAGTTGCAGACAGATAGTAAGTCACACACAGTTGCACATGGACAGGCCGTCTTTCGCCAGATCTACCATCAGAAGGTAGGGGCTCAAGGGATCCTGAACCTGTAAGACAAAAAAAGAAAGTGAATACATGTAAAGAAACTGAATGATCACCTACCTGTTACACACTTGCAGACAGATAGATGGGGAGTCACACACACAGTTGCACATGGACAGACCGTTTTTTGCCACATCCACCATCAGGGAAGTAGAGGATCTTGGGGTCCTGAAAGCCTGGAAGACAACAAAAAGTCAATACATGTACAGAAGGGGAATGATCACTTACCTGCTATAGAGTTGCAGAACGCAGAAAAGTCGCAGAAAATACATTTGTTGGCAGAATACAACTTCAGGGAAAAGAGGTTGATTGGGTTCTGGACAACCTGTTACACAACAAAGAAAGTCAATACATGTATAGAAACTGAATGATCACCTACCTTTTATACACTTGCAGACAAATAAATAGGGAGTCACACTCACAGTTGCACATGGACAGACAGTTTTTCACCACATCCACCATCAGGGAGGTACAGGGTCTTGGGGTTCTGAAAGCCTGTAAGACAACAAAGAAAATCAATACATGTATAGAAACTGAATGATCACTTACCTGTAAGAGAGTTGCAGACAGATAGGGAGTCACACACAGTTGCACATGGACAGACCATCGTTCGCCACATCCACATCGCCACAAGTGAATGATCATTTATTCCTGCCAACAACTGAATGATAAGTGATCACTTATCATTCACTTGTTGGCAGGATACACCATCAGGGAGAAGAGGTTGATGGGATTCTGGACAACCTGTAACACAAAAAAGAAAGTCAATATATGTATAGAAACTGAATGATCACCTACCTGTTACACACTTGCAAACAGATAGATGGGGAGTCACACACACAGTTGCACATGGACAGACTGTTGTTTGCCCTATCCACCTTCAGAAGGTAGGGGCTCAAGGGATCCTGAACCTGAAAGACAAAAAAAGAAAGTCAATACATGTACAGAAACTGAATGATCACTTACCTGTTACATAGCTGGAGAACGATTGACAGCGAGCCACACACAGTTGCAGATGAAAATATATTTGTTGGCAGGACAAGCCTTCAGGGAGAAGAGGTTGATGGGGTTCAGGGCAACCTACAACACAAAAAAGAAAGTCAATACATGTAAAGAAACGGAATGATCACTTACCTGTTACAGAGTTGCAGACAGATAGATAGGGAGTCCCATACACAGTTGCACATGCACAGGCCGATTTTCGCCAGATCTACCATCAGAAGGTAGGGGCTCATGGGATCGTGAAAGCCTGTAAGACAAAAAAAGAAAGTCAATACATGTATAGAAACTGAATGATCACCTACCTGTTACACACTAGCAGATAAATAAATAGGGAGTCACACTCACAGTTGCACATGGACAGACAGTTTTTCACCACATCCACCATCAGTGGGGTACAGGGTCTTGGGGTCCTGAAAGCCTGTAAGACAACAAAGAAAGTCAATACGTGTACAGAAACTGAATGATCACTTACCTGTTAAAGAGCTGGAGAACGATTGACAACAAGCCACACACAGTTGCAGATGAATATATATTTGTTGGCAGGATACACCTTCAGGGAGAAGAGGCTGATGGGGTTCCGGGCAACCTATAACACAAAAAAGAAAGTCAATACATGTAAAGAAACGGAATGATCACTTACCTGTTAGAGAGTTGCAGACAGACAGTAAGTCACACACAGTTGCACATGGACAGGCCGTTTTTCGCCAGATCTACCATCAGAAGGTACGGGCTCATGGGATCGTTAAAGCCTGTAAGACAAAAAAAGAAAGTCAATACATGTATAGAAACTGAATGATCACCTACCTGTTACACACTTGCAGACAAACAGATAGGGAGTCACACACACACAGTTGCACATGGACAGACAGTTTTTCACCACATCCACCATCAGTGGGGTACAGGGTCTTGGGGTCCTGAAAACCTGTAAGACAACAAAGAAAGTCAATACATGTACAGAAACTGAATTATCACTTACCTGTTACAGAGTTGCAGAACGATTGACAGCAAGCCACACACAGTTAAAGATGAATATACGTTTCTTGGCAGGATACACCATCAGGGAGAAGAGGTTGATGGAGTTCCTGAAATCCTGTAAGACAACAAAGAGTCAATACATGTATAGAAACTGAATGGTCTCTTACCTGTTAGAGAGTTGCAGACAGATAGTAAGTCACACACAGTTGTACATGCACAGGCCGATTTTTGCCAGATCTACCATCAGAAGGTAGGGGCTCATGGGATCGTGAAAGCCTGCAAGACAAAAAAGAAAGTCTATACATGTATAGAAACTGAATGAACACCTACCTGTTACACACTGGCAGACAGATAGATAGGGAGTCACACACACAGTTGCACATGAACAGACAGTTTTTCACCACATCCAACATCAGGGACATAGAAGGTCTTGGGGTCCTGAAAGCCTGTAAGACAACAAAAAGGCAATACATGTACAGAAACTGAATGATCACTTACCTGTTAGAGAGTTGCAGACAGATAGTAAGTCACACACAGTTGCACATAGACAGGCCGTTTTTCGCCAGATCTACCATCAGAAGGTAAGGGCTCATGGGATTGTGAAAGCCTGTAAGACAAAAAAAGAAAGTCTATACATGTATAGAACCTGAATGATCACTTATTATTCAGTTGTTGGTAGGAATGAATGATCACTTATCATTCACTTGTTGGCAGGAAACACCATCAGGGAGAAGAGGTTGATGGGCTTCTGGACAACCTGTAACACAAAAAAGAAAGTCAATATATGCATAGAAACTGAATGATCACCTACCTGTTACACACTTGCAGACAGATAGATAGGGAGTCACACACACAGTTGCACATGGACAGACCATTGTTCACCACGTCCACCATCAGGGAGGAAGAGGGTCTTGGGGTCCTGAAATGCTGTAACAAAAAAGAAAGTCAATATAGGTATTGAAACTGAATGATCACCTACCTGTTACACACTTGCAGACAGATAGATGGGGAGTCACACACACAGTTGCACATGGACAGACCGTTGTTCGCCTTATCCACCATCAGAAGGTAGAGGCTATAGGGATCCTGAACCTGTAAGACAAAAAAAGAAAGTCAATACATGTATAGAAACTGAATGGTCTCTTACCTGTAGAGAGTTGCAGACAGATAGTAAGTCACACACAGTTGCACATGGACAGGCCATCTTTCGCCAGATCTACCGTCAGAAGGTAGGGGCTCAAGGGATCCTGAACCTGTAAGACAAAAAAAGAAAGTGAATACATGTAAAGAAACTGAATGATCACCTACCTGTTACACACTAGCAGATAAATAAATAGGGAGTCACACTCACAGTTGCACATGGACAGACAGTTTTTCACCACATCCACCATCAGTGGGGTACAGGGTCTTGGGGTCCTGAAAGCCTGTAAGACAACAAAGAAAGTCAATACGTGTACAGAAACTGAATGATCACTTACCTGTTAAAGAGCTGGAGAACGATTGACAACAAGCCACACACAGTTGCAGATGAATATATATTTGTTGGCAGGATACACCTTCAGGGAGAAGAGGTTGATGGGGTTCCGGGCAACCTATAACACAAAAAAGAAAGTCAATACATGTAAAGAAACGGAATGATCACTTACCTGTTAGAGAGTTGCAGACAGACAGTAAGTCACACACAGTTGCACATGGACAGGCCGTTTTTCGCCAGATCTACCATCAGAAGGTACGGGCTCATGGGATCGTTAAATCCTGTAAGACAAAAAAAGAAAGTCAATACATGTATAGAAACTGAATGATCACCTACCTGTTACACACTTGCAGACAAACAGATAGGGAGTCACACACACACAGTTGCACATGGACAGACAGTTTTTCACCACATCCACCATCAGTGGGGTACAGGGTCTTGGGGTCCTGAAAACCTGTAAGACAACAAAGAAAGTCAATACATGTACAGAAACTGAATTATCACTTACCTGTTACAGAGTTGCAGAACGATTGACAGCAAGCCACACACAGTTAAAGATGAATATACGTTTCTTGGCAGGATACACCATCAGGGAGAAGAGGTTGATGGAGTTCCTGAAATCCTGTAAGACAACAAAGAGTCAATACATGTATAGAAACTGAATGGTCTCTTACCTGTTAGAGAGTTGCAGACAGATAGTAAGTCACACACAGTTGTACATGCACAGGCCGTTTTTCGCCAGATCTACCATCAGAAGGTAAGGGCTCATGGGATTGTGAAAGCCTGTAAGACAAAAAATGAAAGTCAATACATGTATAGAACCTGAATGATCACTTATTATTCAGTTGTTGGTAGGAATAAATGATCACTTATCATTCACTTGTTGGCAGGAAACACCATCAGGGAGAAGAGGTTGATGGGGTTCTGGACAACCTGTAACACAAAAAAGAAAGTCAATATATGTATAGAAACTGAATGATTACCTACCTGTTACACACTTGCAGACAGATAGATAGAAAGTCACACACACAGTTGCACATGGGCAGACCATTGTTCACCACGTCCACCATCAGGGAGGAAGAGGGTCTTGGGGTCCTGAAATGCTGTAACAAAAAAGAAAGTCAATATATGTATAGAAACTGAATGATCACCTACCTGTTACACACTTGCAGACAGATAGATGGGGAGTCACACACACAGTTGCACATGGACAGACCGTCGTTCGCCTTATCCACCATCAGAAGGTAGGGGCTCAAGGGATCCTGAACCTGTAAGACAAAAAAAGAAAGTCAATACATGTATAGAAACTGAATGATCACTTACCTGTTACAGAGCTGGAGCTGGAGAAAGATTGACAGCGAGCCACACACAGTTGCAGATGAAAATATATTTGTTGGCAGGACAAACCTTTAGGGAGAAGAGGTTGATGGGGTTCCGGGCAACCTGTAACACAAAAAAGAAAGTAAATACATGTATAAAAACTGAATGATCACTTTCCTATTACAGAGTTGCAGACAGATAGTAAGTCACACACAGTTGTACATGCACAGGCCGATTTTCGCCACATCCACCATCAGAAGGTAGTGGCTCAAGGGATCCTGAACGTGTAACACAAAAAAAGAAAGTCAATACATGTACAGAAACTGAATGATCACCTACCTGTTACACACTTGCAGACAAATAGATAGGGAGACACACACACAGTTGCACATGGACAGACAGTTTTTCACCACATCCACCATCACGGAGGTAGAGGGTCTTGGGGTCCTGAAAGCCTGTAAGACAACAAAAAGTCAACATATGTACAGAAACTGAATGATCACTTACCTGTTACAGAGCTGGAGAACGATTGACAGCGAGCCACACACAGTTGCAGATGAAAATATATTTGTTGGCAGGATAAACCTTCAGGGAGAAGAGGTTGATGGGGTTCCGGACAACCTATAACACAAAAATGAAAGTCAATACATGTATAGAAACTGAATGATCACTTTCATATTACAGAGTTGCAGACAGATAGCAAGTCACACACAGGTGCACATGGACAGGCCTTTTTTCACCAGATCCAACATCAGAAGGTAAGGCTCATGGGATCGTGAAAGCCTGAAAGACAAAAAAAAAAGTCAATACATGTATAGAACCTCAATGATCACTTACCTGTTACACACTTGCAGACAGATAGATAGGGAGTCACACACAGTTACAAATGAAAATACATTTGTTGGCAGAATACAACTTCAGGGAAAAGAGGTTGATGGGGTTCTGGACAACCTGTAACACAACAAAGAAAGTCAATACATGTATAGAAACTGAATGATCACCTACCTGTTACACACTTGCAGACAGATAGATGGGGAGTCACACACACAGTTGCACATGGACAGACTGTTGTTCGCCCTATCCACCTTCAGAAGGTAGGGGCTCAAGGGATCCTGAACCTGAAAGACAAAAAAAGAAAGTCAATACATGTACAGAAACTGAATGATCACTTACCTGTTACATAGCTGGAGAACGATTGACAGCAAGCCACACACAGTTGCAGATGAAAATATATTTGTTGGCAGGACAAGCCTTCAGGGAGAAGAGGTTGATGGGGTTCAGGGCAACCTACAACACAAAAAAGAAAGTCAATACATGTAAAGAAACTGAATGATCACTTACCTGTTACAGAGTTGCAGACAGATAGATAGGGAGTCCCATACACAGTTGCACATGCACAGGCCGATTTTCACCAGATCTACCATCAGAAGGTAGGGGCTCATGGGATCGTGAAAGCCTGTAAGACAAAAAAAGAAAGTCAATACATGTATAGAAACTGAATGATCACCTACCTGTTACACACTTGCAGATAAATAAATAGGGAGTCACACTCACAGTTGCACATGGACAGACAGTTTTTCACCACATCCACCATCAGTGGGGTACAGGGTCTTGGGGTCCTGAAAGCCTGTAAGGCAACAAAGAAAGTCAATACATGTACAGAAACTGAATGATCACTTACCTGTTAAAGAGCTGGAGAACGATTGACAACAAGCCGCACACAGTTGCAGATGAAAATATATTTGTTGGCAGGATACACCTTCAGGGAGAAGAGGTTGATGGGGTTCTGGGCAACGTATAACACAAAAAAGAAAGTCAATACATGTAAAGAAACGGAATGATCACTTACCTGTTACAGAGTTGCAGACAGATAGATAGGGAGTCCCAAACACAGTTGCACATAGACAGACCGTTTTTTGCAAAATCCACCATCAGAACGTAGGGGCTCATGGCATCCTGAAAGCCTGTAAGACAAAAAAAGAAAGTCAATACATGTACACAAACTGAATGATCACTTACCTGTTACAGAGCTGGAGAACGATTGACAGCAAGCCACACACAGTTGCAGATGAAAATATATTTGTTGTCAGGATACACCATTAGGGAGAAGAGGTTGATGTGGTTCCGGACAACCTGTAACACAAAAAAGAAAGTCAAAACATGTATAGAAACTGAATGATCACTTACCTGTTAGAGAGTTGCAGACAGATAGTAAGTCACACACAGTTGCACATGGACAGGCCGTTTTTCGCCAGATCTACCATCAGAAGGTACGGGCTCATGGGATCGTGAAAGCCTGTACGACAAAAAAGAAAGTCAATACATGTATAGAAACTGAATGATCACTTATCATTCAGTTGTTGGCAGGATACACCATCAGGGCGAAGAGGTTGATGGGGTTCTGGACAACCTGTAACACAAAAAAGAAAGTCAATACATGTATAGAAACTGAATGATCATTTACCTCTTATACACTGTCATACAAATAATCAATCAAATACAGTTGCAGATGGAAAGAGCCTTCTTGGCCGGGTTTGAACAAGTTGAAGTTTTTTGAGGTTCCTGCTGGAACACCCTGACAAAAGTGTGTTGCAATAATATAACCATGAGGTTAAGTGTGTACTAGCTTTTCTGCATCCTGTAGAGATAAGAAATTTCTTAGTTGAATCAAATGAGACACCAAGATTTGTAGCTGCCGGACCTGGAATAATGGAAAAAACAGCCAAGTCTAACATTTACCCTGAGTTTGCTTCTAGTGAGAACCTCTGTTTCACATCTCTCAGCTTCTTCACCTCTTGTTACCTTTATTACTTTTTACTTTTTAATTTTTGTAATTTATCCCCTATCCTATTCATTGTTTTGTGTAATTTTCCTTTAGTTTAATACTGTAAATAATCTGTGTTCTGTGTTTTTGTTACTTGTCATAGGTGTTGCTCTCACCATGACAAATTCCATGTATGTGTAACATACTTGGTGAAATAAAGAGATTCTGATTCTGATTCTGTTTTGTTACTGTTAAGGAGAATGGGCATCCAGAGTACATCATTCACACGGTAACTCTAGATTAAAGAAAATTGAGGACTATCAGGTTTGGCTGATATATAGAGCTGCGTCATCTGCATCTGAAAGTTAACATCCTGTGTGCTCTATTTAAGGGCATCTATTATTTACATTATTTCCACAATGCTTATGTGTGATTTAAAAATACAGACTGATCGGGTTTGTTTAGATATGATTTGAACCACAATAGGCTGTTCCTGTGATTCCAACCATGTTCTCTAATCTTTCTAAAAGAATAGTGTTATATATAGTGTCAAAGGCTAAACTGATCAAGGCTACGTAGCCTTACTCGCCCTCAGAGGCAAGAAAGAGATTGTTTGTAATCTTCACTTGGGCTGTCTGAATCCAGTTGTTGAGCCATAGCATTTTCTAATATCCTAGACAGAAATGTCGAGCTTGAGATGGGTCTGTAATTGACAGTACACTAGGATCAAGATTTTGTTTCTTCATCAACGGTTTTATAACTGCAAATTTAAGGTGTATTTGGGTACATGGCCTTAAGTAAGGGATGAATTTACTATTGTTAAAAGAGCTCTGATTATAATTGGGAGTAATTCTGTCAGTATTTTAGAGGGAATCGGGTCGAGTGTACAGGTTGTAAAATTTACAGAGGAAATAACTTTTCGTTAGTTCTGGCTGTGGAAGTGGGTAGAAGACTTCCTGTTCTACAATTTATTTATGTTCTACATCAGCTACACCAGGTCACAGCCATGTTTGATTTAATAAGGAGTGTTGGATTTGTTGTCAAATGTTTTCTATTTTATTATTAAAATGGTCCATAAAAATATTACTGGTTAAGGTAGTAGGGATCTGGGTTTGAGAATTTGCCTGACTTACCTGACTTAGTTTGTATATTTAACAGTGCAAATTTAATTTTTGAAAGTTACTGGTACTGGTAAGAATTAATACATATGCTTCCTTTTTTCACCTAAGATTGCTAAAACCAATTTTCTCTTGTCTATGCTCGATACTGCAGGGTTTGTTTGAAATGTGAGCAAGTGATACTAATATTACTTTTTTAATACTAGCAGAGAACGGGCAGAACAAATGGTCTGAATAGAGTAAATCATCACTTACCTGACAGATCTCAGGCAGCACAGGTGTAGCCTTTCTCGGTGGTAGAGGACCGAATGTCAAACCTGCAGTCAGCAGTGGAGCGTGAAGAGTCAGCTGAACGGCTTGCTTCCTCAATCCTGGCGTCTGTTTACTTTCAAACGGTGTCTGGAATTTAGTGTACTAGAGGTCGTCCAGGCCAAAGGTACCGCAGCATAACCTTTTGGGCCCGCTATTTAATAAAGTCTTACAATAAAATCTGTCAATAATAGGTGCCTTCTTCACACTTTTCCACATCTGTTGAAGAAAAATCATTAACTTGTTTATAGTAAATGCAGTGTCTTGTCTGCTAATGTTACTAAACATGTATACATCCTTCTGTATTTAAAAGTAAAAATTAATTAGAACATTTTTGTGTATGATGTAAGCTAATTACAAATAATGCTAATGATAGTGGGTACGATACACACACAGTACAGCATACGGAATGATGAAGCATCTGGTGCTAAGGTGGTGGTATGGGGGCCCCAAATGAAAATCTTCTTAAGGCCCCATAAAGTCTTGGGCTGGCCCTGTTCATGCTGAAGCTCCCAGGGCCTCTGCATGGCCACCATATTCCTCAAAAGTAAACACAGAATTTAGTTAGTAAAGCAAATTAATGTAAAGTAAGATACATAGCAGACAGCACAAGGATTAAAACTATGATAAAAGCCAAAGCTAATATTAAAGAATATAAAACAAATGACTAGGAGGGAGTCACGTGAGATCGACAAGCAGTATGGCTGCTTGTTAGAAGTTGTCCTAATCTGCATATTTCTCCTTTTCAGCTATTTGTCTGTTACGTATTTCATTATCAACCTTTCTACTGTTCGAAACCATTCATCTATAAGAACATGTCTTCATCTTCAAAAAATTTTAACCGAACCAGGTGATGCTAGCCCGAAGTGCGACAGAATGCTAATTTGAAAAACATCCTTGCCGAAGTGAGTAGAATTAAGGATTAATGACTAAGGAGACTACAACAGAAATGAAAAATGCGGTCAACGACATGCAGGGGCGACGAGCAGAGACAGAAGGGCGAATCTCCGACTAGGAAGACGCCACTCAACAACTGGTGAAAGGCCGCAAGCTGCATGGCAGGCGCATAGATACTCTGTGGAGCCATGAGGAAGATGTGGAAAATAGGAGCCACCACAGATTGTTGGTCTTAAAAGAGGGCATTGAAGGGGAGAACTTGATTGTATGCATTAAAAAGATACTGTCAGAGGGCCTGCACATGCACATTAACAACAAATTCTCAGAGATTGATCCTGATAAAGTTTCTGCGTTCAACCGTGAGAGATAATGTCTTAAAAGCTGCGAGGGAGAAAGGAGGTGTAGTGTGGAGTGGAAGCAACATTTCCTTGTTTCCATACATCATGAAGAAGCTGGCCGAGAGGAGGAAAACTTTCTCATTGGCGAAACAGCTGCTGCGTGACAAGAAAGTGAGGTTTCGTTTAGCCTTTCCTGCAGCGCTCCAGTTTGCGTGGAAGGAGAGAAACAAAGTTTGACATTGCAACAGAAGCTGTCAAGTTCATCGAGAAGCAAGTTACTGATGGAGAATAAACTATAAAACATCCACTAGCACCTAGTATAACCTAGTAGATGTCTCAGACATTCCACTGACCTAAGTTAAGTTCTCTCCTTTTTTTTCCCTCTTTGTTGTTAGTTTTGTGGACATGAATTTAACAAGAAGAGAATCCTCAGCTAGCTGCTGGAGACATTTTTTCTGTTCATGTTCTTTCCTCTGCTGTGGAGAAAAGTTTTCTGTTGGCCTGTTTGGCTATGTTGGTTCATTTTAGAATTATAGGTATCCTAATAGTGTTCAGTGGTACAAAAGCAGTAGCCTATATTTTGAAATTAGGAAGGTCAGATGGCATGGGACGATTGCTATGCCAATCTTTTATTTCAGTTTTGTTATCCTATCATATGAATGGCAAATAGTGCTTATGTTAAGATAGTTTCCTGGAATATGAATGGTTCTTATGGAGTTCTTATTTTGGTCCATAGGAGGTTGAACTTTTCTTTGCTGAAAGAGTATAAGGATAGTAAAGGTATTTATTTAGGGAGTTATTTTTATAGAAGCCAATATAAATGGGGGGGGGGGGGGGGGGGTAAATAACACTATGCAATATCTATGCTCCGAACAAGGAGGATCCATCTTTCTTTCATGGAGTTAATATATTGGGAAATGCCCAAGGACAAATGCTTTTGGCAGGACTTCAATCGGGTCTTAGATGCGATATTAGATAAAAGTAAATAATCAGGTACCTCAACGCCGAAGAATAGAGCTGCCATTCACATGCTGATGGCAGACAATGACCTGATTGATGTTCGGAGATCAATCCTAGAAACCAGGAATACACATTTTACTACCACTGCCATAATTCCTACCCAATAATTTTTTTAATCCTAACCCAACTTTATTTTGATCTCTCAGAATCTAACCAATACTATCATTGATAGCACTATCAATGCTATTTCCCTGTCGGACCATGCACCTGTTGAGCTTTGTGTGAATATACATTCAGACAGGCTTAGAAAAGGTAGATGGAGAATGATCACATCTACACTACAGGAGTTATTTTCTAAAGAACTTGCAGAGAACCTATCATGTTTTAATTTAAGTGGCACAGACAGCGTAGCATTGGTTTGGGAGGCATCTAAAGCGTACACTGGGGTAAAAGGATTGCACAGACTTCAAAAAGGGAAAAATTGCTCAATGACTGTATTAAAACATAGGCAGCAGAACTAAATAGCATGGAAAAAGAGTTGGCCAGAAATTACTCTGAAAGCTTATTTAAAAACATTTGTAAATGTTTCGAATTCAGGACATTTTCAATAAAAAAAAACCCAGAATATGCTATGTTCAGACTTAAAACACAACTATGAGTCAGGAGAAAAAACTGGCAGACTTTTGGCCAGACAGTTAAAAGAACAATGCTCTGTCCACATCATTCCAGCAATAAGAGCAGGGGGTTCTCTTATAACATCTTCTAAGGGTATTAATGATGTCTTTAAAGAATTTTATGAGAACCTGTATAGATCATCTGGTGCTTTACTAGAGCTATTAGCCCAAGGTTTTTTTTCTCAAACATAAATCTTCCAAATTGATCTTCTGATCAAGCATCTATTCTTGATGCACCAATAACCCAAGAAGAGGTTAAAACTGGCATGAAAACAGGGAAACCACCAGGAACAAATGGGTTTCCGGTGGAGTACTATAAAGAATAAATAGATATAATTACTCCAATACTGACAAATGTGTTTCAGGAGGCTTTTCAAAGAGGCTCACTTCCACCTCTTCCATCTCTTAAAAAACACTCCTCACTCTGATACCTAAAAAAGGAAGAGATCATATGGCTCCGGCTAACTTCAGACCAATCAGCCTCATCATTGTATATAGTGAGATACTGGCTAAGGTACTGACCTTCAGATTGGAAACAATCTTACCACACATTATACATTCAGACCAAGTAGGCTTTATAAAGCGTAGGTCCTCCACTGATAATTTGAGAAGGCTCATGCACTTAATGTGGTTAAATGCCTCCTAGTCAATGCGAAATGCCAGTGGCCACTGTATCGCTTGAAGCTCAAAAGGCCTTCGATAGGGTCGAGTGGGACTTCTTACACTCGGCCCTGTTGAGGTTTGGTTTTGGTTCTGCTTTTGCTAAATGGATAAAAAAAATATTTGTCAAAACTGATGCTTTAGGGTTGCTGTATGTCACAGTGGCCATAAGAGCGAACCCTGTCATCAAAAGGAACCCAGTCACTATGCACTCTCAAGAGGTCTGGGCAAATGTTCTTAAATTGCACAGGATTTCCCAATACAAACAACATTATGCATCACTCTGGTTCAACCCAGAGGTGAAGATTAGGCAGCAGAAAGTGTTTTGGAAAGACCAAGGTATACACACTGTGAATGATCTCTATAAAGAGGGGACATTTATGTAATTTACTGAACTTGTTCAACAGTAAATGCTATGCAAAAAAGGTGATTTCTGGAAATATTTACAAATTAGACATTGCTTATTTAGAAAGCCTTGGTAAGTAAGACCAGCCAACCCAATGGTTAACTAGCTAGATAACTCTGTTAATCATAAGGCATCAATATTTTATAAAAACTCAATTTCTTTAATTAGCAGTGTATGTGATCAATTAAGAATAATTTGGCAGAGACATATTAAGTGTGAAATGAATAGGGATACATGGAGTCAGATCATAGCACAAAATGGCAAATATATCAGAGAAGTTAAAGGGAAATTTATACAATATAAAGTTCTGCACTGGTATTATTGGACACATTGTAGGCTCTTTAAAATAGGACTAACAAATAATAGTTTATGTTGGAAGTGTAAAAAAGAAATGTGAACCTTTTTGCATTTCATATGGGAATGCCACATGGTTAAACCATTTTGGCACAGTGTGTTGGAATTTGTGGACACACGGGCGGAGTAGCCCTGCCAGTGTCTCCCCGCTTATATCTCTTGGGAGATAAAACAGAAACCCCAACTCTAACAAAAGGCGTATATTCAGTTTTGATGGTGGGGATAACATCAGCCATCAGAGTTATATTAAGACACTGAAAATCACCCACATGTCCTACACTCCAAAAGTGGGAAATCCTAATGAGTGAGACCACATCATATGAGGTTATGTTAGCTAGCATAAGGGGCAAAGGGCCTGTGGAACTGGGGATTTGGGATTATTTCATGGATCATCTCACTTCTAACTAACAGCATGATTATAAGACTAAAACTAAAGATTTTTGTATACCTTATTATTTCACTTTTTAATAATTATTTCAGAATTAATATTGAAAGATGGATGTTTGTACAATGTGTATCAGTATGCATATCTGTACCACATGAGCTTTTGTTTACTGTATTAAATTACAAATTACATTAAGTTACAAAAAGAAATCCCTAGTAGTAGCAAGCAGATAGGCAAGTAAAGACAGGAAAGCAACCCACAGAATCTTACTAAACTCAGTTAACATGGCCGCGTAAATCTAACCACCCCCCCCATACCCAATCTCACGGGTGGTACCATTTCCATATATTTCTAAGACAAAGATGTTGCATTTGAAAGAACAAAGATCATAGAAGATAACACTCATTACAGTATAACACTTCACCGAAGTAAATCGGGTTGTCTCACTAACCTTACTTACTTACTATTCTCGCATTCAAATGATAACAGCACCATCTCAGACCTAAAGCTCGGTCTACTTAAAATTACATCATTAACCTTGAAAGCAGTCATTGTAAATTAAATTAAGTGATCAGAAATTAGATGTCTAAAACTTATTAGACCTGATCAAAATTTAGCACTAAATGAAGCCACCCCCGCAGGTTATAAATATGTACCTAGCCCTAGATTATCAGGCAAAGGAGGTGGAGTATGCATAATACCAGAACACACTTGATATTCAAAAACACTATCACCTTCACTCCTTTTGAGATTCTCTACATTAATCAAATCCAGCCACAAATAAAAATGCATTCACACTAATTAATATGTATAGGCCTCCAGAACCCTACTGTGAATTTTTAAAAGAATTTAGTGATTTTGCAGCAGACTTGGCAGTGTGCAACGACAAAGTTATAATAGTAGGAGACTTAAATATTTATTTTGAAAAAGCAGACGATCCATTAACAAAGGAACTTAATCGATCTTAGATTCTGTCTGCATCACACAAAACGTAACTGGACCCACGTATTACTGTAACCATACCCTAGATTTAGTCCTGACCCTGGGTGTCCACATAAATCATCTAAATATTCTTCCTCAAAGCTTAGTAACATCAGAACATTACCTACCTCTCCCATGAGCTACATCTTAGGCAAAATGTTAATTTGGCCCCTTGCCACTTTCTTACTATCGACATTAGCTTACACTCCGTCAGATTAAACATAGCTAGACAGATTAACAAACGGTCTTTAAAATACCCTTCAATTAACCTTAAACAAAGTGGCTCGGCTCGCACAGTGGTACAGTGATCAAACTCGGACCTTAAAACAAACAGCGCAGAAACTAGTGCGAAAATGGCGGACGACCAAACCAGAGGTGTTCCACTCTGACTTGAAGGACAGAGTGTCAATATAGAAAGGGACTCATTAAATCTCTCTCAGAGTATTTGGCCTCACTGATCGATAATTACAAAAACAATCCCAGAGTACTTTTTAGTGAGATCTCTAAACTTACTAAAAGCCAGGCAGATACTCAACCCCAGATTCCAGCTTCGTTAACCAGTAATGTTTTTAAGACTATTTTAATAATAAAATAGAAAGCATTAAACAACAAATCCAACACTCCTTATTAAATCAAACATTTGACCTTAAATCAAAGTCGCCTGGTGTAGTGTTTCAGGAGAGCACAACAGATCCCAGGCAGCAGAGGTGAAGCCTTTCTCTGTGGTAGAGGACTAGATGTCATACCCAATCACATTTACTGGTGGTACTATTTCCACATATTTCTCAGACTAGGAGAAGCTGCATTTGCAAACACTAGTTAATGAAACTTCACTGAAATTAATCGGGCTGTCTTACTAATGAGCTAAAAAACACAGTCTTTCCATTTTGACAAGGACATTTAATCAGAATAGGCAGAATTCCTGCAACAGGTACCGTTGGCAAAAGACAAAAAAACGTGCGGAAACCAAAAACTCTCAGAGCTGCTGGTGTTACTTATAAAGACAAATCAAACCTACTGAAGAACAAAGATGAAATGAAAATCAATGACTAACCTTAACTTCTGAAACAAACTGATTTTTTTTAACACTTTAGATGTTCTAAACATGCATGAAGCGCATTTTTATAATGAATAAATCACTACTGTAACACTGTCGCACAACATGCCTATTTTAACAATTTTTAATGTAATATTGTTCCAGTGAAACATCCATAAAGCATATAAATCCAAAATCAGCTGTAGTGTACAGAGACACATCTGAAATATACTACTACCCTTAGAATAGCCAGATCACAATTTACAAAAAAGTACTTAAAAGGGGCCTGCAGATTTCTTGTGGACTGCTCACTAGTGCTTGAAGGTGGGTAAAATTGTCTGCACTCACCCTCTTATTAACAGTACTTGCTTGGAGTCCATAGAAACAATCCAAAACATAGGAATTGGAAAGCTCACACAAAGTGGTTTGTATTTCAGACATCCTTCTTTCTGATAACAGTTGTTGTCCTTGTGAAAGGAAAGTCTGAACCATGGAAATCCCTGGTTTCAGGTGCTCAGTTGAGTTAAAGACTGCAAATAGAGAAACAAACAAACAGAAAACAAGAAAAAAGTGAAGCTTTCTGCAAAAGCAGAACAGCACAAAACCTCATGAATAAAACATACACAAAGCTTGACTGAATATATAAAGAATTAAATAATAGCAAACTTACAGTGAGTATTAGAACCTATAGTTCCACCAATAAGGATCTTCATTACAGTGAGACCTGAAGTGAGCCACAACTAAACCACCTTGCTGCTGCTCAGTTCCCTCCTTTTTTGGCTTGTAACCTGGCCTACTTCCAAAATACTGCCACATAGTGGATGGAGTAGGAATTACTAGGAAAAAAACACTGTCATAACACTGGAGTCACACGAGTATCAGCTATGGCTTCAAGTAGGCCTAAGTTTTAAGAATTTGTTTTATGCCAATATAGAAAATAGACAATAGGCAAGTGGCTTAAAGTTCCAACCACAATAGGCCCAATGAGACCTAAAGAACCAGCACAACAGGCCCAATGACAATGATAATTACAAATCAATACAAATAACTAATCATCAAAATTATTGATCACTGATCGATAATTACAAAAACAATCCCAGAGTACTTTTTAGTGAGATCTCTAAACGTACTAAAAGCCAGGCAGATACTTAACCCCAATTCCAGCTTCTTTAACCAGTAATGTTTAAGACTATTTTAATAATAAAATAGAAAGCATTAAACAACAAATCCAACACTCCTTATTAAATAAAAAATTGACCTTAAATCAAAGTCGCCTGGTGTAGTTGCTTTAGAACATAACTTAGTTGTAGAACAAAGGCTGGAAGCCTTCTACCCACTTCCACAGCCAGAACTAGAAAAATATATTTCCTCAGCAAATTGCACAACCTGTACACTTGACTCAGTTTCCTCTAAAATACTACAAGAAATACTCCCAATTATAATCAGACCTCTTTTAACAATAATACATTCATCCCTTAGCTTAGGGCATGTACCCAAAACCCTTAAATTAGCAGTCATAAAACCTTTAATCAAGAAACCAAATCTCCTAGTCCATCCATGAATAAGAAATTCCTATCTGGATTCAGACCCCATCATAGCACGGTGAAGATTACAAAGATCTCTCTCTTCCCTCTGATCAAGGCTACGTATCTTTATTAGCCCTACTAGACCTCAGTGCAGCCTTTGATACAGTAGTTCACACTATTCCATTAGAAAGATTAGAGAAAATGGTTGGAATCACAGGAACAGCCCTATCGTGGTTCAAATCATATCTAACTGAACGCTATCAGTTTGTAAAGATAAAAGATTTATCTTCAAATTACACAAAAGTAAAATATGGAGTTCCACAATACTCTATTTTAGGACTGCTATTATTTACATTATACATGTTACCACTGGGCAGTTATAAGCAGACATGGCATTCATTTCCATTGTTATGCAGATGACACACAGCTCAATATTTCAGACAAACATGTTGATAAATTTAGATTATAAGACAATGGAGGACTGTGTAAAGGATATAAAACGCTGGATGTCCCATAACTTCCTTCTTCTTAACAGTGACAAAACTGAGGTTCCCCTCTTAGGTCTAAAAGACACTAGAAATAAACTACTTTTATTTAGACTTAACTTTTTCCATTATTCCTGGTCCAGCAGCTAAAAATCATTTGACTGAATAAAGATTTGAATAAAGTAAATCATCACTTACCTGACCGGTGCGACTGGGTAAGGTCTTGTTGTAGCACCTTCTCAATGTTTCAGGAGAGCACAACAGATCCCAGGCAGCAGAGGTGAAGCCTTTCTCTGTGGTAGAGGACCAAACGTCATACCCAATTTCATCACTTTTACTGGTGGTACTATTTCCACATATTTCTCAGACTAGGAGAAGCTGCATTTGCAAACACTAGTAAATGAAACTTCACCTAAATTAATCGGGCTGTCTTACTAATGAGCTAAAAAACACAGTCACTTGTTTGTACATCCAATCACATTTTACCGTGAGTTTGGAAAGCTCAGTCAAGTTAGTTTAATATTGGATCATTAGATATTTACTTTACCCCTCTTCTCACTCACAAACAATGTCCTAAAATCTCAAACATGATTTTTTTTTTTTTTTTTAATGATGGAGAACAGAGAAACTACACTCATTATATTGATGATATTAAATCAGAATAGGCAGAATTCCTGCAACAGGTACCGTTGGTAAAAGACAAAAAATGTGCGGAAACCAAAAACTCTCAGAGCTGCTGGTGTTACTTATAAAGACAAATCAAACCTACTGAAGAAAAAGATGAAATGAAAATCAATGACTAACCTTAACTTCTTCAACAAACAGATATTTTTTTTAACACTTTAGATGTTCTAAACATGCATGTAAGGCATTTTTATAATGAATAAATCACTACTGTGATACTGTCGTACAATGTGAGCATATAAAGCATATAAATCCAACACATCTGAAATATACTACTACCCTTAGAATAGCTGGATTACAATTTACAAAAAAGTACTTAAAAGGGGCCTGATTTCTTGTGGACCACTAGTGCTTGAAGGTGGGTAAAATTGTCTGCACTCACCCTCTTATTAACGGTACTTACTTGGAGTCCATAGAAACAATCCAAAACATAGGAATTGGAAAGCTCACACAAAGTGGTTTGTATTTCAGACATCCTTCTTTCTGATAACAGTTTATAATCCTGGGTGTTTCCTTGTGAAAGGAAAGTCTGAACCATGGAAATCCCTGGTTTCAGGTGCTCAGTTGAGTTAAGGACTGCAAATAGAGAAACAAACAAACAGAAAACAAGAAAAAAGTGAAGCTTTCTACAAAAGCAGAACAGCACAAAACCTCATGAATAAAACATACACAAGGCTTGACTGAACATATAAAGAATTAAATGATAGCAAACTTACAGTAAGTATAAGAACCTAAAGTTCCACCAAGAAGGATCTTCATTACAGTGAGACCTGAAGTGAGCCACAACTAAACCACCTTTCTGCTGCTCAGTTCCCTCCTTTTTTGGCTTGTAACCTGGCCTACTTCCAATATACTGCCACATAGTGGATGGAGTAGGAATTACTAGGAAAAAAACACTGTCACAACACTGGAGTCACACGAGTGTCAGCTATGACTTCAAGTAGGCCTAAGTTTTAGGATTTTTTTTTATGCCAATATAGAAAATAGACAATAGGCAAGTGGCTTAAAGTTCCAACCACAATAGGCCCAATGAGACCTAAAGAACCAGCACAACAGGCCCAATGACAATGATAATTACAAATCAATACACACAACTAATCATCAAAATTATTGCAACTAAAAAACATTCTGTTAATAGTCATATCTCATATGAAGACTTTTGTATCATTTAAAAAACTAATTTACAAAGTTAATGAGATAATGTTTACATCAATCCTGATGCTTTAAATCTCTCCCACATGGTGAGGTACACGGTTTATTTATTTAACAATGGTATCGGATCGGTTCTGTGTTTCGATCAATAAGTTTATGTATTGGTACGGAACTGAAAAAGGTTAGTGCATCTGTAAATGTAACATAAAGGAAACAGCATATGACAGCATTATTGTAAGGCATTTCTGGCAACTTCACTGAATATGCCTACATTGATAAATCCCCTTAAGTTTCACCCTGATTGGTGAATGTTTAGCATGTCAAATGTATGCTTGAATGTGATTGGCTAATTTCAACCACAATAATTGACATATCAAGCCCTCTGGCCTTCTTGTGACAAATGTCCACCAAACTTGACATGCCATCTCAAAATAATGTGCTGAACAGATTTTGTTAAAATGGGCTTAAGTGTTCAAAAGGTACAGGTTGACATTATTCGTTATAATTATAAATATTGCAGGTATTTTGCTACCAGATATGTGAGGATTGGTAAAAAACATCCTAGAAGTAGAAAGGGATCAAGAAATCAGCCAAAATAAAAGAAGAATTTTGAGTGTAGGACTTACAGGCTAGACGCTATTAAATAAAAACGCTTAATGCTTTGCTGTAACGCCACCGTCAGGCCATTAAATGTCATTTTTCTTGGCTAGGTTTTTCACAGCTGCTGTAACTTGTTTGGTGTTTCTGGGATTTACGGCTCTTTATAGCAGAAGTAAACAGACCCAAAGTGTCATTCACAGTGCTGAGGTAAGATCCAAGCTTCTTTCTGGAGAACAGCTTAATAGGACTGATTACACCTGATTATAAAAATGCAGCCTACCTCGACTGCAGCCTAGACTTTATATCGCAGCTAAAGACACCAATCTGAGTGTATTTACACATAAGTGCACCGATCACCCAACTTTTTTTTATTAAACAGCATCGAAAGACATTGTGAACATTTGTGGATCTTTTAGGTACAATTTAGTCAGACTAGGGTCCAAAATGGCTAGTCACTGGGGTGATGCCTCTAAAAGCACATGTTGGTAACGTTTGGAAAGAGGACACAGTTGTACCATAGTTTGAAGCTTCTTAGGGTACTTAGTAATAAAAAGTACTTCTGTGTCCTCCAGACTCTGTGTGACAGCGGAGTACAGCAGCTCCGCTGTGGCAGATGGAGGCCCTGCAATAGGTTGTGAGAAATGCCCAGCACCTATTTAAAATTTAAATTTTTATTTACATTTATTTCAGTGGACTTTGTTTAACTTACAATTCATAAAGTAATGTGAAGGAAAGGACACTCTCCCTCTCTATGGAGTTCACTTTTTCTGTATTAGAGAGTCTAATACAATGTCTTTAATATTCAGCCTCTAATTCACTCACTATTAAGGGCACAGAAGCCATTTACTTGAATAGAAAAGTACACTCCTATATAGAGAGAAGGAATCCGTTTGGAAGAAACAGACATCTTTACCTCTGGTGTGTAAAGAAGTGATACAGGAGGTCATTCCTGCTGGTACTATTATATTTTTCAGTTCATCTGCTTTTGCCAGGCCTGCTGACAACTGAACTGTCAGTCAGCGTCCCCACTTATCCATTCATGAGTCTTTCTGCTCATTTATCTCAGCTGCTGTACCTGTTGACATTTGGACATTAATGCATGTGGCTGCTATGATGATTTAAGTATAAATCACTTTAAGGATAAGGTGTGATTTCACTTCTCTGCATTTCTCTCCATAACAGTACATTTTATGTAAATGTGTCACATTCTTATTGGGGTGAGGGAGGCAGGCAATGGACAACAGCTGGGGTCTACCTGGGGGGGGACTGGTCCTAAGCTTGAAAGGCATGAAGGCATATGCCTTCTTCTGCAGACATGGTAGGCCTGGCTGCTCACAACCATTGGAATGCTAATAAACCTAGCATGAGACAATGGGGAGAATACAGAGATAGAAAATGTCATGACATGAATGTAATAATGGAAATAATGCCATGAAATAAATACCACTGAAATCCTTCACTTGGTAGGGGTCCTATCAGTGGATGTAAAAACCATACAAAGCATGACATCCTGCCCTTCTATTACACAGAAAGGAAGACAAATTTAGTTCAAATGAGAGCTGTCTTATGTTCAAACTGGGGCCAGGTTCTGTGCAGTAACTGCATCATTACATTTGCATCCATGAACTGACAGTCCTTCCTAGTGCTCATGTCAGTCATGTTTACACAAATAACACATATGTGACAGAAGAGATTCAAAATAATCTTATTAGTTTAAATTAAAACCTATGTCTAGCTTAGACCTTAGCCTAGACAAGCCACTGACCATTGTAATAAATGTAATAAAATAGGACTATAATAAATGTAAAACAATAGAAGCAGCGAGCTAGATGATGGGGGCTGTTAATGTTTTAATAGAACTAATTACATTCATTTATCCAGACATTACATGCTCTAAAATGCATTTTAAATGAGACGCCCACACATTGCTGGATCCCCTAACAGATATCTCCATAATGCACTCAGTCTCTAATGTTGTTGAACTGTGCAGGTTTAGTGTGAAGTAGCGTACGGTGATTGAGTTCGGAAAAAAGTCGGGTCTACTGGCCTCCAAGTGGGTTGTCCTCACAACTGCACAACTATACGCTTTGACTTTGGCTAGTAGTGATAGTAACAGTAATCCACGGATGAGGTTGTTTACAGTGGCACTACTACTGCATAGAAGTAAGTAATTAATGCAGAACTGCTGTAACACACAGTATTGTGCAAAAGATGACTAGAGCAGAACAGGCAGTGGTGGAAATGCAGTACAGGTGATATACAGATGTACAATGATGCTGAGTAACAGATTAATTTGATGGTTCGTGTAGATTTGTACAATCTGATGGCTGTAGGAAGAAATGACCTGTGAAGGTGTTTTTCCTGCAGCAATGTCTGCTGCCCATTGTCTGCTCTCTGTCCCTGTTGTGTTTTGTGGACTGGGTGAGTTTTTCATGATCACAGACACTTTTGCCAGCATCCCATTACCCTCTCCAGCACCATCTCCACTGTGTCCAGTTTAGCCCCCAGGACTGAGTCGGTCAGTATAATGATCTTTTTCAGTCTGTTTGGGTCTTTTGTTGCAATACTGCTGTTGTAATACTGCTGTAATACTGTAAAGTAGTGCTGGCTTTGGCCCTTCTTGTACATCTTGTCCATGTTCACTTCCCATCCCAACTTGTCCCACAGATGAACATCCAAATATAGTCCAAGACTAAGCTTAATCCCTGTGCAGGAAATCCCCTGTAGTTTCATGGTTCTTTCTTTCAAAAGTCTGGAATTTCATCTTCATACTGGATTTATATCACTGTATACTTTTTATCATCACCTACATTTGTATAAAACTAATTCTAACTGAAAATGATTCTGATCTGCTTTTTTGGGGGCATTTTCATCTTGGTAAATTTAACACAGTATTAATTGGCACTGTTTTTCTTTTTGCATTTTGTTGTACAGTAGACTAAATGTTTGGGGCAAATTATCTGTCATTCAGTCTTCTGTTGTCACATTTTATATTAAATCTACAGTTCTGGCAAGTGATTTGGCACAGTGGCACTCATATTTATGTGGTCACTTTTGTAAATGTTGTAAAACACCTTTATATTAGATTGCTACATAATGATTACAGATTGTTTATTATTGTTTATAGATGTTTTGTGAGAAGACCTGAATTGTGGGTGATTTAGGGTGAAACTAGAGGAAATGGAATCAGAGAGAGTGGTCATCCAGAATACAGATGCTCAACAAAGAAGCCACTTATGAGCAGCACTTTGAGTCCTAAGCCTCAGGCTTCACATTTTGGGATATCACTCAATGGTGTTGGTTGCTTTACTACTGACGACTCAATTATTGACTTGCCTAACTGTGCAGAGGCAAAGGAGGCTGGTGGTGTATTAAGTATGCGTAAGCTTTTACCTGAGACACATACATGATTTACACTGGGAGACCTGAACAGCAAGCAAGCTTTGGGCAGAAACCTCATTTCTTTCTGCATTATTTTAGACTGCAGATGTATGTTTTAAAATGGTGGATATTCTACTATGACCGAATTACAGAGAAATAAAAGAGGCAAGATGTTAAAACTAAGGATGTTCAGTAGTTCAGGAGTTGCTGAAATGACTAACACTTGTTTCTGTCTGTTTGTGTGTAGGGAACAGAGAAAAAGGGAAGTCGGCTACAATGAGCCCCCTGGTAAGAACTCAGCACTTTTGTCAGGTTTGGCTGTTTTGATATGTGATTAATAACAACATTCACTTCCTTTCTCGCTAGTTTATTACCAGGCTTCTGCAAAACACACCCTAATTACTATTATTTTATGATACCCCATTCACATGAAATAATTTTGTAGAATATGCAATGATATTACAGTCATTTGCATCCATGTTGTTTTTTTAAGGAGGAAAATTTGGTATTTACAGTATCATGCAAAAGTATTAGGCACTTGATAATATAACACAATTTAACAAAGCAATCAAGACCGCACCTCACTGATATTCTGGATGCATCATATATAAATCACCCTATAAAATACAACTAGCACAAATACATCTTTTTTAAAGTTAAGGGCTTTAAAAATTGGCATGCAGTGTAGAATCAGGTGAATATGTTGGGCAGTATTCATCAAGTATGCATCATTATGGCCCTTTTAGGGAAGATCGTCTGTAGATCGGTTCAGGAATTGATCCAATATAAAGTGAAGTGCATTAAAAATGAGTCGGTTCTCACTCTGTGTGGCCAGGTCATCTGATAGTACACCAGCCTGGTCCCACAAAGCCCTGCAGGTTCTTGTAAGATGGTTCCACTGTGGTCTTATTTCTTCCACAAGTAGAGCCTCTACCTCGATAAGTCTCTCCAGCTGCATCACCTTGCCAAAAACCTTCTTCATGTCTAAGTGTTTCAGAGGATATAGGTAGGGCTAGCTTGTATTGGGGTTTACAGTAAACATGGGGCATTGGTAAAGACACAGGAATAAAGACGAGGGAACATAATTTTTTCCTATTAAACTGTATTGTAATCCAATAGTACTTTTCAGTACAACTTGACATTCAGCATTGCTCACAGTCTGAAATAACAAAAAAAATAAAAGTCAAATCGTATTCGAACAAATATTCTAAACTGCTGAATCAGATAAGAAATGATCACTTAATAAACAATAAGTATTAACATTCAGTTCTAGCAGGAATAGTTTTTAAGGAACATTACGTTCTAGAGAACATGCACACAGTTGTCTGCCTGTCTGTCCTGATAACACAGGCAACGTGTGACTGGTTTTGCATCTGCATTGTGGAGGAAAAAAAGCAGAACCACTGTGACAGTTAATCAGAGGAGTCGGGCGTTCAGTCACTTCCTCCTGACTCTGTGGAACATGGTCACTCTGTGAGGTTCAAAGCACAGTTTAGTGCAAGTGGGCAAAAAAGGGGTTACAAATGTAATTGTCTTCATGGTCAGAATGTGCACATTTCTATGGTCTAAAACAAATGAAACATAGACCTAAATAGCACATAGACCTCTTTCCTTTAAAAGTCTGAGTTTAATGACTTCAAATGAAGAGTCACTAAAATGGTTCATGTCAAAATTTACATACCAGAATACCAAGGCCAGATTGGGCGTTCTGTTGCCAGAAGGTCTTCAACCGAATCTACAGGTTCTGTGCTGGCGGCAAGATCCTTATGGCACCAGACAGCTTTTTCTTATCTTTTACAATTCAGCTTCGGATCTTGTGTCGCTGTTTGTTACTGGTACTATCTGGGTAGTGGATTATTCTCAGCACTGCAGTAACACTGACAGGGTGGTGGCGTGTTGGTGTGTGTTGCACTGGTGTGAGTGGGTCAGACACACAGCTCAGTGTCACTAAGAATAGTCCACCAACCACAAATATCCAGCCAACAACGTCCTGTGACCAACTATCATTCTTGGCTTACATTACAAATCTGACTCACTCATGCTAGATTCTTTTCTACAACATCTGGAAATCAACTCTTGGATAGTCTTGTGGAGGTCCTGAATACTAAAGAAAAAGGTAAAGGTGTGCTGGCAAAGTACACAGGAAAAAAAGGTGGATTACAGTATGTAACTGTACAACTACCAAGTGCTCCTATATGGTTAGTGGAACTGATCAAATGGAAAATGTGCAGAAACAATGAGGTGGTTTTATTGAACATGCTCACTAGAGTATAAACACAGTATAAAGATTATATAGGGGTTTAAGTGCACAGTGTGGAAGGGGCACTTTGCTCCATGTCAAAATGTATTTGGACTTGAAATTACCTAAAGTACTTACAACTTAATGCTATAGTCACAGATTTTACATTTTAAAATTTATTTCACAAGTTCATGATGTCTGGGAGGCAACCTGAACAAGGCTACTTACCAGTTACTCAATATAGATCCCCCCTTTTCCAACATTTTGACAGAGAAAGCCACATCACTTAAGCAATGAGAAAGCAATTATACATATCATTTTAAGTTTGTTGCCATGGTCCCTCTAGTAGTTAAAAGGGCAGGTGTTAAAATATACTTGTAAAAAACAGCAAGATGACTCGAGGCAAAAAGCTGTTAAATATGGCAGTGCCTGCCCCTGTTTGATTTCTGCCACCCCGCTGCACCCACAGCATTTATATCAGATGTCAAGAATACAAATATGAAGTTTAAGAACACCACCAATATGGTAAAAGACTTAACCGTGTGTTCGACAATACACAATTACCTCACATTTTGTAGAACGCCCCTTTGCATGCATACCTGAGAGAAAAGGCTTAATGCAAGTTTTGTATTTCTGGGAATGTCTAAGGCAGCTTCTGCAGATAGCGCCAATATCCACACACTATATCAGTGCAGAAGAACTTTCCATTTGTCTCTCTGGCTGCAGCCTATGTTGATGTCCCACAGATTCCTTTTCCATGTACCTGTAACACAATGTCACTATCAAATACATACAAAAAGTAAATCCTGCTTCACTATGTACAGTCCAAAGTGTTTTGACAAATATCTTACTGGCTTGGTCTTCTCACGAATGTACTCAACAAATGTTGCTACATCTTTATCACTGGCCAGAAAAATGCCATCAAAAAATGGCTGTTCCTCTAAAGAAAACGTTAAAGATAATAGAGATACTCCCTAGAGATTCTGACAGTTTAAAGTTATCAAAAATAACAATCCTTATAGTTAAACGATAAACGATATAGTTTTCAGTTTCCATCTGCAGACACAGCAACTGTATCTAGGGTGCAAACTGGGCAAGAGAAGTGGTCAATGCAACAGAATTTTTCTTTTTTATGATGACATGTTCATTCAAGGAAAGCTTTTTGGAAGATACACAAATTGCCACAAATGTTCCCATTCTGGAATTAGGAAAATACTGAACAACAGTGGCATGCTAATTACAGACCTAAACAAAAAAGGACAAGTGGCTTTTCAACAGTCTCACCCTTGCAAATTGTTGTGAACAACATTTTAGGTGTGAAAAATACATACCAATAACTGGGTGTACATTTACATCCGCAAAGCATTGTTCACTAGCTGATGCTTCAGATGTTCTCGCAGTTTTTTTTCATGCATTTTCATACATACACAGAACATGTAAATCAACATGACATGTGTTTCCTCATAGAGGATGGGAAGCTGAACCATTTTTTGTTATTGCTCAGCGACTCATAAAAAAATTATTTTACAAAATGACCTGTTGAGGAGGGACAAGGCACTGGTGACCACTGTGTCTATCAGGGGGGTCAATGTGGACACTGTGGAGGACTACAAATATCTGGGAGTTTACACTGACAATTAACTAGACTGGGCTAAGAACACTAAGCCCTTCAATAACTGCCAGAATATGCTCAGGATCTTCTATGAGTCTGTGGTGGCAAGTGCAAGTGCATGCTGGGACAGGCTGAGAGTGGCACCAACAGACTGAACAAACTGATCCAAAAGGCCAGTGATGATGTGGGTGTGAAGTTGGACTCGCTGATAGCAGTGTAAACTGGGAGGATGCTGTATAAGCTGCATGCCATTACGGATATTGGCTCCCACCCACTCTACAACACTGTGATGAGACACAGGATTCAGTGCAAGACTCATTCCACCAAAATGCACCACAGAGCACCACAGGTCATTCCTAGGTCATCAAACTCCTCCCTCAATGTGTGACACTGTGGTTCATCAGAAAAATACTCAATTTATACTGTTCATATGTGCAATAATAACGGTAATGCAATTCATTTAAATATGTGCAATAACTCAGTGGTGCAATAATTTCAATATATAAACATTATTTCACACCAGACCAGGTGATTTAGAGCAGCAAGGGACGATTACCCAGACATGGACTGATCATAATCATAGACACTAACTAGCTTTTTTCCCAGTGGTGATCTTCACTGAAGTTCTCTATTAGTCAAGGACTGGGTTTAATGCAAGTCTGGGAAACCAGATAGTTCTAACATTCAGACAGTTAACATTAAATAATCAAATTAGCCCATTTTCACAAAACATGTAAAATCCTGTAATTCTAAGGTCACATGGTGTGTGTTTCTGTACTGTGTTTACATTTGTTAACTGAGGGAGTATAAAAACTCACCTGTGACTGCCTGTCCACGTGTGTACCTGGTCCCTGCAAGAGGCAGAGAAAGATCATGAGAATCAATGATGAATAGATGTTCAAAGCTGTAAAAAAGAGAAAAATCATAATTACTCACAATTAGATCCAGTATGAAAGCAGTTAGTACAGCATACTTCCCCATTCCCATAACATATTTAATCACTGATGATGTTCAGACAATCCCATTTTCATTTTAATATGAATGTGACATTAGCGCAGTTAACATTAGCTAGCTAGCTAGTTTTCTAGCCACATCACTAGCCAGCTATACCCAGTACCTCTATTAGCTCAGCGTACACATCAGGTGCAGGCTAGACAGCAGCGAATGCAGGCCGGTCAGATAGCTAGGCATCTTTTTCCCCGCACAAAAGCCACGACAACTTGAGATCTCTAGCCAGCACATTGTGACAACCACAGAAAAACACCAGCTGCTTTATCTAGCAAGCGCTCCTCACTAGCCACCTAGCGCTAGCTAGCAAATGTACGAGCTCAGCTGACTCCTCACTCTACACTAATGAATGAGTAGACAGTGTCTCCCATTCACTTATCTTCGTATAAGCTTTTGGTAAGAGATATGTTAGAAGAACCTCTGATTTAACCACCAAACTATACGAGAATGGCCACAACTACAGCTCGCTGTGTACCTGATGCTATGTTAGAGGCCGCATTAGCCTAGCCACCTAGCTAGCTGTTATTTACGTAACGTACCTGAAGCTACGTAGCTACCATCATCAGCTCAGCTGACATCTCAGGTATACGTACTACAGGGCATGTGATTGAGGGCAGCTAGCTAGATAAATCACCCTTAATCAGTAGAAAGTATCCAGTTCCCCTATATCTTAAACCTAAAAAGTGGTCAGAAGTACGTATATCCCATGAGACCAGGCTGATTATTTCACTTATCAATTCAAACAATAAAGATAGATATATACAGGTAAATAGATATATAGATATATAGATAGATGATATAGATATACAGATAGATATATAGATAGATATATCGGCATAACATATAAAATCATGAAATGTAATTTATGGTAACAGTAAATTACTATTAGGCCCACATTTAAAGATTTGGGATTACTGAAAGAACCCTGTTGATGACAGGAGTGATTTTACTGTGTTCAGGTGTTGGTGCAAGTGTGTATCCATGAGTAAACTCAGGTCAGCTCAGTTCAGTTGAGACAGTCAGAGAAACAGCTGCTGCTGGAACTTTAGAACTGTGTCTTTATGATGTAATAATGTTCTATTATCAATCATTCTATTAAACTCCCAGTCGCTCCTCTGATCCTCCAGCTGCAGACATCTAACCAGCACCATCTCCACACATCAGGACAGCAAATGTAGGACAAACAGTCTTTTTATTATTCCTGTCCGCCGTGGCAGTGTGCTTTAGTCTTGAGGTTGCTGAACTGACTGGGTTTTTAAAGTCTGCTGCTGATGTGTGTTTTCATTTTAACTGGGTAAAAGTTGTAATGTTGAGAAGCTGATGATGTTTATGGGATGGTGGACAGACTCAGTTAATTAGGTTTGCTAGTAGTGAAGAATTTAATCTATCGATCTATGTAGGATTAGACAGGTAGAAAAATGGATAAGTAAGAAACAGTTACAAAGAAAATAAAGATAGAAGAAGTAGACAAACATACAGACAATTATGTACATAGATAGATAAAGAGAGAGAGAGAGCTAGCTGAACTAAAGATGGACTAAAGATGCTTGAAATAAAAAAAGAGAAACATCCTGACTGTTCTACAATTTCTCCAAATGGATAAAAACAATGACGGGTTAATAGACACACAACTAGCTAGCTAGATAAGTAGACAGATAAATAATTAAATAGACAAATTTCTGCTCTCAGTATAAGAGGTAAGGAGTCATTTCATTTAAATGATTATTAATATTTTTCTATTTACATGATAAACAGCATTAACTGATTCCCTCTTTTTATTATAGGAACCTGTGGTTGAAATGAAACAAGGACAAACACTCTGACTGTCCTACAATTTCACCAACTGGATAAAAAAAAAGATGGGCTAATTGACACATAGCTAGCTAGACAAACTGACAGATAAATAATTAGATAGATTAATTTCTCAGAGTTTTCTGCCCTCAGTATAAAAGGTAAGGGCTAATTCAATTAAATAAACTCTTAATAGTTTTCTATTTACATGATAAACAGAATTATCTTTTTTTTTCATTACAGGAACCTGTGTTTCAAATGAAACAAAGACAAACACACTGACTGTCCTACAATTTTACCAACTAGATAAAAAAAAATGACGGGATAAAAGACACATAGCTAGCTAGATAAACAAACAGATAAATAGTTAGATAATTTTTTTTGTTTTTGGCATTTAGCTGACACACTTATCCAGAGCGACTTACAGGGTTATTCGTATACAGAGGTGGGCCAATGTAGTGTTAGGAGTCTTGCCCAAGGACTCTTATTAGTGTAGCGCAGCATACGGTCACCCAGACTGGGAATCGAACCCTCCATCTCTCACATGGTGTAATAGCTCACTGGCAGATAGTGGTGTCATCTGTTGCGCCACACCAACCACGCCATGCTTGAATTTCTCCAAGTTTTCTCCACTCAGTGAAAAACGTAAGGGCTAATTCAATTAAATAAATTAATATTTTTCTAATTACATGACAAACAGCATTATCTGATTTCTTTTTTTATCACAGGAATCTGTGTTTGAAATGAAACAATGACAAAACACCCTGACTGTCCTACAAATTCTCCAAATGGATAAAAAAAATGATGGGTTCACAGACACATAGCTAGCTAGCTAGATAAATAGACAGATAAATAGTTCGATAGATAAATTTCTCAGTTTTCAGCTCTCAGTATAAGAGGTAAGGGGTAATTAAATTAAGTAAAAAAAACTTGATATTTTTCTATTTGCATGATAAACAGCATTAACTGATTCCCTCTTTTTTATTACAGGAACCTGTGTTTGAAATGAAACAAGGACAAACACCCTGACTGTCCTACAAATTATCCAAATGGATAAAAAAAATGATGGGTTAATAGACACACAGCTAGCTAGCTAGATAGATTGAAAGATAAATAGTTAAAGGTAAGGGCTAATTCAATTAAACAAATTAATATTTTTCTATTTACATGATAAACAGCATTAACTGATTCCCTCTTTCTATTACAGGAACCCATGTTTGAAATGAAACCACCCTGACTGTCCTACAAATTCTCAAAATAAATAATAATAATAAAAAAATGACGGGTTAATAAACACATAGCTAGATAGATAGATAAATTGACAGATAAATAGTTAGATAGATGAATTTGTCAGAGTTTTGAGCCCTCAGTAAAAGAGGTAAGGGGTATTTTAATTAAAGTAATTCTTTATATTTTTCTATTTACATGATAAACAGCATTATCTGATTTCTTTTTTTTATTACAGGAACCTGTGTTTGAAATGAAACAAAGACAAACACCCTGACTGTCCTAAAATTTCACCATCTGGATAAAAAAAATGACAGGTCAATTGTCACATAGCTAGATAGCTAGATAAATAGACAGATAAATAGTTAGATAGATAAATTTCTCTGTGTTTTCTGCCCTCAGTATAAGAGGTAAGGGCTAATTCAATTAAATAAACTCTTAATATTTTTCTATTTACATAATAAACAGCATTATCTGATTTATTTTTTCATTACAGGAACCTGTGTTTGAAGACAAACACCTTGACTGTCCTACAAATTCTCCAAATGGATGAAAAACAAAATTACGGGTTAATTGACACATAGGTAGATAGCTAGATAAATAGACAGATAAATAGTTAGATAGATTAATTTCTCAGAGTTTTGTGCTCAAGGTATAAGAGGTAAGAGGTAATTCAATTAAAATAATTAATATTTTTATATTTAAATGATAAACAGCATTAACTGATTCCCTCTTTTTATTACAGGAACCTGTGTTTGAAATGAAACAAGGACAAACACCCTGACTGTCCTACAAATTATCCAAATGGATAAAAAAAATGATGGGTTAATAGACACATAGCTAACATAGATTGAAAGAAAAATAGTTAAAGGTAAGGGCTAATTCAATTAAACAAATTAATATTTTTCTATTTACATGATAAACAGCATTATCTGATTTCTTTTTTTTATTACAGGAACCTGTGTTTGAAATGAAACAAAGACAAACACCTTGACTGTCCTACAAATTCTCCAAATGGCTGAAAAAAAAAATTACGGGTTAATTAACACATAGGTAGATAGCTAGATAAATAGACAGATAAATAGTTAGATAGATTAATTTCTCAGAGTTTTGTGCTCCAAGTATAAGAGGTAAGAGGTAATTCAATTAAAATAATTAATATTTTTATATTTACATAATAAACAGCATTAACTGATTCCCTCTTTTTATTACAGGAACCTGTGTTTGAAATGAAACAAGGACAAACACCCTGACTGTCCTACAAATTATCCAAATGGATAAAAAAAAATGATGGGTTAATCGACACATAGCTAGCTAGATAGATAGATTGAAAGATAAATAGTTAAAGGTAAGGGCTAATTCAATTAAACAAATTAATATTTTTCTATTTACATGATAAACAGCATTAACTGATTCCCTCTTTCTATTACAGGAACCCATATTTGAAATTAAACAGACAACCACCCTGATTGTCCTACAAATTCTGCAAATAAATAATAATAATATAAAAATGACGGGTTAATAAACACATAGCTAGCTAGATAGATAAATTGACAGATAAATAGTTAGACAGATGAATTTGTCAGAGTTTTGAGCCCTCAGTAAAAGAGGTAAGGGGTATTTTAACTAAAGTAATTCTTTATATTTTCTATTTACATGATAAACAGCATTATCTGATTTCTTTTTTTTTTACAGGAACCTGTGTTTGAAATGAAACAAAGACAAACACCCTGACTGTCCTAAAATTTCACCATCTGGATAAAAAACAATGACAGGTCAATTGTCACATAGCTAGATAGCTAGATAAATAGACAGATAAATAGTTAGATAGATAAATTTCTCTGTGTTTTCTGCCCTCAGTATAAGAGGTAAGGGCTAATTCAATTAAATAAACTCTTAATATTTTTCTATTTACATAATAAACAGCATTATCTGATTTATTTTTTCATTACAGGAACCTGTGTTTGAAGACAAACACCTTGACTGTCCTACAAATTCTCCAAATGGATGAAAAACAAAATTACGGGTTAATTGACACATAGGTAGATAGCTAGATAAATAGACAGATAAATAGTTAGATAGATTAATTTCTCAGAGTTTTGTGCTCAAGGTATAAGAGGTAAGAGGTAATTCAATTAAAATAATTAATATTTTTATATTTACATGATAAACAGCATTAACTGATTCCCTCTTTTTATTACAGGAACCTGTGTTTGAAATGAAACAAGGACAAACACCCTGACTGTCCTACAAATTATCCAAATGGATAAAAAAATGATGGGTTAATAGACACATAGCTAACATAGATTGAAAGATAAATAGTTAAGGTTAGGGCTAATTCAATTAAACAAATTAATATTTTTCTATTTACATGATAAACAGCATTAACTGATTCCCTCTTTCTATTACAGGAACCCATGTTTGAAATGAAACAGACAACCACCCTGACTGTCCTACAAATTCTCTAAAAAAATAATAATAATTAAAAAATGACGGGTTAATAAACACATAGCTAGATAGATAGATAAATTGACAGATAAATAGTTAGATAGATCAATTTGTCAGAGTTTTGAGCCCTCAGTAAAAGAGGTAAGGGGTATTGTAATTAAAGTAATTCTTTATATTTTTCTATTTACATGATAAATAGCATTTTCTGACTTCTTTTTTTTATTACAGGAACCTGTGTTTGAAATGAAACAAAGACAAACACCTTGACTGTCCTACAAATTCTCCAAATGGATGAAAAAAAAAATTACGGGTTAATTAACACATAGGTAGATAGCTAGATAAATAGACAGATAAATAGTTAGATAGATGAATTTCTCAGAGGTTTGTGCTCCAAGTATAAGAGGTAAGAGGTAATTCAATTAAAATAATTAATATTTTTATATTTACATGATAAACAGCATTAACTGATTCCCTCTTTTTATTACAGGAACCTGTGTTTGAAATGAAACAAGGACAAACACCCTGACTGTCCTACAAATTCTCAAAATAAATAATAATAATAAAAAAATGACGGGTTAATAAACACATAGCAAGCTAGATAGATAAATTGACAGATAAATAGTTAGATAGATGAATTTGTCAGAGTTTTGAGCCCTCAGTAAAAGAGGTAAGGGGTATTTTAATTAAAGTAATTCTTTATATTTTTCTATTTACATAATAAACAGCATTATCTGATTTCTTTTTTTTATTACAGGAACCTGTGTTTGAAATGAAACAAAGACAAACACCCTGACTGTCCTAAAATTTCACCATCTGGATAAAAAAAATGACAGGGTCAATTGTCACATAGCTAGATAGCTAGATAAATAGACAGATAAATAGTTAGATAAATTTCTCTGTGTTTTCTGCCCTCAGTATAAGAGGTAAGGGCTAATTCAATTAAATAAACTCTTTATATTTTTCTATTTACATGATAAACAGCATTATCTGATTTCTTTTTTTTTTACAGGAACCTGTGTTTGAAATGAAACAAAGACAAAAACCCTGACTGTCCTAAAATTTCACCATCTGGATAAAAAAACTGACAGGTCAATTGTCACATAGCTAGATAGCTAGATAAATAGACAGATAAATAGTTAGATAGATAAATTTCTCTGTGTTTTCTGCCCTCAGTATAAGAGGTAAGGGCTAATTCAATTAAATAAACTCTTAATATTTTTCTATTTACATAATAAACAGCATTATCTGATTTATTTTTTCATTACAGGAACCTGTGTTTGAAGACAAACACCTTGACTGTCCTACAAATTCTCCAAATGGATGAAAAACAAAATTACGGGTTAATTGACACATAGGTAGATAGCTAGATAAATAGACAGATAAATAGTTAGACAGATTAATTTCTCAGAGTTTTGTGCTCAAGGTATAAGAGGTAAGAGGTAATTCAATTAAAATAATTAATATTTTTATATTTACATGATAAACAGCATTAACTGATTCCCTATTTTTATTACAGGAACCTGTGTTTGAAATGAAACAAGGACAAACACCCTGACTGTCCTACAAATTATCCAAATGGATAAAAAAATGATGGGTTAATAGACACATAGCTAACATAGATTGAAAGATAAATAGTTAAAGGTAAGGGCTAATTCAATTAAACAAATTAATATTTTTCTATTTACATGATAAACAGCATTAACTGATTCCCTCTTTCTATTACAGGAACCCATGTTTGAAATGAAACAGACAACCACCCTGACTGTCCTACAAATTCTCTAAAAAAATAATAATAATTAAAAAATGACGGGTTAATAAACACATAGCTAGATAGATAGATAAATTGACAGATAAATAGTTAGATAGATCAATTTGTCAGAGTTTTGAGCCCTCAGTAAAAGAGGTAAGGGGTATTGTAATTAAAGTAATTCTTTATATTTTTCTATTTACATGATAAATAGCATTTTCTGACTTCTTTTTTTATTACAGGAACCTGTGTTTGAAATGAAACAAAGACAAACACCTTGACTGTCCTACAAATTCTCCAAATGGATGAAAAAAAAAATTACGGGTTAATTAACATAGGTAGATAGCTAGATAAATAGACAGATAAATAGTTAGATAGATGAATTTCTCAGAGGTTTGTGCTCCAAGTATAAGAGGTAAGAGGTAATTCAATTAAAATAATTAATATTTTTATATTTACATGATAAACAGCATTAACTGATTCCCTCTTTTTATTACAGGAACCTGTGTTTGAAATGAAACAAGGACAAACACCCTGACTGTCCTACAAATTCTCAAAATAAATAATAATAATAAAAAAATGACGGGTTAATAAACACATAGCTAGCTAGATAGATAAATTGACAGATAAATAGTTAGATAGATGAATTTGTCAGAGTTTTGAGCCCTCAGTAAAAGAGGTAAGGGGTATTTTAATTAAAGTAATTCTTTATATTTTTCTATTTACATGATAAACAGCATTATCTGATTTCTTTTTTTTTTACAGGAACCTGTGTTTGAAATGAAACAAAGACAAAAACCCTGACTGTCCTAAAATTTCACCATCTGGATAAAAAAAATGACAGGTCAATTGTCACATAGCTAGATAGCTAGATAAATAGACAGATAAATAGCTAGATAGATAAATTTCTCTGTGTTTTCTGCCCTCAGTATAAGAGGTAAGGGCTAATTCAATTAAATAAACTCTTAATATTTTTCTATTTACATAATAAACAGCATTATCTGATTTATTTTTTCATTACAGGAACCTGTGTTTGAAGACAAACACCTTGACTGTCCTACAAATTCTCCAAATGGATGAAAAACAAAATTACGGGTTAATTGACACATAGGTAGATAGCTAGATAAATAGACAGATAAATAGTTAGATAGATTAATTTCTTAGACTTTTGTGCTCAAGGTATAAGAGGTAAGAGGTAATTCAATTAAAATAATTAATATTTTTATATTTACATGATAAACAGCATTAACTGATTCCCTCTTTTTATTACAGGAACCTGTGTTTGAAATGAAACAAGGACAAACACCCTGACTGTCCTACAAATTATCCAAATGGATAAAAAAATGATGGGTTAATAGACACATAGCTAACATAGATTGAAAGATAAATAGTTAAAGGTAAGGGCTAATTCAATTAAACAAATTAATATTTTTCTATTTACATGATAAACAGCATTAACTGATTCCCTCTTTCTATTACAGGAACCCATGTTTGAAATGAAACAGACAACCACCCTGACTGTCCTACAAATTCTCTAAAAAAATAATAATAATTAAAAAATGACGGGTTAATAAACACATAGCTAGATAGATAGATAAATTGACAGATAAATAGTTAGATAGATCAATTTGTCAGAGTTTTGAGCCCTCAGTAAAAGAGGTAAGGGGTATTGTAATTAAAGTAATTCTTTATATTTTTCTATTTACATGATAAATAGCATTTTCTGACTTCTTTTTTTATTACAGGAACCTGTGTTTGAAATGAAACAAAGACAAACACCTTGACTGTCCTACAAATTCTCCAAATGGATGAAAAAAAAAATTACGGGTTAATTAACTCATAGGTAGATAGCTAGATAAATAGACAGATAAATAGTTAGATAGATGAATTTCTCAGAGGTTTGTGCTCCAAGTATAAGAGGTAATTCAATTAAAATAATTAATATTTTTATATTTACATGATAAACAGCATTAACTGATTCCCTCTTTTTATTACAGGAACCTGTGTTTGAAATGAAACAAGGACAAACACCCTGACTGTCCTACAAATTCTCAAAATAAATAATAATAATAAAAAAATGACGGGTTAATAAACACATAGCTAGCTAGATAGATAAATTGACAGATAAATAGTTAGATAGATGAATTTGTCAGAGTTTTGAGCCCTCAGTAAAAGAGGTAAGGGGTATTTTAATTAAAGTAATTCTTTATATTTTTCTATTTACATAATAAACAGCATTATCTGATTTCTTTTTTTTATTACAGGAACCTGTGTTTGAAATGAAACAAGGACAAACACCCTGACTGTCCTACAAATTATCCAAATGGATAAAAAAATGATGGGTTAATAGACACATAGCTAACATAGATTGAAAGATAAATAGTTAAAGGTAAGGGCTAATTCAATTAAACAAATTAATATTTTTCTATTTACATGATAAACAGCATTAACTGATTCCCTCTTTCTATTACAGGAACCCATGTTTGAAATGAAACAGACAACCACCCTGACTGTCCTACAAATTCTCTAAAAAAATAATAATAATTAAAAAATGACGGGTTAATAAACACATAGCTAGATAGATAGATAAATTGACAGATAAATAGTTAGATAGATGAATTTGTCAGAGTTTTGAGCCCTCAGTAAAAGAGGTAAGGGGTATTGTAATTAAAGTAATTCTTTATATTTTTCTATTTACATGATAAATAGCATTTTCTGACTTCTTTTTTTATTACAGGAACCTGTGTTTGAAATGAAACAAAGACAAACACCTTGACTGTCCTACAAATTCTCCAAATGGATGAAAAAAAAAATTACGGGTTAATTAACACATAGGTAGATAGCTAGATAAATAGACAGATAAATAGTTAGATAGATGAATTTCTCAGAGGTTTGTGCTCCAAGTATAAGAGGTAAGAGGTAATTCAATTAAAATAATTAATATTTTTATATTTACATGATAAACAGCATTAACTGATTCCCTCTTTTTATTACAGGAACCTGTGTTTGAAATGAAACAAGGACAAACACCCTGACTGTCCTACAAATTCTCAAAATAAATAATAATAATAAAAAAATGACGGGTTAATAAACACATAGCTAGCTAGATAGATAAATTGACAGATAAATAGTTAGATAGATGAATTTGTCAGAGTTTTGAGCCCTCAGTAAAAGAGGTAAGGGGTATTTTAATTAAAGTAATTCTTTATATTTTTCTATTTACATGATAAACAGCATTATATGATTTCTTTTTTTTATTACAGGAACCTGTGTTTGAAATGAATCAAAGACAAACACCCTGACTGTCCTAAAATTTCACCATCTGGATTAAAAAAATGACAGGTCAATTGTCACATAGCTAGATAGCTAGATAAATAGACAGATAAATAGTTAGATAGATAAATTTCTCTGTGTTTTCTGCCCTCAGTTTAAGAGGTAAGGGCTAATTCAATTAAATAAACTCTTAATATTTTTCTATTTACATAATAAACAGCATTATCTGATTTATTTTTTCATTACAGGAACCTGTGTTTGAAGACAAACACCTTGACTGTCCTACAAATTCTCCAAATGGATGAAAAACAAAATTACGGGTTAATTGACACATAGGTAGATAGCTAGATAAATAGACAGATAAATAGTTAGATAGATTAATTTCTCAGAGTTTTGTGCTCAAGGTATAAGAGGTAAGAGGTAATTCAATTAAAATAATTAATATTTTTATATTTACATGATAAACAGCATTAACTGATTCCCTCTTTTTATTACAGGAACCTGTGTTTGAAATGAAACAAGGACAAACACCCTGACTGTCCTACAAATTCTCAAAATAAATAATAATAATAAAAAATTGAGGGGTTAATAAACACATAGCTAGCTAGATAGATAAATTGACAGATAAATAGTTAGATAGATGAATTTGTCAGAGTTTTGAGCCCTCAGTAAAAGAGGTAAGGGGTATTTTAATTAAAGTAATTCTTTATATTTTTCTATTTACATAATAAACAGCATTATCTGATTTATTTTTTCATTACAGGAACCTGTGTTTGAAGACAAACACCTTGACTGTCCTACAAATTCTCCAAATGGATGAAAAAAAAAATTACGGGTTAATTGACACATAGGTAGATAGCTAGATAAATAGACAGATAAATAGTTAGATAGATTAATTTCTTAGACTTTTGTGCTCAAGGTATAAGAGGTAAGAGGTAATTCAATTAAAATAATTAATATTTTTATATTTACATGATAAACAGCATTAACTGATTCCCTCTTTTTATTACAGGAACCTGTGTTTGAAATGAAACAAGGACAAACACCCTGACTGTCCTACAAATTATCCAAATGGATAAAAAAATGATGGGTTAATAGACACATAGCTAACATAGATTGAAAGATAAATAGTTAAAGGTAAGGGCTAATTCAATTAAACAAATTAATATTTTTCTATTTACATGATAAACAGCATTAACTGATTCCCTCTTTCTATTACAGGAACCCATGTTTGAAATGAAACAGACAACCACCCTGACTGTCCTACAAATTCTCTAAAAAAATAATAATAATTAAAAAATGACGGGTTAATAAACACATAGCTAGATAGATAGATAAATTGACAGATAAATAGTTAGATAGATCAATTTGTCAGAGTTTTGAGCCCTCAGTAAAAGAGGTAAGGGGTATTGTAATTAAAGTAATTCTTTATATTTTTCTATTTACATGATAAATAGCATTTTCTGACTTCTTTTTTTATTACAGGAACCTGTGTTTGAAATGAAACAAAGACAAACACCTTGACTGTCCTACAAATTCTCCAAATGGATGAAAAAAAAAATTACGGGTTAATTAACTCATAGGTAGATAGCTAGATAAATAGACAGATAAATAGTTAGATAGATGAATTTCTCAGAGGTTTGTGCTCCAAGTATAAGAGGTAATTCAATTAAAATAATTAATATTTTTATATTTACATGATAAACAGCATTAACTGATTCCCTCTTTTTATTACAGGAACCTGTGTTTGAAATGAAACAAGGACAAACACCCTGACTGTCCTACAAATTCTCAAAATAAATAATAATAATAAAAAAATGACGGGTTAATAAACACATAGCTAGCTAGATAGATAAATTGACAGATAAATAGTTAGATAGATGAATTTGTCAGAGTTTTGAGCCCTCAGTAAAAGAGGTAAGGGGTATTTTAATTAAAGTAATTCTTTATATTTTTCTATTTACATAATAAACAGCATTATCTGATTTCTTTTTTTTATTACAGGAACCTGTGTTTGAAATGAAACAAGGACAAACACCCTGACTGTCCTACAAATTATCCAAATGGATAAAAAAATGATGGGTTAATAGACACATAGCTAACATAGATTGAAAGATAAATAGTTAAAGGTAAGGGCTAATTCAATTAAACAAATTAATATTTTTCTATTTACATGATAAACAGCATTAACTGATTCCCTCTTTCTATTACAGGAACCCATGTTTGAAATGAAACAGACAACCACCCTGACTGTCCTACAAATTCTCTAAAAAAATAATAATAATTAAAAAATGACGGGTTAATAAACACATAGCTAGATAGATAGATAAATTGACAGATAAATAGTTAGATAGATGAATTTGTCAGAGTTTTGAGCCCTCAGTAAAAGAGGTAAGGGGTATTGTAATTAAAGTAATTCTTTATATTTTTCTATTTACATGATAAATAGCATTTTCTGACTTCTTTTTTTATTACAGGAACCTGTGTTTGAAATGAAACAAAGACAAACACCTTGACTGTCCTACAAATTCTCCAAATGGATGAAAAAAAAAATTACGGGTTAATTAACACATAGGTAGATAGCTAGATAAATAGACAGATAAATAGTTAGATAGATGAATTTCTCAGAGGTTTGTGCTCCAAGTATAAGAGGTAAGAGGTAATTCAATTAAAATAATTAATATTTTTATATTTACATGATAAACAGCATTAACTGATTCCCTCTTTTTATTACAGGAACCTGTGTTTGAAATGAAACAAGGACAAACACCCTGACTGTCCTACAAATTCTCAAAATAAATAATAATAATAAAAAAATGACGGGTTAATAAACACATAGCTAGCTAGATAGATAAATTGACAGATAAATAGTTAGATAGATGAATTTGTCAGAGTTTTGAGCCCTCAGTAAAAGAGGTAAGGGGTATTTTAATTAAAGTAATTCTTTATATTTTTCTATTTACATGATAAACAGCATTATCTGATTTCTTTTTTTTATTACAGGAACCTGTGTTTGAAATGAATCAAAGACAAACACCCTGACTGTCCTAAAATTTCACCATCTGGATTAAAAAAATGACAGGTCAATTGTCACATAGCTAGATAGCTAGATAAATAGACAGATAAATAGTTAGATAGATAAATTTCTCTGTGTTTTCTGCCCTCAGTTTAAGAGGTAAGGGCTAATTCAATTAAATAAACTCTTAATATTTTTCTATTTACATAATAAACAGCATTATCTGATTTATTTTTTCATTACAGGAACCTGTGTTTGAAGACAAACACCTTGACTGTCCTACAAATTCTCCAAATGGATGAAAAACAAAATTACGGGTTAATTGACACATAGGTAGATAGCTAGATAAATAGACAGATAAATAGTTAGATAGATTAATTTCTCAGAGTTTTGTGCTCAAGGTATAAGAGGTAAGAGGTAATTCAATTAAAATAATTAATATTTTTATATTTACATGATAAACAGCATTAACTGATTCCCTCTTTTTATTACAGGAACCTGTGTTTGAAATGAAACAAGGACAAACACCCTGACTGTCCTACAAATTATCCAAATGGATAAAAAAATGATGGGTTAATAGACACATAGCTAGCTAGCTAGATAGATTGAAAGATAAATAGTTAAAGGAAAGGGCTAATTCAATTAAACAAATTAATATTTTTCTATTTACATGATAAACAGCATTAACTGATTCCCTCTTTCTATTACAGGAACCCATGTTTGAAATGAAACAGACAACCACCCTGATTGTCCTACAAATTCTCCAAATAAATAATAATAATATGAAAATGACGGGTTAATAAACACATAGCTAGCTAGATAGATAAATTGACAGATAAATAGTTAGATAGATGCATTTCTCCGAGTTTTGTGCCCTCAGTAAAAGAGGTAAGGGGTAATTCAATTAAACACATTCTTAATATTTTTCTATTTACATGATAAACAGCATTAACTGATTCCCTCTTTTTTATTACAGGAACTTGTGTTTGAAATGAGACAAAGACAAACACCCTGACTGTCCTTCAATTTCTCCAAATAGATAAAGAAAAAATGACGGATTAATTGACACATAGCTAGCTATCTAGATAAATAGACAGTTAAATAGTTAGATAGAGTTTTGTGCTCTCAGTATAAGAGATAAGAGGTAATTCAATTAAAATAATTCTTAATATTTATTATTTACATGATAAACAGCATTATCTAATTTTTTTTTCATTACAGGAACCTGTGTTTGAAATTAATCAAAGACAAACACCCTTACTGTCCTACTATTTCACCAACTGGAATTTTTTTTTACATGATTATGTGATTCAATTAAATAAATTCTTAATATTTTTCTATTTACATGATGAACAGCATTTCCTACAATTTCTCCAACTGGATAAAAACATTGACCGGTTAACAGACACATAGCTAGCTACCTAGATAAACAGAAAGATAGAAAGAAAGACAAACACCCTGACTGTCCTACAATTTCACCAACTGGATAAAAATAATGACGGGTAGATACACATAGACACATTGGTAGACACAAAGCAAGCTAGCTACATAAATAGACAGATAAATAGTTAGATACATTTTTCCGAGTTTTCTGCTCTCATTGTAAAAGGTAAGAGGTCATTTAATTTAAATAATTCCATAATCTTTTCTATTTACATTGAACATTATTTAACAACATTCGAGCGCATTGCATAAGCAGCAATATGGCCTAGAAGCGATTGGGCAATACATGTAGTCCCGCTGCTAGAGGGAAAAGCTAGAGCTGCATATGTTGCCATTGATAACTATCGTGAAGTGTATAACAGACTGAAATCACTGTCTGAAAAGTGGATGACTCCTAGAGGAAAAAAAGAAAGAGGACATCGGGAACACCCTAATATTCAAACAGTACCTTAGAACTGTGAGTCTAGACCTCAGACGTTGGATAACTGAACGCAGCCCGGCGTCCATAACACAAGCAGTGGAAGCAGCTGAAGCTTTCGTGGCAGCAAGGCAAGCTGAGAAGGACTTCCGGCTCTGTGATTCCAGCGTCAAAGTGTACCAGTACGCACAGACAAGTAAGTCTGGGGGCGAGGTCAGTTGTGGTCCTAAGCCGCTAGTGAATATATCAACCACACAGGGGAGCTGGAGTAATAGAAAAAGAAGCAAAGACAGTCAGGCAACCGATAAATGCCAAACTGTTTAAACACAGCTAGCTAAAATCAGGTTGGCCAAAAGATTTAAGATTGTCCTAAGCTTGTTACCAGCACAAATCATCTTTGATATGTTCCAAGACCTGAAATAAGCTTTCAGGAACAGTAGTGAGATAACCATACCTGTAAAAATAAGACACAAAACATTTAAAGCACTTATTGACACTGGAGCTAGTCACACCCTGATAACACCACAGTGTCTTCCAGAATCCCAGTTTGTGAGTACAGGTAAACTTGGGGTCAGTTGTATACATAGAGATGAACAGGTGTACCCCACAACTAAACTCACGGTTAACATCAATAACCAAAGCTACATATTAAAGGTAGACATATTGCAAAAATCTGCTCATGCTGTTGTTTTAGGTAGAAATATCCCAATTCTGGTAGATCTTTTAAACACTGAGCAGAGAACTGCAGAGATTATGGCTGTAACAAGGTTGTAGGCTAGAAAGGTTTAAACTGCAAACAAAACAGTGGGGTTTTAAAAGAATTACCATATGCTGGCAAACTGCAAGAAAACAAAAAGGGAGAAGAGACAGGAAAAAATTAGAGGCACAAAAATAGTGGAACAATTGGATACACCCATAAGTGAAACATTTGCCTTACCTGGTGACATAGCGACGTTGCAAAGGCAGGAGGAAACACTCAAACCCTTGTTTTTAGACTGTGCTAAGGAAAGAGAATCAGCTCAGGGAAGTCAACTCATTCTGAAAGACAACAAGCTCTAGGTCAAAAATGGTGTTGAGCAATTAGTGGTTCCCAAATGTCTCAGAGACGAAGTTTTAAAGCTATGTCATTCGGACCCGTGGCCAGGTCAATTGGGTCAGGCTAAAACACACAGCAGATTTGCAAGTCGATTTTACTGGCCAAGTCAGCTGCTGAATTTTGTAATGTCTGTCCAGAGTGTCAGTTAACAGCATCTGAGAAAAAGTCAGACAGGGAGCCAAAAATAAGTCTGACAGTAATTGACATGCAATTTTCACCATGGATATAATATGCCCTTTACCAAGAGGCCGGGGAGGAAATTGCCATATTTTAGTAATCTGGGTCTATGCTACCCGGAAGCATTTGCTCTGAGAAAGACTGAAAAGCTAAACATCCTGTCCTACGTTCTCAAGATGAGGGACAGGCTGAGGGAGCTGAAGGAAAGGATACCAGCTGGGCTGTTTAAAGAACAACCAGGACAGACAAGCCTCATACAGCACATTATCTGGTACTGGTATCTGGAATCTGTCACTGGTAGCCGACTCATCACCAGCCCATACACTGTAGAGACTTGTGACATGTTAACTACCTGGCGATTCTGGGGGAATGAGGGCACTGCAATTTCACCAACTGGATAAAAACAATGGTGGACAGACACATAGCTAGCTAGATAAATAGATAGATAGATGGATAGTTGGACAGATGAATTCCTCTGAATTTTCTGCTCTTAGTATAAGAGGCAAGGGGTCATTTAATTCAAATAATTCTTTACATTTTTCTATTTAAACAATAAACAGCCTTTTCTGCTTTTCTCTCATTACAGAAACCTGTTTCTGAAATAAAACAAAGAGAAATGTCCTGACTGTCCTACAAGTTCTTCAATTGGATCAAATCTGTCTAGTTAGGTAGATAGACAGATATGTAGCACGTGTAAATGTAACACAGGAGCTACGTTAGCTAACTCAGTGTCTACACCAACCGTTACACCACAATAGGAATTTCTATTGAGGGACAGATCAACCATAGGTTGGGATTCTTCAGGGGTTTGGACCAGTGTTGATATCTCACTAGGTACTCTAAGGAGAGCTTGGACAGAGATGCGACGGACCAGTGAGTACAGGGTTAAAGATACAATCATGTATTTATTCACAGAAATGATGTGACCTTCTTCTTATGTGTGTGTGAATAGTTGTGAGTGGCTAATAGGAAATAAAACAAAAAACATATAAAAATGGAGTAGGAAGAATAAATGAGTTATAAGAGGAAATTGTAGTTCAATGAGGCTCTATAAAAAAATTAACAATACTGGAAAAATGTTCAGATTTAACAACAAAACCCAACACACATAAGACCCTCAGCAAAAGTTTAAATGGTAGTAAAATAATAAACTTCAGAGTCAAGAATTCATGAGATATTTAACTCAACTTTCAACAATATAACAGTCCTTTAATCTGAAATGTGAACCAACAGTTTTTTCCTTTTGTTATAATTAATGTTCCTTTCTGGAGTAATATCGTCTCAAAGCGTCAGAAAAGTGTTTAAATCTTCACTACCCGGGTAGACTAAGGCTGTGTGTGTGTGTGTGTGTGTGTGTGTGTGTGTGTGTGTGTGTGTGTGTGTGTGTGTGTGTGTGTATCTTTCTCTGCGGCTCCGTTTGGGGGTTCTGACGTCACTCGCACAGCACTCTGGGAAGTGTAGTCTCGGGTTGGCTCGCCATCTTTGGACACAGGAAAATTCGCTCGCTTTTCCCGTCAACAAAACAACCTGTACGATACAGCACTAAGTTCAGCAAGACTGTATGACAAGCATATTCATCTCAGCATGTCTCTGAGTCCGTAAACAGCAGGATTTAACACTTAACATCGTATATTTACACTTAAACAAGATGCTAATCCCGCTAGCCTCTGCCTGCTAGCCTACAGCTTAGCAGCTGAAACGAGCTCTTTAGCCGAGGTCTGTCTCACACATTTATACTCCGGCTGTTTAATAATCTTTTAACTCCCTTATCAACACTTTAAACATCTTATCACTTGGAAATCTACACTTACTAACTCATAATCCCTCCTTAAACAGCACCGTCTGAACTCACCGGAGTTTCTCTTCACAACTGAACAGAAATTTATGAGAGTTTATCAAACTCAGGACTAAATAACACTGAAAAAACGAGGAATGGGGGATTTTATTTCCCCTTTGGACAGTTAAGCAGCTTTTAACTTCAATAACTGATCACAAAAACTAGCAACTCAGCATCAGCTCTGGACACAACACACACTCACACCTGAAGAGAGCAAGAAGAAGTGAAGAGGGGGAGAGAAGGTGGGGGGCAAATGAACAGCCTCTATAGAAGAGCTCAGAAAGAGGGTCCTAATTTTAACAGTGTTACAGACAGACAGACAGATTAATTTCTCAGAGGTTTCTGCTCTCAGTATAAGAAGTTAGAGGTAATTTACTTATTTATATTTTTCTATTTACATGATAAACAGTAGTGTTGTCACGATACCAAACTTATGACTTCAGATACGATACCTGCCTAAATATCTCAATACCGATACTGAAACGATACCACAGCAAAAACTACAACATTAGGAAAAGTAATGGAATAATAGATGATCAAAAATAGTTTTATTAATAAACAGAAAGGTCTGTGTGTGTGTGTGTGTGTCTGTGTGTGTGTATGTGTGTGTGTGTGTGTGTGTGTGTGTGTGTGTCTGGTAGAGGGGAGAACAGAAAAGCTCGCCTGGTTAAAGGTCTTAAAAACATGCACATAAACAAAACTTCATTATCGATGTCGTCCAAAATGTTGGAGGTCGTATTCATTGATCATACGATCAGTTTGTAACGTAATTACTGCGACAGCTCTGTTTAGAACTGCTGCTGATCTACTGGTGAACGCCTGATATTTAGCAGCATGGAGGTTCAGGTGAACATAATGCTACCAGTTCTCCACATTGGTAGTTATCAATAAAGAAAAGCCAGTTAACTTCAACAGCTCTCACTGCCCTAAACTCCTCCTGAAAAAACTCCCCCTCCTCTGACTGCAGCTTGGTGAGAGTGTTAGAGCTGTATCACTCTTCACTGATCTGACCTTCTCTGACCTCTTTAACCTCTGCAGGTCTGTCAGAAAGAGGCTGAGCTCAGTTGGAGGTGTTGGCTCCTTTGGTCTGTACAGGTTTAAAGCATAGTCTGCAGACCAGGTTTGGTGTTTCTCGGGGTTGCTCTGACTGTCGGTTGTTTCTGAAAAATAATTCCATATTTCACTTCGCGAGTGAACTTTTCCCTCAAGTCGAGGACGGTGTGTAAACCGCTGGTATCAGCAGCCATGCTACCCGCTCTCTTCTGAGCAGGCCTGCACTGCAGAGAGACGAGGCAAGCGCTGGAGTGCTGCGTGCGCACACTGCCCCGCCTGTGGCCCTCGTTGGAAACACCGCTCTTATTTAAAAACGCGCTCATTCATTTAGGGACGGTCGTCAATAAATGCAGTATTGTACCGTTTTTAATGAAGAAGAATCCAGATACTTTTCAGGTATCTGTGAATCGTGCAACACTGATGAATAGCTTTATCTGATTTTCCCTTTATCTTTTTGATGTAATTTCTAGTTCATGCATGTTTAACCAAATGAAGCTTTTCCACACGTGTGTACCCGAGGTGCAAGATCAGTCAGACCAGTCTGGTTCTAACCAATAGCAGTAGCTGTCCATGTGATCTAATATAACAGCCTTCATTTTCTAAACACAATCTCAGGAATAATTTCCTACAGGATGAGTTTTGTTACAACAATCTCTCTCTGGACATTTGTTAGATTTTTTTGATAGAGATTGTTGTTCTAAATTCCGAGTACTGAATTCCGAATTCTAAATTCCGAGTTCCAAATTCCGAGTTCCAAGTTCCGAGTTCTAAATTCCGAGTTCCGAATTCCGAGCTCCAAATTCCAAGTTCCGAAATCCAAATTCTAAATTCAGAGTTCTAAATTCCGAGTTCCAAGTTCTGAGTTCCAAGTTCCGAGTTCCAAGTTCTAAATTCCGAGTTCCGAGTTCTAAATTCCGAGTTCCGAGCTCCAAATTCCAAGCTCCAAATTCCAAGTTCCGAAATCCGAGTTCTAAATTCCGAGTTCCGAGTTCTGAGTTCCGAATTCTGAGTTCCAAATTCCGAGTTTCGAATTCCAAGTTCTGAATTAAGAGTTTTAAGTTCTGAGTTCTGAGTTCTAAGGAGGAGGAAGAAGGTATCGAAATGTCATAATTTATTTGATGTAAATATGACGTTACGTTTTGTTAATTTAACATGAATTATATTGACTGTAGCGGCCACACGGAGCCAAGTAGCCAGCTAAAAAACGTAAGCTAGTAGTGGCCTGGCTTTGCTTTTATCACAGTTTCTATTTTATTCTGGGGTGTTATTTTAAATTGTATTGTTACTCGGCGTGAGTTGAGATGAGTGATACGGGAGTTCCTGTCATTCTTACTAGCAGGATTTAATGTGCTCTCTCTTTCTGTTCTCCTTTTTTGTGTCTCTCTTTAGTTATGCACTGAGTTTGAAAGGATAGCAGCAGTCTAGCTGAAGAGGCAGTTTTACTTGGACATGTATGCACCAAAACTGCTTAAACTGTACAGGATGGGAAGGCAAGCATTTGCAGAGAATATACAGAAGCTTCTTGATGAGCTTGATGAACAGGTGTGTGGCTTAACCTAACTGTACCTGCTTGCTGTAAACAAGTGGTTCTTTGGGCTTTGATAGCGAGTGAGACTGCCATCATGCATATTACAGTAATGTTAGAAATGTAGTAGAAATGTGTTCTTGTGTGTTTGTAGATTTTTTGTTTGTTTTTTATTAAACAGAGGAAATTGTGATGCTCCAAAACACTGCTGCACTGAAAGGTCTTCCTCTATTCTTAAGAGAGGTGCATGCAAATACTATCCTGAGGACCTGCTTGATAAATTTAAATGTTTTCTTATTTTAATTATGCAGTCATTCATGATCTTTATCACAGCTACTGATGAATGTCCAGCTGCTTCTTTGTCTTTAAAAAGGCTGTTCTGTTCTCTACTTCAGCTTAAATGGTGCTGTGGCACTAGTTTTACACTCACCCTACTCCCCTACGAATTACCTTGGGTGAATGTAATGAGGCATGAGTTCTTACATCTGTTATTGTGCAGCTTTTTTATGTCCTTAATATTGAAAACCCCAAAGAGATGAGATACAGTTTTGAGGGAATCCAAAAAGTCTTTTCAGGGCTTGGAACCAGTTTCTCAGCAATGGGTCCTGATCTGTTGAGCCAAGACTGAGTTAAAGGCCAAACCACACCACCACATTATTCAGAGTCCACCTTTTAGTGTTTGAAGCCTGAGCAGAAATTGAAGAGGCAGATGTCAGTGTCCTTTTGCGAAACTGCATTCTTGTCTAGTTGTCCTGACTCTGAAAGCACTTCCACATGTCTGTAAAATTAAGATGGTGGTAATTTTAAGTTTGTGCAGATGGAGTTTCATGGGGATGATTGGGCTATAAATACCTGTGGGAGTGCAACAGGATGATTGGCTAAAAAGAGTGATTGTATTTAGGTGTGTCGAAGGCCATAGTGTGAAGGATAAAGTAAAATCTGCAGGGGTATGGAAGTGGATGGTCGTATAAGTCTACCAGCAGTGGTTAAATCCCAGTCAACAGGAAATTCTCACCATTGTTGAGCACAAGTGAGCAAAGGTCCCTTCAGAGTGTTCTTCCAGAAGTGTGTTTTAAAGGGCCTGCGTTGACTTTAAGAAGCAATTCTTGTCTGGAAGCAAAGTGATCTTCAGTCACGAGCTGTGATAAATGCTGGCGGTCCCTGTCAGAGAATTTCCTGGGACTGGGATTTTTGCCACTGCTGGTAGACCATTCGCAGATGATCATTTTAGTTCTTCTACCTCATTTACTTGATGTGCAGGTAGTCATGTCTGCCTGTTCTAAATAAAATGAACAATGCAGGCAGCAGTATCACAATCTTAATGTAGTGTTCAGTGTGGCTTCATGTACCTTTTTCATTTTGTAAAGTCATATCCACATGATTGTGGATTCTCGTTGCTGTGAATTAGCTCTGTTACAGCCTCTGTCCAGTTTGAGTTGTCAGGTTTTGATTTTGCTTTCTGGTTTTGTCCATTAGATTGCTGTTCCCCCGGTTGTGCTTTGCTTTGTTGTTTCTGTTTACTTTTGCAAGAGTTTCCTTGTGTTCACTGCCACATCTGACCAGGCCTGACAGTAACTAATAAATGATTTATTATTATCATTGCTGAAAACAACTGTATCATGAAAACATCACATCTGTAATACATAAAAGAAATTATTATTGTGGTTGTCATTATTTATTAACAATAATAACAATGGTAATATTTACATATTTAATGTGCTAAAATGCCTTAAGATGAGACAATTAGCCTCATTAATAAGTGAGGAAATGATTGTTGGCTTCTTCTTCTCAGTCTATGACTGGAACTACTGCTGCTGCAGATATGATATCTGACCTGTAGGTGGCGCTGCTGTGTCGCTTTTCATCCTGAATCTGTGTAATCTCTGTGAAACTGGACTGAATTGTCTACTTATGTCTCTTTACCCTGAACTGTCTCCGTTTTGTGGTGCTAATAACCACAGTATGAGGAGGCCTGGAAAAAAAACTTGTGACCTTCACCTTCACAAGTTCCATAATGAGTGTAAACAGTCCTCATTTCCCAACGAGAATCCAGATCCAGATCAAAGGATAAGGAGTTAAAACACTCTGACTTCCTAAAACATTATTAAAACTTCATTAACATGAAGGAAAACACCAGAAAAAGACAAAGATATAGATTTTGTTCTGAAATATGATAAATGAACCCCCCCCCCCCCCAAAAAAAAGTTGTTTTCCTGAATTTGATTTTAAAATCTAGATTTTAGAAACTATGAACTGAAACTCCATCGCAGCATTTGAAGACTATTAATACGCAACATTATGGGCTGTTTCATTTAGACGTCTAATAGACTGTTGTGTCTAAAAGATCAACTCTGGCATATATTAAATATAACAGCAATTTTAAAATGCAGTTTATTAGTTCTTATCTCCTGGTCTCCGGAACACTCATCTCACTTGACCTTGGAGAAGCAATCTGCCTGCACCCTCCCATGAGCCTTTGCAAGGTCTAGGCCACAGAGACCAGCTACAGTTTGTTTCTTTAGTTCCAGTGCATTTAAACATACACTTCAGGTGAGGATTTACAGATTTATCAATTCTTCTGTTTACAGACTGTCATTCTCCCTTTTCATGACCGTCATGAACTGAACTACATCCAGTTTTTCACATTTTTTGTTTTGAGATCTGGTTCTTCTCATCCCACCTTCGACTTTGGAGTAGAGTATTTTAAAGCTTACTTTAGAGGTTTTCCAAAATCGGTTAATAGATGCTCTAAATTCAGTTCAGGATGAGAAGATTACATAGAGGATATAACAAACGCGAGATAAGGGGTGAAGATACATTTACTTACACTGCTATATCATTTGTTTTATGACTTCTACATAGCCTGGCATACAAAGAGACTAAATCTATAACCACTAGACTACTATAATAACACACAAAGAATGATTTAAAGTAAATAACAGCAAATATTAAATGTATTATTATTAATATTATAATTGGAAAACAATTTATTATTGACTATTAAAGACTGCACACACTGCTTTCGGAATATAGAACAGTATATGATTTACAAGATTAAAACAGACCCAGTTTTTCTAAAGCATGAAAGTTCAAGTAGTTGGCGTCATCACTCGGCTCTATGTTCAAAGTGTCAACAAGTAATAAATAATAAGAAAAGAGGGTGACATTGAAACATTGAAAAACAATATTGATAAAATGAAAAAAAAGCATTTTAAAAAATTGATTCAAGTTTATTTATAAAACACTTTTCACAACGAATGTCATAATAAAGCAGCTTTACAGAGATGTCAGAGCCTATTTTGAGCAAGCCAGTGGTAAGAAAAACTTGAGAGGAACAAATCCTCCTCTGGTCACCAGACAGCAAAATAAAAAGCAAAGCAGGAATAAAAACAATAAATTAATACTGAATTAAGAGGATATGGAAATGCACCGTCAAGCCATAAAAGATGAAAACGTGAGTGAAATGTTGAAGTCCAGGCAGGTATGCATGATCATGCAGTGAGGTGAGGATGAATCAATACGAGGCTCCAGATCAGGACAGTGGGCAGTAGGGTAGTAGAGAGCCAGGTCTGGTGGTACAAGGATGGAACAGCTGGAACTGGGCATCTCAATACATGGTCAAGAGAGAGAGAGAAAACAGAAAGGAGGGGAAAAAACAAGGCTTTAGAAGATCCAATAGGCAAGGTGGGAGTCAGATCACGGCAAGCTGAAAAAAAACAACAACAAAAAACTGCAAAAGGTTTTAAGTCAATTTAAAACACATCTTGGATAAAATAAGGCCTTGGTTCACAGGGAAGGGCCTGACTACATAAACATACTTAATGGATACAATAGAGACAGAATTGTGGCCAAAATGCATTTGCAAAGAAACAGACATATCTACCACTCAGAGAATAAGGCCTTGAATGCACAGGATAATACAGCAGCTACCAAACACAAGCACTGCAATCCATATGATCAGCGCAGAGTCCATAAACATTTTCCATTAAAATTCCTGTAAAAGGTAGGTAAAAGGTGTCAACGTAGGATGGAGTCAGGATGACTGTTTACCAGCCGTTGCCATTGACTCTTCAGATGGTCATCTCATCTGATCACATGCATCTTAAAATACTAACAATGAAAGTGTCACTCAGGTCATTTGAAGTAGGAGAACTGTACAGAATACACTGATTATTGATTGTTACAGACATTCTACAATAGACCGAGTTCTACACAACTCTACACAATGACAAAGTGAAAGCAGGGTTTTAGACATTTGTGGTAATTAATAATAATTAAAAAAAACATATGAAATAATAATAATAATAATAACAAGAAGAAGAATAATGTAAAATCTCATATGTACACAAGTTGAAGAAAAAAAAACCGCTGAGAGGAACCAAGACTCAAAAGGGTAACCCATCCTCCTCCGGTAAACACTGAATAGCACAACACGGCAGAACAAGAATTATTTAAAAAATAATAATAATAATAATAATAATAATAAACCCACTAGTAAATTTTAAGAGCTGCTGCTGCAAATGTGACATCAAGCCATAAATGATGAAAATCTAAGAGTCAGAATGAATTGCAGATTTATAACCAGAGGGGTATAGATTGACAGACAGACAGAGATGCAGAAAGACAGAATGCCAGCCAGCCACAGAGTTGCACATGAATAAACAGTCAGAGCAGCACACAACCACAGAGATGCAGATGCATAGTCAGAAAGACAACCATCATTGCACCTGACAGCCAGCCAAACACAGTTGCAGAGGGATTATCATACAGTCGCAGTCAGACACAGCCATACAGTTGCAGACGGATAGTGAGTTTTACATGGATAGACAGCCAGTCAGAGTAGCTGAGTCTAAACAGAATGAATTGCAGATTTATAGACAGCCAGTAAGAGGTGTAGATGCACAGACATCCAGCGTGTTGTTGATTGACAGAGGGACAGACAGTCAAAAATGGTTGCAGATGCATAGTCAGAAAGACTGCCAGAGTTGCACATTGACAGACAGACAGACACTGAATTGCACACAAATGGCCAAGCAGACAGCCACACCGTTGCAGATGAAAAGAAAGACAACCAGAGTTTTAAATGGAGAGACAACCAAAGATGCAAAAGAACAGGCAGCCAACCAGAGATATACATGGATAGCCAGGCAGCGAGCGTTGCACATGGACATGCAGACAGCCATAGACAGTTGCAGATGGACTGACAGCCAGCCAGCCAGAGTTGCAGATCCTAAGGGAAAGAGGGCGCTGGTGAGTGGGTCTTCTAGGAGCCGGCGGGATCCACAGTTACCTATAACCTATAAGGGGGAGCAATCAGGCACTTTTATAGACAGACAGTTATAGACAGAGAAGACAATTTCACATAGACAGACAGCCAGACAGTGTAGCATATGGACTGACAGCCAGTCAGAGTTGCAGCCAGTCTAAACAGAATGAATTGCAAATGAACAGGCAGGTGTACATGGATAGCCAGAGTTGCAGAGAGACATACATACAGCCAAACAGAGTTGCAGATGCATAGTCGTAAAAACAGCCAGCCAAGCCAGCCAGAACTGCACATGGAAAGACAGACAGCCACAGAGTTGCACATTGAAAGAAAGTTAGCCACTGAATTGCACATGCATATGGACATGCAGACAGCCACACAGTTGCAGATGGATACAACCAGCCAGAGATGCAGATAGATAGTCAGACAGTTTCACATAAATACAGTGTTTCATATGCATAGACACAGCCAGAGTTGCTGCCAGAGCCTTAGCAGAACAAATGGCAGAGTTTTAGATGGAGACAGACAGAGATGCAGAACGGTAAAGCAGCCAGCGAGCCAGCCAGAGTTGCACACGGACAGCCAGTCCAGCCACAGAATCACACATGGAAAGAAAACCAGCCACAAAGTTGCACATTGACATGCAGACAGCGCCACACACAGTTGCAGACAGACAGTTTAAAAGAAACAGCCACCCAGTCAACCAGTTGCAGATGGATATACACACTGCCAAACAGTCAGAAACAGTCACACAGTCAGAAAGACAGCGGGCCATAGAGTTGCACATTGTTAGACAGCAAGCCACTGAACTGCACATGCACGGACATGCAGACAGAGGCAGACGGAATGTCAGACAGTTGCACATGGATGGATAGCCAGCCAAACAGAGTTGCAGACAGATAGTCACTTTCACATGGATAGACAGTCAGCCATCAGAGTTTAAACAGAACGCAACAGAATTGCAGATTCATAGACAGCCAAAGAGTGTTGGACAGACAAGCCAGAGACAAGATGGACATACACACAGCCAACTATATTTGCAGACACACAGTCAGAAAGACAGCCAGCCACAGAGTTGCACATGAATAGACAGACAGAGCCTAGGCAAAACCAGTTTTAAAAACTGTGATGGAACTGTGCTAAACGAGTCCTTTTCAGTAACTGAAGCAGGTATGCTTTGGAGCTGGTGCACCATTCATTAACACAAAAAGCTGTGGTTAGGGAGTGTGGCGCAGTCTAGATGATCTGTTACATGAATCAGATCTTTAGGGTGAGTCGGTAGGGATATTATATGCCTTATATGTAAAGAGAGTTACCCCTGATTAAAAGTTGGACAGACACACTGACACAGAAAGTTGCAGATGGACAAAGAGAGAAGGATAGACAGAGAGCCACACGCTGTTGCAGATGGAATAGATAAAAAGACTTAGCTTTTTATCATAAATACGCCTCCACGACCAGACCTGTGAAGGAAACTGTAATGGTTAAACCTGGGGGAGTGGATTCATTCAGGGCCATGAATCATAAGACATGGTGAACTAAGGTGGTAATCACTAATACCTTCATTGATAATGACTGGTTATAATGGGAGGAACTGACACAGGTTAGATACTGCAAAGTTTGTCGGAAATATTATGAGCTAGTGTAAATTTTTTAATACAAGCAGAGCAATTAGAATTAATGAATTAATTGATTGGAATAAAGTAAATTATGTAAACCATTTACCGGACTGGTGCGACTTGGCAGGGCCAGTCAGTCCTGGCACAGCACCTTCTCCATGTTCCCGGGGAAAACAGATCCCAGGTAGCAGAGATGAAGCCTTTCTTTGCAGAAGGGGGCCGAATGTCAAACCTGCAGCCAGCAGTGGAGCGTGAAGAGTTGGCTGAACGGCTTGCTCCCTCGTCAGTAGGTGGGCATGGGGCTAAAGACGACAATCCTGGCAGCTGTCTTCTTCCATATGGTGTCTAAACTACAATCATTAGATTTTCTCAGCATTCCCAATCTTTTCATTTCTCCAAGACTTCAACAAAATAGAACAGAATTCCTGCAGTAAGAGTACTAGCGAAAGGTCTAGCGAAAGGAGACTAAGATTAACCTATATCAGAAATAATTGTGTACTGCCTACTAGTGCTTGAAGGGGGGGGGTTAATTGTCTGCAGTCACTCCCTTATTTACATGTAGACCCATTAATCCATACCCAATCATAATGTAACGATCACGGCTTTGTAGCTCGTCTTCAGGTAAAAATAAATAAATAAAAGAGTGAGAAGAGAACCATCCACTAAGAGTTATATATGGTTTATTACACCACAAACCCCCAAACCCCCAAAACCCAATGAAAAACCTAACATTCAAACAAAAATCCACCAGTTCTTTTAAATGACACATACCTGAAGTCCAAAACAGCCCAGAGTTAGACAGCAAACAAACAAACCAGAACCCCTCTGAAAAAAAACAAAACAAAACAAAACACGTCTTGAAAAACACAAACACAAAAGCTTTCCCAATTGTCACCAAGGATGAGACAAACTGAGCCACAAACTGAGCCACAAAAATGGCACCAATTTTGCCATTAAAGAGTACAATAGGCTTTAAGACCTGAACGTCATCAACAATCACAGTGATGGTTGCAATGTGTTACAATATTCAAACATGCAAAGAAATCCTTGGTCACTGTAAGTATGAGGTTTCCACATTACATACTATAGTAGGGGGAATGACAGTAGAGTAAATAGAATAAATGATTACACACACACACACACACACACACATGTTAAATTACTTACTTGCCAACTATCCAATTCACTAAGAATGACGGAACCCAGGCGGCCCCAATGATCATGGATGTCTTCTTCCGAACGGTGTCCAGAAGTGTGCAGCAGTGCTCCTTCGGGGCCTCGCTGTGTCAGGTGGAGAATAGTAGAGAACGATGATGCTGAAGGAATCACGCTGCCGCAGCGCCAATGAAAGCCTGGCGACGTTCAGGACACCGGCACCTAGAAAACAGGAGGCCGCGGAGCTCGTCTTCAGATAAAAATAAATAAATAAAAGAGTGAGAAGAGAACCATCCACTAAGAGTTATATATGGTTTACTACACCACAAACCCACAAACCCCCAAAACCCAATGAAAAACCTAACATTCAAACAAAAATCCACCAGTTCTTTTAAATGGCACATACCTGAAGTCCAAAACAGCCCAGAGTTAGACAGCAAACAAACAAACCAGAACCCCTTTGGAAAAAAACAAAACAAAACAAAACACGTCTTGAAAAACATAAACACAAAGGCTTTCCCAATTGTCACCAAGGATGAGACAAACTGAGCCACAAACTGAGCCACAAAAATGGCACCAATTTTGCCATTAAAGAGTACAATAGGCTTTAAGACCTGAACATCATCAACAATCACAGTGATGGTTGCAATGTGTTACAATATTCAAACATGCAAAGAAATCCTTGGTCACTGTAAGTATGAGGTTTCCACATTACATGCTATAGTAGGGGGAATGACAGTAGAGTAAATAGAATAAATGATTACACACACACACACACACACACACACGTTAAATTACTTACTTGCCAACTATCCAATTCACTAAGAATGACGGAACCCAGGCGGCCCCAGATCATGGATGTCTTCTTCTGAACGGTGTCCAGAAGTGTGCAGCAGTGCTCCTTCGGGGCCTCGCTGTGTCAGGTGGAGAATAGTAGAGAACGATGATGCTGAAGGTATCACGCTGCCGCAGCGCCAATGAAAGCCTGGCGACGTTCAGGACACCGGCACCTAGAAAACAGGAGGCCGCGGTGTTACTCTTTGGGCCCAAAATGTAAGTGTTTTACAGTAAAAACTCCAACAATGACGGAGACAACAACTCTCTCAGGTATTTTGAAGACCATGTTGGAGAGGTCCCAGGCTGCCTCTGCCTCGTCTTCCATCTGTGGAGTTTGAACTGCCTCTACAACAGCAACTAGATCAGCCGTTCAAGCAGGACGAGCTCCATGCAGAGCGTCTGGAGATCTTGTTCCTCCGTGGTCTCCATGTTCCTCGAGTGTAAACACAGAGACAGAAATGCAATTGTCAGTTAGTGAGAGACAAAGTACTGTACAGTAACACAGGTAGCAGATAGCACAAGGATTACAAGATAAATAAGACAAAGCTAATATTAAGACTATAAAAGTAGGCATAGTTGTTAGACTCTCTTGGTTCAATTATGTCATGAGCTTTCAAAGCAGGACTGCATCGAAACAGCAATTTAGAGTCTTAAAATACCACCTGGTCCTATAGATTCAGTGTGCAAAAGAGGGTTGTAGATACACTCAAATGAGAGCTATCCAGCTCCTGTTTTTCAATTGTTACAATAGACAAAGTATGAAAGAACCATTAAAAGAACTGGTGGATGTTTGTTTGTATGTTTTGTTGTGTTTTCAGTGGGTTTGTGGTGCAGTAAACAAAATAACACTTAGTGGATGGTTCTCTCTGCATTCCTTTCTTTTTCATTTCAAGACGACTTACAAAGCTGTAACCATTACAACGTGTACAAGACCTGATCCAAGTTGGACAGTCAGTAAATTGACCCAGTTCATTTGGCTCAGACAACACTGGACTGCAGTCATGCATGTAATGAGGTACTTAAAGGCTTTAACTGATCATGGACTGTGTTACCAGAAGAGTGGAGAGAAACTGAAGCTTCAGTCACACAGTGATGCAGATTCGGCATCAAATACAGAAAACAGATATAGCACAACAGGCTCCAGTTTTAGTCCAACTAAACACTGTCCTCTTACTCTCTGCTTGGTCTACATGTAAAGGAAAATACATGGCACTGGCTGTTACCACTTAGGAAAGCTTGTACCTCACGCAGCTACTAAATGCCTTGGACAGTGATCACCAATATGTATCTGAAAATATTGGAAGACGACCAAGAAGCAAATTGCTCTTTCCATGAACCCTGTTTGTTGACAAAGATGAAGACACGTCCACATTAGACACCACTTCATTCGATCAGCGCTCCATGAGTGTTAAATAACTCCACACTGACCCACAGCAGATATGGTTATGAGAAAGCCAAACCTTTCAAAGATTATTTAGAGTATTTGGATCAGTATAAAACACTTACAAACATGACAGATAGAAGCGATACTCAAAATGAGAAAGGGAATCTTTGTAGGGTACGACAAGAACAGTCCATCATACCTAGTCTATTATCCAGACACAGGGAAAGAAATTTCACAAGCCAAAAAAAACACACAAAAAAAATCAAATTCAAAATCAAACCCAGACTGACCAGGTAAAGGCAGCTGATTATTTCCATAGGGAGAGATGTGTACCTCCCCATGTCAACAGCCGACCATTTAATTTTACCACAGAAGAGGTTCAGTAGTTTCAACCTAATGCTCAGGGATGGTGCCTGAACAGAGGGAGACAGACCTAGTACACACCATCCAAAGAGAGATAGTAAAGCACCTCAGTATGTAGCTGACTGTATCAGATATTAAAGACCAGATAATCACAGATACTGACTTCTGTTAAAGGGTCTGTAATGTACCACAGAGCATAAAAAGAGGAAAGGAGTTCAACAAAATCAGTTTTGGGTTGATGCAGATGACAGCACAGTATAACCTTCAGCTTCACCAGATAGACGTTACAACAGCCACTCGCACTGATTGATTGTGAGATGCATATGGAGCAAACAGAGGAATTTGAAGGAAAAATCAAACAGAGGTGAAAAGGTTTTCTGTGTGCTCTCGACAGATAATTCTCTAGGGTCTAGAGATTATATATTTACCAGCCCACATTTAATGCGGGAGCTGCTTGTACTCCGACAGCCAAACCTTTTGAACATGAGAGTATTTGAATCAGCATAGAACACTTACAAACATGACGGATAGAAGCAAGACTCAAAATGAGAAGGTGAATCTTTGTAGGGAACGACAAGAACAGTCCATCATACCTAGCCTACTATCCAGACACAGGGAAAGTCCTTAAACACAGTCTGGTGAAATTTCTTACAGTGTGTGTTACAGAACACCAAACCCAGATTGACCGGTCAATAGCAGTCAAGAGAGAGAGCAGTCAAGATAGCAGTTAAGAGAGATGTGTACCCCCATGCTTACAGCTAACCGTGTTGATCAGACTCCAGAAGAGGTTTAAGAGTCTCAAACTGATGCTTAAGATGGCGTTTAAACAGAGGCTGACATAGTACACGCCATCCAAAGAGAGAAAGGAAAGCACCTCAGCAGCTGACTTAGCTGACTGTGTGTCAGCTATTAAAGACCAGACACTGACCAATATTGACTACAGTTACAGGGTCTGTAATGTAATGAGCTGTAATGAGCTTCAAAGATTCAAGATTCAAGAGTTTTATTGTCATATGCACAGCCAAAACAGACAGTTACGCTGTACAATGAAATTCTTACTTTGCTGTCCCTCCATTCACCAATAGATAAAGATAACAAAAAAGAAATTAATAATAAAAAATATATACAAAATAAATAAAGTATAATAATATAAGTTGAAGTAAAAAAAAAATTAAAGTAAAAAAAAAAAAAAAAAATTAAAGATGCAAAGAGTTCAACAAAATCACAGTTTTGATTTGATTCAGATGATCGCACAGTATGACCTTCAGCTCTACCAGATGGATGTTACAACTACTACTTGCATGCACCGATTGATGTTGAGATGTATATAGAGCAACCAAAGGGATTTAAAGGAAAATCAAATACAGGTGAAAAGGTTTTATGTAAACTGAACAAGTCACTGTATGCTCTCAAACCATCTGGAAGAACCTGGAACATGATTATCTAGATGAAAATGGCTCAACACAGAACCCAGCTGACCATCGTGTCTACAACAAACACCCTGAAAACAGGAGGATAATACTGATAATCTGGGTTGAGGATCTCATCATTGCTGCAGAGACAATGACTTACTCATGGAGGTACAAAAAGAGGTGAACAACATTTAAGATGAAGGATCTAGGAAAACTGAACTATTTTCTAGGTACTGATTTTGATCAAAGTCATTGAGGAGTAAAGAGGAGTCAAAAGAAGTTCAAAAGTACTAGAAGAATTTGGTATGTCTGCCAAGGTCATGTGCCATGTGAACAAAAGTTACAGTGTAACAAGTAGTGATTCTGTTGATCCTACAAGATCTCACAAAGCAGCAGGTAGATTGACACAGCTACTAAATTCCATGGACAGTGATCACCAATAGGCATCTGTGAAAAATACCTGAAGACAACCAAGAAGCAAATCACTTTCCATGAACCCTGTATGTCCACAAAGATGAAGACATATCCACATTAGACACCACTTCATTCGATCAGCGCTCCATGAGTGTAAAATAACTGAACTCCATCCCACAGCAGATATGGTGGCAGATGTTATGACAATACCAAATACAAAATCAGTTTTGGGTTGATGCACAGTATGACCTTCAGCTCCACCAGATAGAGGTTACAACAGCCTAGTGAATGCTTCAATTAATTGAGAGATGTATATGGAGGAAAATCAAATACAGGTGAAAAGGTTTTCTGTAAACTGAACAAGTCACTGTATGCTCTCAAACAGTCTGGAAGAACCTGGAACAACATGTTACCTGATTATCCAGATGAAAATGGCTTTACACAGAACTTAGATGACCACTGGGTCTACAACAAACCCCCTGAAAACAGGGATAGATGTTCATCATGAAGTACAGTAAGCTAGCTGGGATACTGTTGGTGATCATGATCACAGGTGTGTATTTATTGTCTCAGGAACAGACTGGCTCCTTTACGAGTGTGTTGGCTACAGTATCTGTACATAAAGGCTCTATATAACATGACATTGAGGTCAGAAGTCCATCATGAACGCTAAAAGCCTCCACAAACTTCCAGAGGGAGCGATTCTATGTCCCCCACCAATGTGAAAATCACTGTTGTTGGTCATTTAGAGTCTTAAAATACCACCTGGTCCTATAGATTCAGTGTGCAAAAGAGGGTTGTAGATACACTCTAGTGAGAGCTATCCAGCTCCTGTTTTTCAATTGTTCCAATAGAGAAAGTATGAAAGAACCATTAAAAGAACTGGTGGATGTTTGTTTGTATGTTTTGTTGTGTTTTCAGTGGGTTTGTGGTGCAGTAAACAAAATAACACTTAGTGGATGGTTCTCTCTGCATTCCTTTCTTTTTCATTTCAAGACGACTTACAAAGCCGTAACCATTACAACGTGTACAAGACCTGATCCAAGTTGGACAGTCAGTAAATTGCCCCAGTTCATTTGGCTCAGACAACACTGGACTGCAGTCAAGCATGTAATGAGATACTTAAAGGCTTCAGCTGATCATGGACTGTGTTACCAGAAGAGTGGAGAGGAACTGAAACTTGAGGCACACAGTGATGCAGATTTGGCATTAAATTCAGGAGACAGACGAAGCACAACAGGCTCCAGTTTTAGTCCAACTAAAGACTGTCCTCTTACTCTCTGCTCTGTCTACATGTGAAGGAGAATACATGGCACTGGCTGTTACTATTCAAGAAAGCTTGTACCTCACACAGCTACTAAATGCCATGGACAGTGATCACCAATAGGCACCTGTGAAAATACCTGAAGACAACCAAGAAGCAAACGCTCTTTTCATGAACCCTGTATGCCGACAAAGATGAAGACACGTCCACATTAGACACCACTTCAGTCGATCAGCGCTCCGTAAGTATAAAATAACTGAACTCTGTCCCACAGCAGATATGGTGGCAGATGTTATGACAATACCTGCAACTAAGCTGAAGCTGGAGAAAGTTAAGAGCTTTGTGTTTGGGAGGTAAACGGGTGAGTGTTGTGCTGTGGAATGCCATGTGCAGTGTGAGAGCAAGTGGGGCTCGAATCAACCGATGGGCTGCAAGCCAAGCTAACCATCTTACACAGCAATTTACCTAAAGAACTCTTCACAACAGGGCCTTAATCAGCTGATTGAAACAACCTCCATACGACATGCTGACAGGGAGAAAGCCTGACTCACAGTTGTAGGGTACGACAAGAACAGTCCATCATACCTAGACTACTATCCAGACACAGAAAGTCCATAAACACAGACTTGTGAAATTTCTTACAGAGTGTGTTACAGAACACCAATCCCAGACTGACCAGTCAATAGCAGATGACTTCCATGAAAAGAGACATGTACCCCCATGCTAACAGAAGAGGTTCAAGAGTCTCAAACTGATGTTCAAGAAGGAGACAGACATAGCGCACGCCATCCAAAGAAAGCCAGGAAACCACGTCAGTACTTAGCTGACCATTTCAGAAGACCAGATGACGACCGATACAGACTACTGTTACAGGGTCTGTAATGTACCACAGAGCTTAAAAAGAGGAGCTCATCAAAGTCAGTTTTGGGTTGATGCAGATGACACCACAGTATGACCTTCAGCTCCACCAGATAGAGGTTACAAAAGCCACTCACGCCGACTGATTGTGAGATGAATATGGAGAGTACTCAAACACAGACTTGTGAAATTTCTTACAGTGTGTTACTGAACACCAAACCCAGACTGACCAGGTAATGGCAGCTGATAATTTCGATGGGGAGAGATCTGTACCCCCCCTTGCAAACAGCTAACTGTGGTGATTAAATTCCTGCAGAGGTTCAAGAGTCTCAAACCGCTAAAAGACATGGTACACACTATTCAAAGAGAGACAGAAAAGCACCTCTAGCTTTAGTTGACTGTGTGTCAGATATTGAAGACCAGGTACTGACCAATACTGACTATTGTTACAGGGTCGGTAACAGAGCTTCAAAGAGGAGTTCAACTAAATCACAGTATTGGGTTGATGCAGATGACCTTGAGCTCCACCAGGTGGACGTTACAACAGCCTGCTTGCATGAACACATTGATGGAGAGATGTGTATGGAGCAACCAGAGGGATTTAAAGGAAAGAAATACAGGTGAATCAGGTCATTAGGACATCTGAAGTACATAAACAAAGTACGAAATAACCATTAAAAGAACTGGTGGATGTTTTGTTGTGTTTTCAGTGGGTTTGTGGTGCAGTAAACAAAATAACACTTAGGGGATGGTTCTCCCCGCATTTCTTTCTTTTTAAGTTCCAAGACGACTTACAAAGCCATAACTGTTACAACGTGTACAAGACCTGATCCAAGTTGGACAGTCAGTAAATTGCCCCAGTTCATTTGGCTCAGACAACACTGGACTGCAGTCAAGCATGTAATGAGGTACGTAAAGCACTGGCTGTTACCACTCAGGAAAGCTTGTACCTCACAGCTACTAAATGCCATGAACAGTGATCACCAATATGCACCTGTGAAAATACCTGAAGACAACCAAGAAGCAATCGCTCTTTCCATGAACCCTGTATGGTGACACAGAGTGTGTTACAGAAAACCAAACCCAGACTGACCAGTCAATGGCACGTGACTTCCATGAAAAGAGACATGTACCCCCATGCTAACAGAAGAGGTTCAAGAGTCTCAAACTGATGTTCAAGAAGGAGACAGACATAGCACACGCCATCTAAGGAGAAACAGGAAAGCACATCAGTATTTAGCTGACTGTGGGTTAGATAATGAAGACCAGACACTGATCAATACTGACTACTGTTACAGGGTAGAGGAGTTCAACAAAATCACAGTATTGGGTTGATGCAGATCACCTTGAGCTCCACCAGATGGACGTTACAACAGCCTAGTGAATGCTTCAATTAATTGAGAGATGTACATGGAGGAAAATCAAACACAGGTGAAAAGGTTTTCTGTAAACTGAACAAGTCACTGTATGCTCTCAAACAGTCTGGAAGAACCTGGAACAACGTTACCTGATTATCCAGATGAAAATGGCTTTACACAGAACCTAGATGACCACTGGGTCGACAACAAACCCCCTGAAAACAGGGTTAGATGTTCATCATGAAGTACAGTAAGCTAGCTGTGATGCTGTTGGTGATCATGATCACAGGTGTGTATTTATTGTCTCAGGAACAGACTGGCTCCTTTACGAGTGTGTTGGCTACACTATCTGTACATAAAGGCTCTATATAACATGACATTGAGGTCAGAAGTCTATCATGAACGCTAAAAGCCTCCACAAACGTCCAGAGGGAGAGATTCTATGTCCCCCACCAATGTGAAAATCACTCCTAGGCCTTGATTCAGAGAGATGTATTCACTAGGTTTTGATCAAGTTTCACAGGAACATCGTGAACTAAGGAGCTGATCAGTCAGAACTTCACTGACCGTGACTTCTTTAGGGGCTAGAGATCGTATATTTAACAGCCCAAATTCAATACAGGAGCTGCTTGAACTCGGAAAGCAGAATGAATCTGAATCAATTCTAATAAAGTTGATAAAGAGGATTTTCTGACTTTACGATTATAAATCATGCGGGGACACAGACACAGTCTCCGTACTGCAGGTTAGTCTGAAACACTATGAGTGACTCTGATATATTACTGTTTAATACAAGCAGAGAAATCACAGAATTAATGCTGATAAAATCGAGGAAATCCTCTTAATCTAACCTGACTGGTGGGACTGGGAAGAGCCGGTCAATCCTGGAGCAGCAGCTTCTCCGTGTTCCCAGAGATCACGACGGACCCCAGGCAGCTCGGGTGAACTTCTCTGCGGAAGAGGACCTGCCGCTCCCCAAAGACCTCCCAGAAAAATCAGCGCCGACGCCCCTGTCCGGCAGCCAGCAGTGGAGCGAAGAGCCGGTGAACTTCTCTCTTACTCGTCGGTAGGTGAGCAGGGGGCCGAAGACGATGATCCTGGAGTCTGTCTTTCTCCAAACGGGGCTGAAGTCGCCTGCCGACGTCCAGGACACGGACACCTGGAGAACAGGAGACCGTGGCGTTGCTCTTTGGGCTCGGATACTTTGAGGAGTTTTACAGCAGAGTCTCCAACAATGAGAGCACCGCCCTGAGGAGCTGTACTCGGTGCCGGAGCAGGTGAAGGTGAAGAGCTGTGGTGGTGGGGAGTGGAGGTGACGAACCTCGGGGTCTTCCGCTCCGGTAGCGCTGGAACTGAGACCGCCGCGTTGGAGACGTCACGGGCTGCCTCTGGCCTCGTCTTCCGTCGGTGGAACTCGGACTGCCGGTCCAGCTGGACGAGCTCCAAGCTGAGCGTCTGGAGAGCTCGTTCCTCCGCGGTCTCCATGTTCCCCCACAGTGAAGTCAAACACAGGCGGTCAGTGAGACAGAGGACTGTACAGTAACACAGCCAGCTGCTGTGATCCTCGAGCTCTCTGCTCCCTAAGATCAATCAGACAGAGCTGAGAGTAAAGACTATAAAGGAGAGTCGGTCGCTCGACGCTCTGAGTCGACTCACGTCTCGAACAGCGGTTCAGAGTCTCGCTCAAAATACCGGAGATCACGTGATCGGCGGAACCGAAGCTTCGTTACGTCACTGAAACCGATCACGTGTCAACGCGCGTCAGTTCCCCGGTCCCGCTGTAGACCCGAGCACAACGAGCTGAATATAAACTGAAATATGAACTTAAATAAAATATAAATAAATAAAATGAGTGAATTTGGTTGACTTTCATTTTAAGAGAAAACTAAACATGAACATAGTTTTTACTTTGAACATCAGGTGTTGTTTCCAAACCGACAAAAGAGATAAAAGTCCTTGACAAACCTCCGTATTTGAGGGTTTTTAACTGGAGACGATGTGAAATTACCTCTAATAAAACATTAAGAGGAACAATAAGGACTAAATGACGGCAATCGTTTAAAATGTCTACCGCAGTCCAATTTCCAGACACTGGAGAGAGGGGTCTGCCCCGCCCCCTCAACCCCAGACCCGCAGCTCGAGCGGGTTGCCAGGTTGAGGACACTGAACCTGCAGGAACGAGCGCGAGACGAGTTCAGTAACTTTTACAATGACAAGCGACGACGAGTCATTTTCTGTAAGATGATCAGTAAATATACTCGCTTGATCTGTTTTTACTGTCTGTTCATTATAAACCAGCTCATGAGGATTTTATATAACTCTGTCAACTGTTAGCGAGCTAGATGCAGCGCTGCCGGCTTTATCCAGAGCCAAGCTCGTTTCTAAACGTTTCTCGTGTCTCGTTTCAGGTTAAATGAGTTTAATGAAGTGGAGATTTGGAGTCAGATGAACTTCACACTGTGAGGTATGGCCGTGTCTAACAGTCCGGCTGTGTGTCTCTGTATTAATGCGCCACAGGAGCAGCGCTTTTTTAGAGACAACAAATGAGTAATATATTGATCCTTTCTGGTTAAATACTTCATCTTACAGATATTCCACAAACAATACTAATTAATAATATAGAGAACTATAAGAGAAACACTGAGATCTGCAGAAGAACAAGTAACCTGAAGGAACTAGACCAGGCGGCGGAGGACTACATTTTGAGGACCCGCAGATGAAGTTCAGCTCAATCAGGCTGGAGGGAGAAGGTCCGCTATCAGAGAGAGGAGAGTGAGGCTTTATCACCGGGGGAGGAAACTAGTCTGAATCCCAGCACTTCAGTGTATGTAGACCACAATAATCACCTCCATGTTATTAAAATATTCAATAATAAGATAAAGCTCCCATTAGTTTGTTGTTGTTGTAGATTGTTAGTTAATTAAGAAGGACGTTGGCAGATCTAGCTAGATAGTTGGGTAGCTCGGCTAATTAGCTGTTAGCTTTCACTGAACTCCAGCTTTCCTTCCTTCACAGTTTATTCAGGTCAGAGAGCTTTTATTTGTGGAAACACAAATATCTAAAGAAAGAGATCAACAGTAAATAGAAAGTCATTTTAATGAAATCCTACAGAATTTTCTCTGTGGAGGATATTTCATTATTTTTACTTAGAAAACAAAGCAGGATTTCTCAGTCAGGGAGCTGAAGCTCATAGAGGAGGATTTTCTAATAAAAATGAACCTCAGCTCTTTGTCTACTGGATAAGCTTGACTTTGGGCTTAAGTTATCTTGCTAATCTGAGAAATCCTGCTTTGTGAAATTCCCTCCAGGAGTGGCTAAATGTTTACATAGGATACATCTGATTTTGTTGGATGAACAGAATTACTGAACACATTTGATTGATTTTGTGGCTTTTGGTCTGCAGGTATCCCACCAATGCAGAGTATGTCCAAGTTAGCAAAGCTTTAATGGTGAAGATCTCTTTCCTGAGGGATGTTGAGGAGGACGGTTATGTACGTTTGTTTAAGAATGATTTTATTATGGTTGATCACAGAAGAGTAGTTGGTGTAATATTGGTGGAGAGATTTGAGTAATTCTCTTTTTTATGGTTGGGACTGATATCTTATGGTATCTTTGATGGAGGAATCATGCGTTGTTGGAGAGGATGCTACGTCTGAGGCCCACATTGAGGTATTGAGGATTGTGAAGGACCACATGAAGAAGACCTTTGAAGACTCTTGGAAGATTCTCAGGGGTAAGTGGAATAAAGTAATGTGAGGTAAAACAGTATAGCCATCAAATGTGATGTGATGAACCCACTTCATATGAATAATTGTGTCTTTTATAGTCTACTATAAGATATTTATGAAGGTTTTTTTTACTCTCCACTCCTGCCTTCATCTCTGCACTTTATTGCAACATCATAATGAAGCTTTTGTGTATTTTCTGCTTTTGTCTTACAGTGTATGATGAGGTTGATGCCATCCATCCTGTGATGGTGAACATTTGTCACCGCTTCAGCTGAAACAGTGCTGGGAGTTTTCCTCTAAAGGACTCCTAGGTGATCTTCAAGAGATGCTCAGAAAAAGTGTAAGCACACCATTTTCATCTCCACCAGCAGACCTACAGAAGACTCTTAAATTCAGTGATGCTCTCAGAGGTGTACAGGGTCAAAGGAAGGTGCTTCAGTGTGTATCTAATATTACACTAAATTATGTAAGTATTCCTTTGATGATGTTGGTGTAACGGGCCGCCTGCATACTGAAGTGATTCCATTCATTAGCAAAGTCACGTACTTACTAAACATAGACACTGTGTGGGTTCTGTATGGTAAACTGTTGCTTCTGGTTTCTGGTGGGTGTTTTTCTTTTTAATAAGGCTGATATTCTCTTATATAAGTGTAACCTACTTTACGTACATTTTGCCATGTCAGGATGAAATGATTTTTTTAGCTTGTATAATAAAACCTTTTTACTTAGTTTAATTGTATTATTTTGTTAATTTCTGTTAATGCCATATTATAATGGTATGGAGTGTAATTTCTTTTAATTTTATCATTTCTATTTCTGTTGCTCTTTCAATTAATGCTAAAGTTCAATATATTTACTATTTATGTTCTATAAATAAACAGTATCAAATGACATTTTGATCATGAGTGGATATTTCTGGTAGTCACTATAGGGTCCAGAATGGCTTGTCACTGGTGTGGTACCTCTAAAAGCACATGCTGGTACCTTTTGGAGAGGGGACACAGCTGTACCATAGTTTAAAGGTGCATTTTAGCCTCTTAGGGAACGTAACAGTACCTTAACTGGTACAAGAAACATGGGTACAATAAAGTGCTGAAAGGTTCTCTGTAGTACCTCAATAGGTTACAGCTGCAGGGACAAGCCTTTGTACTCTCTTAAGTCCAAAATGTTCTTGGTGTGTATGTGCACTATATACGAGAGAAGCCCTCAACTGACTACACAATAGAAACACCTATATCTATATGCTGTTCATCAACTTGTGCTCTGCCACCAGAGCTGGAAATCACCACCTGCATTTGTAATTGGGTCTTGGGACATCCTAATAAAAAAAAAAGACCCCAGTATGTGCGGTTGTGTAGTTCTGTGTCCTCCAGACTCTCTGTGTGACAGCGGAATATGGCAGCTCCGCTGTGACAGACTGAGGCTCTGCAAAATGCTCAGGACATAATAAGTGACACAAAGTCCCCTTCCATGAGAGACGTTCCTCACCAGCACTGTGTGTAGAAGGAGATTGCAGCTTCATTAGGGACACCTTTCAGCCCAGGCACACACTGTATAACCACCTACCATCCAGGAGGACATGAACAAACCAGTGAGATGAGACTGTCAGTGTTTGTGTCGTAATATTTCACATTAAAATATTCAAATCTAGGACTGTTTACTTAATCTGCCTCGACATGTGTAAAGCCATCACTAGACAATATGACAGGAACAACTTTCTCTCATTTCTTGGAAAAATCGTCTTTGTGAAAATTGGCAGTAGTTTAGTGTTCTGATGGACTTTAATTTAGTTCATGAAGTAATGTGAAGGAAAGGACCCTCTCCCTCTCTATGGAGTTCACTTTTATAAAGCAAAAACACACAACAACGGCTTCTGCACTCGAGAGTCTAATACAGTGTCTTTAATATTCAGCCTCCAATCACTCACTATTAAAGGCACAGAATCCATACACTCGAATAGCAGAGTGCACTTCTATATAGTGAGAAGGAATACTTTTGGAATTGACCTCATAGATGGAGCTTGGATGTCACCTTGTGGTCAAACCGATAAACTGCAAGAATTATAAATAGATGCACATATTGACAAAATCTGAAATGGAATACATTAAACATCTGTTTTAACAGCTGAGGCTTTTTAACAAAACTAACTGTAAACATAAAATAATCTTTATTGACAAAAATAGCAGAATGTTCTGCAATTTAACAAAAAGACTTAGTTATGCTGATCTATCTCTTCCAAATACATCAAATACTGTCAATAATGCATTTAAAAATGAAAAAGTGCTAGAAAATATGTGAGCAAAGATTGTCTACCTTATGAGACGGTATAAATGATATTTGAACCGATTTTGACTTTATTGATGCATTTGATTCATTTAAAGATTGAATTCTTCAATAAGTGAATTTCATGATTTACAAACTGTGTAAAACCACAGAGTCAAAGTTTAAAACGTTATTACCTGTGATTTATTTTTACATTTCTAATATTTAAATCAAGCAGAAATGACCCATCCCCACATTCCCCAATACACACAAAGGTTTTACAGTCCAGCTGTGCAACATGTTGGGTGCAGATTCCTACCAGAGCCCCACAGATAGAAAATGATGACCCACCAGTTACAGCAGACATATGACTCTCCCATCATAAAGCTATGAACTCTGCAAGTGTTTGCGGTTCTGGTGGACAGGTCGTACACTCACTCACCTGCTGTTTGTTTGTTTGCTCTCTTGACAAATTACTTGTTACTCCTAGTCCTCAGTTGATGTTCCTTCATCTTTGCTTTTGCTTATTTCTCTTAGCTAGTTGGTATTGTAATCTTTGTGCCAACTGCGACCTCTTACTTCACGTTACTTCGTCTCACCATCCGTCAATTGCGTTTCTGTGTGTTTGTTTACCTTGAGGAACATGGCGACCGCCGAGGAACGTGCTCTTCAAACGCTCAGCAAAGAGCTTGTCTTGCTGGACCAGCAGATCCAGTGGCTGTTGGAGAAGCAGGCCGAGCTCCACCAACAGAAGACGATGCTGGAGGCCGTCGGCACCGTGGTTCTCCACGTTGGAACGAATGACGTCTCCGCAGTTCTAAAGGAGCACTTGCACACGCTTCTGGACACCGTCCGGAAGAAGATAGACGCCAGGATCATCGTCTCTGGCCCCATGTCCATGTACGGTCGAGGGACTGAGTCGTTCAGCTGACTCTCCACTGCTGGCTTCGGGATTGGTGCGGCAGCGTTGGAGTGGACTTCGTAGACATCTGGGAGAGGTTTTGGAAGCGTTCACCCTCTACCGTAGAGATGAGCTTCACCCGAGCCGCCTGGGGTCTGTCGTTCTCTTCAGCAACTTGACGAAGGTGGTACGCCATGACTGACATGCTCTACCCAGTCATACCACTCAGGTAGGTGAATTAGAGAGTGGCCAGGTAAGTGTTTCACTCTGCCATTTCTTGTATGATGTGGGAAATAGTAATTTACCAGTATCACTCTCATATAGCTGATCAGATAAATGCTGCAGCATTGAGACTGTGTCTGTGCCTCATATAGTCCGCAATCGTAGACGTTCAAACATCAATTTTAACAACCTGATTAGAATCGACATTAGCGCTTCGTGATGTTCGAGTACTAGCAACTTCCGCATTTTTGGGCTGTTAAACATACGGTCTCTAGCGCATAAAGCCGTCATTGTCAATGAAATTGTTACTGTAAAACCCCTCAGTTTACTGTGTCTCTGTGAAACGTGAGTTAAACCTAATGAATTATTGCTGTGAATGAATCGACTCCCCCAGGCTTTAACTACTGCAGTTATCCACTAAGGTCTGGTCATGGCGGCGGCGTAGCCACAATCTATGATTCAGTTCTAGGTATAATCCTTAACTCAGGTTATGAAGCTAAATCGTTTGAAGTGCTTAGTCTTAAAGTGGCAGGCTTTTCTCCGGCTTCTAGAAAGCAGCTCTCTTTTCTGCTTATTACAGTCTATCATCCTCCTGGACCTTATACAGATTCTCTTAGTGAAATGTCTGACATCTTTTCAGAAGTAGCTGTCTCTACTGATTTCAGTTTTCATTTTGAAAAGGACTCAGGACCCCCATAGAACTGGGTTTAAATCAATCTTAAATGCTTTGGGATTCATTTAAAATGTTATAGGTCCAACTCCTAGATACAGGTCCAACCATACACTAGACCTAGTTCTGACCCTGCGTATTGAAACAGAACATATCCGCCTGCCGCCTCGCTTTATGAGCAAACATACCATAACAATGTCTACAGCTAGTGTATTTATTAATAACCTTCCAGATTTAACCATCTCCAGCCCATCTCATCATATAGATCTTGAGCATTGAACTGATGATCTGCTTTCTGTGCTCTGCTCTAATCTTGACAGTGTTGTGCCAATTAAGATAAAAAAAATAGGAGGAGAAAGCTAGCGCCTTGGTGTAATGACCATACGCGTACTCTCTATGGCTTGAATGGCATCATAGATATGTGGAATACAAAAAAGCTTTAATTAAAGCCAAATAGTCATAAATCGCATCACTAATAGACAATAACAAACACAACCCCAGATTCCTTTTTAATACTGAGATCAAACTCACCAGCAGTCACAGACAAACTAAGTCTGCCATTCCTGCTGACATTAGCAGGATCAAATTGAAAACATTGGACAAAAAAAATTCATAGTCAGTCGCTGACCACTGCAGTGAATGTTGATGAATGGTGCACCAGCTTTAATGCACTCTGAATATTTCCATCCGGTTACTGAAAGGACTTGGTTAGCATTATCAGCTCATTAAAGTCATCCTCATGTGTACTAGATCCTGTTCCAACACAGTTGTTTAAACAGGTTCTGCCTAGGGTTATACAACCAGCACTGGTCATAGTTAACTCTTCCCTCAACATTGGCCTTTGATATCGTAGATCATGCAATTCTGCTTGACAGGCTTGAAAATACTGTAGGAATTGTAATGTTTCCTATTCTTAATAAAGAAACATTATTTTCCACCACTCTGTTTATTGCAACTCCAGTACTAACAGGCTGCTGTGTGGGTGAGCTACATTCTTACTCTCCTTTTACTTCAAGGTTAGTAGCTGAACATATGTTACTCACTACTGCCACCTAGTGGACTAACAACAATTACTCAATATCACTACATCCCCCTTTTTCTCAAGAAATGTATCTGCTAACATATTATTCAGTATAACAAACAGAACATCAAACATTCTCTTACAAAGATCGTCGAAATACCAACATGAACAACCTTTTTTTTTCTTTTCGTTTTTTTTTTTTTTTTTTTACAACATCAGCAATGTAAATGTAGTGCCATCAGAAAAGTGCTCTTTTACAGGTTCAGTCTATCTGTCGCTTTAACTTTGCGTGAGGATCTTCTTAACACAGATAGGTAAGCTTGCTTGTCTGCCACATCACTGTGCAGAGTGATTGGTGTCTCTGATGATGCAGAGGTTTCCGAATCTCGGTCACTGGGCTGTTCTTGGAATGTCTCTTGTGTTTTCAGAAGGGCTCTACGATTCCTTCTCAGAATCTGTCCATCCTCAGTTCTGACTGTATAAGATCTTGGACTTACTTTATCCAGAACTGTGGCCTTTGTGTTCCAACTGCTTGTGTCTCCAATTGTCACAGTGTCGTGTTTTGACAGTGGTTCCAGAGCTCGAGCTGATCTGTCATTTTTTTCTTTTTGTCTTCTCCTTAGTCTCTCTTGCTTTTGTTTCTGGCACCTGCTCAGATTTTGTCCTGCAATGTGAGGAAGTGTGGTTCATATCTTGTGCTTCATTAAAAGTGCAGCAGGGGACATCCCGTGTTCAAGGCGAAGCTCGATAACTCAACAGAGCTAGATAAGGATCAGCATTGCAGTCGTTTGCCTTCTTGAGTAGTTGTTTGACTATGTGCACTCCCTTCTCAGCCTTTCCATTTGACTGTGCAAACAGGGCACTGGAAGTCACATGCTGAAAGTCATACATCTCAGCAAAGTTTTGAAATTCCTTACAACTGAAACATGGGCCATTGTCACTGCATACGATCTGTGGGATACCATGTCTGGCAAAGATTGACTTCAAGTGTTTGATAACACAGGCAGCAGTCATTGTAAAAAGCAGTGAGATTTCTGGGTAATTTGACAGGTAATCAATCACCAGCAGGTAATTCCTTCCATCCAGATGAAACAGATCGGTACCACCTCTCTGCCATGGCTCAGCTGGTAGATCATCGGTTCTTTTGACTGTTTGTTCTGGTGTTTCAGACATGTTGGACACTTTGAGACCATGTGATCAATATCAACATTCATGCCTGGCCAATAAACGGCAGTTCTGGCCCTCCTTTTGCATTTCTCTATTCCGAGGTGCCCTTTGTGTATTCTCTTTAGCATGTCTTGGCGCAATGACTGAGAAATGACAATCCTGTTCTTTCTAAGCAACAGTCCATTCACCATGCTTAGATCCGCTCTAATGTAATACTGCTGACATAACCCTTTAGGCCAACTAGTGTTCATATATGTTATGACTTGTTGCAGTACCTTGTCTTTAGCTGTTTCAACTGCAATCAGCTCAGACTTCATATCAGACACTGGAAGAGTTTCAGAGACCAGGTTCACATGCAGATTAACATCCTTCTCTGTGGAACTCTCACTGGTCAACTAGTTGTGTTCCAGTGCTCTTGACAAAGCATCGGCCAACACAATGTATTTTCCTGGGGTGTAGATCAGTTCAAAATTGTAGCGCTGAAGCTTCATCATTAACCTTTGAATCCATGGAGACATTTCACTCAGGTTTTTCTTAATGATGGCTATTAATGGCTTGTGGTCTGTTTCTGCCACAAATGTAGGTAAGCCATACACATAGCTATGGAATTTCTCCACACCATACACTAACCCCAAACATTCCTTTTCGATTTGCGCATAGTTATGCTCAGATGAAGTCATTGTTCTTGAAGCGTATGCGACTGGCTTCCAGCTGTAACCATCAGCTTGGAGAAGGACTGCACCTAATCCGTGTTTCGATGCATCTGTGGATAGCTTTGTAGGTTTTGACAGATCGAAGAAAGTCTGTACTGGCTCTGTGGTAAGGATTGTCTTGAAACTTTCCCGCTCTTTCTCATGTTTGGCAGTCCACTTGAACTCATTAGTATGGTGCAACAGCTCTCTCAAGTGCACCGTCTTTGAAGACAAATTTGGAATGAATTTTCCAATGAAATGTATCATTTCCATTACTCGCAAGCCAGGGAGCCAAGGATCGCTTGTGTCTTTGCTCAGGTTCGACGCCGAATTCTGAAAGCTTGTCTCCCAGGAATGTCAACTCCTTAACAGCAAACTGACACTTGTCTCTGTTTAGTTTCAGGCCATGCTTCTGAATGCTTTGCAGTACCTTGGTAAGTCGTTCATTATGCTGGGCTAGTGTGGAACCCCAATGGACGATGTCAATGCCCTCAATGATGCTCTCCATTGCTCTGTGGAAAATTTCTGGAGCTGAGGAAATTCTAAATGGCATCCTAAGAAAAGAATACCGACCGTATGGGGTGTTGAATGTGCAGAGCTTTGTGCTGTCTTCATGCAGTTTTAATTGCCAGAAGCCCTGGGATGCATCAAGTTTGGAAAAATACCTTACTCCTGCCATCTCACTTGTAATTTCTTCCCTGGTCGGAATCTGGTAATGTTCTCTCTTGATATTTGCATTTACTCTATTTTCTGTATGACACCCAATGATGTCATTCTGTCCAGCTCTTGTTTTAATCTGCCTTGGAGAGGAGCTGGAACTCTTCTGGGGGAATGAACTACTGGCTGTGCATCTTCCTTTAACTGTATATTGTAGGTAAATGGAAGAACACCAAAACCCTTGAAGACATCTGGGAATTGCTGCACAACTTCATCTGTATTACTTTTCTGCATGCCAGTATTGTTAATTCTGTATACTCGCTTGACCAGTTCTAGTCTCTCACAAGCCTTATCACCAACAGTGAGTCATGTCCATCTGGCACAATGACAAACAAGAGGTTGTGTTCTCTCTCTTTTACTGTCACAGTGAGTCTGCAGTTGCCTTACGTTTCATTCTTCTTTGGCGAGCAATGTTCATCAAATTTTTCAATGACTTTGTCATACTTTTCTCTGTCATCTGCTTCCCCAAAGACAAATGTATTGAAAACCTCTATTGCTCTATTGCCTCTATTCCTGCCAGCGTGAGAAGCAAAGCAATCTTGTGTGCATCTGGTTTGCTTTCCAGGCCCACGGCTTGAAGGTACAACGTGAACCGCTGCTTGAATGTCCTCCATTCCGCATCCACATTTCCAGTCCAGTTTACCGCATCAGCGGGCTTCACACTGTCCATGTTGGCAATTACAGATGTCAATAAAAGCACTCCTGGTACCATGTAATGTTTCCTATTCTTAATAAAGAAACATTATTTTCCACCACTCTGTTTATTGCAACTCCAGTACTAACAGGCTGCTGTGTGGGTGAGCTACATTTTTACTCTCTTTTTACTTCAAGGTTTTTCTAGAAATAACTGAACATATGTTACTCACTACTGCCACCAAGTGAACTAACAACAATTACTCAATATCACTACAGGAATTAAAGGGTCTGCCCTCGCTTATTTAACAGATCACCACCAATGTGTTTACTTAAAATATGAATATTTTTACTACTCAAAAGTAAGATATGGTGTTTCTCAGGAATCAATCTTGGGTCCGCTACTGTTTACTCTTTATATGCTGCCGCTGGGCAAAATAATCCATAAACATGGTAATGACTTTCTCTCATTCTCTCTGTTTTAGATGGGGGCTATCGTTCATATTCCGCTCCCGTTAACAGCTCAGTGCTGTGATTTCCTTCATTCTCCAGCATTTCTTTTAGTAACCGTGTAGTTTGATGCCTGTGATTACAGTATAATGTCGGGCTGTCCCTTAAAGCCTTTTCTGGACTCCGGAGAGTCGGCAGTAACAGCAGCGAGTGTTCGGAGCTCTGCTGCTGTGAAGGGAGAAGGAGGCTGAGAAGGTGGATTCAGAAAAGTTCCTGTATCTTCTGCGATCATCGTCTGTCGTTACCCACGGCTTCAGTCACTCCAGCAGCCCGCTAGCCTCTCTTAGATTTGAGGTGCGAGCCATTGCTAGCTCCCAAACTAGCTATCCAGTTTCCATTAGCTGCTCACACCAGCTAATAAGATCAGCCGTAGATCAGCAAATATTGATAATGCTGTACAGTGAGCAGTATTTGTTTTTCTTCCTGTTATAATTCTACTATTTGAGGCTATACTGCTATTGTACAGGTGCTGTTCATAAAATTAGAATATCATGAAACTTGAAACACACAGACTGATATATTTCAAGTGTTTATTTCTTTTAATTTTTGTGGTTATAACATCAACTTTTTCATATAATATTCTAATTTTCTGACCAGCACCTGTACATGACTCAACTGAAGATGTTCAGAAATCAGGTTCTGAATCTTCTTGCTGTGCTTCTTGATTCAGACTGCCTTACGACCACCCACTGCTTCTGATTCAGTCCCAGAGAGGAGCTTCATTGGTGGAGAGATCTACCTGCTGCTCCATGGCCTCAGTATGGATCACTCTCCGGTCCTCTGGTCCTAGGCCGGTAAATCAACAGAGTGTGGAAGTTCAAGTCCGTATCACTGAGACAACCGGAACAAGCTTCACCCTCCATATTGAACTGGACACCAGTGGAGAGCCGATGCCTGAGGTGAAGAACATTCAATCACTGCACTTTAATGATCACTTCTCTTGTAAATAAATGTAATTTTTCTCTCAGAACAGATGTTTAATCATGAGCAAATTTCTCTTTTTCAGGGTTGTCTGAAAGTAACCTACTTTCAAATCTACCAAGCATTTCACTTCATTTACACTATTCGACCAAATATTTGTGGACACCCCTGCTTAACAATCCATTCAGATACTTTATGTTGCACCCATTGCTGACACAGATGTGCAAATGCACACACACAGCTTGTCTAGCCCCTGTAGGTTAGATTGAGCTGTGGAGCAGTGGAACTGTGTTTTCTGAAATGATGGATGGTGCTCCATCCAAAACTTTAGAGATGGGTTGGAGAGCTGGGGATAATTAGGTGGGGTGATCAACCAATATACTGACCTCACTAAAGCTCTTGTCGCTGAATGCAATCAAATCCTCACAGCAATGCTGAAAAAAGTGTAAATTGGAGAAATCTTTGAGTAACTCAACCCAGAGATGTTATTAATGAGGAGACCGGTCGCTGATTGAAATATGAATGGGAGTTCTCATAATGCTCAAAATGGCATCTGTTTACTGACAAAGCCCCGCCCCCAACACAATCAACCAATCAGGTTCTGAATAAAGTCCCGCCCTTCAACAAAAACAACCAATCCGTTGGCTGCTTACGGATTAAATCCCACTCTCCGGTAACGAGCTAAAGTTGCTAGATTATATTGTGGCTCTGACCAGACCGTGTCAAAATAAAAGTCACCAATACAAACGAATCTGCAACATAAAATACTTTTGACTGAGAGCATAAAATACTTTTGACTTTTTTTGACTGAGAGCTAAAATTACTGTCTTACATTAATTCCCACTTCCACTTTTATTTTGTTGTTCATCCAAAAATGTATGTGAAAACTGATCTACTTTTGTTCAATTTTATTGCTGCTACATTACATATCCTTGGCTTTAAAATTTAAAAGAAAAAAGTTACCTGTTGTTATCCAGATGAAAATGATGAAAAAACAACAAACAGCACCTTCTAGGTACTGATTTTGATCAAAGTCAAGGAGCAGTAAAGAGATGTCAAAAGAAGTTCACATCAAAAGTACTAGAACAATTTGGTATGTCTGCCAAGGTCAACCCCATGTGAACAAAAGTCACAGTGTAACAAGTAGTGATTCTGTTGATCCTACAAGATCTCACAAAGCAGCAGGTAAACTGACTTGTGAAGAGACAAATGGGACAAAGAAATCACAGTAACTCAAACCAAGGACTTCCCTGGTTTAGACTTTCCTTTCACAAGGAAACATCCAGAATTTATAAACTGTCTTCAGAAAAAAGGACATCTGAAGTACAAACACCTCGGTGAGAGCTACTGTTTTCAATTGTATGTTTGTGGGTTTGTGGTACAGAAAACAAAAATACTTGGTGGATTCTTTTATTTTTAATCTAAAGATTACCTACAAAGCTGTAACAGTTACAATGTGTACAAGATCTGATCCAAGTTGGACCGTCAGTAAATTGTTGCAGGACTTTTGAACAACAATGGACTGCAGTCTAGCATGTAAAAGGGAGCGTGGGGAGAAACTGAAACTTGAGGCACACAGTGATGCAGATTTGGCATCAAATACAGAAGACAGATGAAGCACAACAGGCTCCAGTTTTAGTAAAGACGGGTCTGTTACTCTCTGCTCGGTGTACATGTGAAGGAGAATTAATGGCACTGGCTGCAACCACTTAGGAAAGCTTGTACCTCACACAGCTACTAAATGCCATGAACAGTGATCACCAATAAGCACCTGTGAAAATATTGGAAGACAACCAAGAAGCAATTGCTCTTTCCATGAACCCTGTATGTTGAAGATGGGAAGGTGTATGTAGACATTAGAGGCCAGTATTGGGATCAGTATACTACACTTACAAACATGACAGATAGAAGAGAGACTCAAAATGAAAAAGAGAATCTTTGCAGGGTACAACAAGAACAGTCCATCATACCTAGTCTACTATCCAGACACAGGGAAAGTCCTTAAACACAGGCTTGTGAAATTTCTTACAGAGTGTGTTACAGAACACCAAACCTAGACTGACCAGGTAATGGCAGCTAATTATTTCCATAGGGAGAGATGTGTACGCCCTTGCCAACAGTTAATCGTTTTGATCTGATTCCTGAAGAGGTTCAAGACTTTCAAACTGATGCTAAAGACAATCGTACACACTATTCAAAGAGAGATAGGAAAGCACCTCAGTTTTTTAGCTGACTGTGTGTCAGATATTGAAGACCAGACACTGACCAATACTGACTACTGTTACGGGGTCTGTAATGAACCAAGCTAGCTGTGATGCTGTTAGTTATTATGATCACAGGTGTGTATATATTGTCTCAGGAACAGACTGGCTCCTTTATGAGTGTGTTGGCTACAGTATATATACATAAAGGCTCTATATAACATGACATTGAGGTCAGAAATCCATCATGAACGCTAAAAGCCTCCACAAACTTCCAGAGGGGGCGATTCTATGTCCCCCACCAATGTGAAAATCACTCCTAGGCCCTTGATTCAGAGCTCTGTATTCACTTGGTTTTGCTCAAGTTTCACAGGAACATCGTGAACTAAGGAACTTATCAGTCAGAACTTTATTGACCATGACTTTTTTTAGGGGCTAGAGATTGTATATTTAACAGCCTAAATTCAATACAGGAGCTGCTTGTACTTGGTAAGCAGAATGAATCTGTATCAATTCTAATAAAGTTGATCAAGACGATTTTCTGACTTTACGATTATAAATCATCCGGGGACACAGACACAGTCTCCATACTGCAGGGTTAGTCTGAAACACTATGAGTGACACTGATATATTACTGTTTAATACAAGCAGAGAAATCACAGAATTAATGGTTATAAAATTGAGGAAATCCTCTTAAACTAACCTGACTGGTGGGACTGGGACTCGTTTTTATTGTCTGTTCATTATAAACCAGCTTATGTGGATTTTATATAACTATGTCAACTGTTAGCTAGCTATATGCAGCGCTGCCGGCTTTATCCAGAGCCAAGCTCGTTCTCCTGAAAACAAAAGCCCACTGCTCCTAAAATACACTCTGGAGTTGGAATTACTAATTTGCACATCCTGACAACATACTACTGAGTTTAACAGATAATATACACACTTTTTTTTCGAGTAGTAGCTGCTGTAGACCTCAGTAATGCAGGGCCCTCACTGGTGCTTCACCACACAAACCTTCTGGACGCAGGAACATTATCAGGGCTTCCAGCTCTTTTGCTTTCATTCATCACCCAGCTCCCACCATTTCATGTAGTTATTGTTACACATTAGTTTATTTCACATTGTCTTCACCCTGATTTACGTTTATAACATTGTTGTTTGTTGTTAAAATAAAGTCAAATTATTAATGAACAATGCTGATGACTGGACTTAAGAATGACTTATGGGTTGATGAAAAAAAAAAAGATGAAAATGAACAATTTTATTAAACAGTTGTATGCATTTCCTATTTACAGAGTAATAAGGGTTTATAAGGGTAAGTAAGTAACAAAATGGTAATCACATTGTTTAAAATGGTTATGTTCAACATGATTTACAGTATTGATAATTGAAAATTTCATAGTTTATCATTAACAAAACCGGAAATGCTGAGATCAGTATACAAACTCCAATCAGTGCAACAACCTTAATATAAAACAATGCAAAACAAGGTATAGCAACAGATATGAATAAATATAATACAGAATAATTTATCAAATGGACTTTAAAGGGACTTGAGAGATGTGCAGCTCTTCCTCCAGTGGGAACTGTTGCTCATTAGTCTGTCTGGACGCTGCACATTTACAGTACATTTACTTCTACATTACTGCTGAAAACAATAATCACAACTTCCTGAGGTCACTGATCTCATGTTCATTCATGTTCAGGTTTTCGTTGTCTTGGACTCTCCTATTCTGAAGACGATATGATAAAGAATTGCACACTGTCAGTATAGGTGTGGACTGCAGCTACTATTTTCTCTGTGTCATGTTCAGTAATAAACTATAGTTACCTCTTCTCCAAAGCTTCAGAGACATCCATGGTGCTCTTCAGAGCTTCAGTCCCTTCTTCTAGATGTGGTAGATCTTCTCTATAGAGATAAAATTGTTCTGTTTGTGAAAATGTAGGCCACCAGTAATATTGCACTTCTGTACTGATATTAGGATCTATAATTCACAATGTGGTCTGAAAACATATTAGTTCAGATCCTGAATACTGACCAGTCTGAAAGTGTTCCACTTGAGGGACACCCAATACTGGACAGGGACACTCAAATGAGGCTTCTTCTACTGCCTCTTACTAGGGGTGGAGGTGCTTGGACATTCAAAGCTAAAAAGAATATGAAGAACGACTGTGTGTCACTTAGCTTGAGGACTAGATAGCTAGCTAGCTACCATGTGTTCAGTGAAAAGTCAGCATTTTTATTAATGAAACACAAATAAAGAAAGATACTGGATAAGCTTGACTTTGGGCTTAAGTTATCTTGCTAATCTGAAAAATCCTGCTTTGTGAAATTCCCTCCAGGAGTGGCTAAATGTTAACATAGGATACATCTGATTTTGTCAGATGAACAGAATTACTAAACACATTTGATTCATTTTGTGGCTCTTGGTGTGCAGGTAACCCACCAATGCAGAGTATGTCCAAGTTACCAAAGCTGTAATGGTGAAGAGCTCTTTCCTGAGGGATGTTGAGGAGGACGGTTATGTACGTTTGTTTAAGAATGATTTTATTATGGTTGATCACAGAAGAGTAGTTGGTGTAATATTGGTGGAGAGATTTGAGTAATTCTCTTTTTTATGGTTGGGACTGATATCTTATGGTATCTTTGCTGAAGGAATCATGCGTTGTTGGAGAGGATGCTACGTCTGAGGCCCACAATGAGGTATTGAGGATTGTAAAGGACCACATAAGGAAGACCTTTGAAGACTCTTGGAAGATTCTCAGGGGTAAGTGGAATAAAGTAATGTGAGGTAAAACAGAGCCATCAAATGTGATGTGATGAACCAACTTCATATGAATAATTTTGTCTTTTATAGTCTATTATAAGATATTTATGACTGTTATAGGTTTTTTATTCTGCTCTACTGCCTTCATCTCTACACTTTATTGCAACATCATAATGAAGCTTTTGTGTATTTTCTGCTTTTGTCTTACAGTGTATGATGATTGATGCCATCCATCCTGTGATGGTGAACATTTGTCACCGCTTCAGCTGAAACAGTGCTGGGAGTTTTCCTCTAAAGGACTAGGTGATCTTCAAGAGATACTCAGCAAAAGTGTAAGCACACTACTTTCATCTCCACCAGCAGACCTACAGAAGACTCTTAAATTCAGTAATTTCTGTTGCTCTTTCAATTAATACTAAAGTTCAATATATTTACTATTTACTTTCTATAAATAAACAGTATAGAAAGACATTTTGATCATGAGTGGATATTTCACTATAGGGTCACTATAGGGTCCAGAATGGCTTGTCACTGGGGTGGTACCTCTAAAAGCACATGCTGATACCTTTTGGAGAGGGGACACAGCTGTACCATAGTTTAAAGGTGCATTTTAGCCTCTTGGGGGACTTAACAGTACCTTAACTGGTACAAGAAACATGGGTACAATAAAGTACTTGTGCTGAAAGGTTCTCTATAGTACCTCAATAGGGTACAGCTGCAGGGACAAGTCTTTGTACTCTCTTAATTCCAAAATGTTCTTAGTGTGTATGTGCACTATATAAGGGAGAAACCCTCAACTGACTACACAATAGAAACACCTATATCTGTATGCTGTTCATCAATTTTTGCTCTGCCTCCAAAACAGTCATCCCCACCAGACCTGGAAATCAACTTCTGCGTTTGTAATTGGGTCTTGGGACGCCCTAATAAAAAAGACCCCAGTATGTGCGGTTGTGTAGTTCTGTGTCCTCCAGTCTCTCTGTGTGGCAGGGGAATACGGCAGCTCCACTGTAAAAGACTGAGGCTCTGCAATAGGTGGTGAGAAATGCTCAGGACATCAGATCTGGCACAAGGTCCCCTTCCATGAGAGACATTCCTCACCAGCACTGTGTGTGGAAGGAGATTGCAGCTTCATTAGGGGCATCTTTCACCCCAGGCACACACTATATAACCACCTACCATCCAGGAGGAGATGAACAAACCAGTGAGATGAGACTGTCAGTGTTTGCGTTGTAATATTTCACATTAAAATATTCCAATCTAGGACTTAATCTGCCTCGGCACGTGTAAAGCCATCACTAGACAATATGACAGGAACGACTTTCTCTCATTTCTTGGAAAAATCGTCTTTGTGAAAATTGGCAGTAGTTTAGTGTTCTGATGGACTTTAATTTAGTTCATGAAGTAATGTGAAGGAAAGGACCCTCTCCCTCTCTATGGAGTTCACTTTTATAAAGCAAAAACACACAACAACGGCTTCTGCACTCGAGAGTCTAATACAGTGTCTTTAATATTCAGCCTCCAATCACTCACTATTAAGGGCACAGAAGCTGTTCACTCGAATAGCAGAGTGCACTTCTATATAGTGAGAAGGAATCCTTTTGGAATTGACCTAATGGATGGAGCTTGGATGTCACCTTGTGGTCAAACTGATAAACTGCAAGAGTTATAAATAGATGCACATATTGACAAAATCTGAATCAATTAAATACATGAAATATCTGATTTAACAGCTTTTAGCTGTTGATGCTTTTTAACAAAACTAACTGTAAAATAAAGTAATCTTTATTGACAAAAATAGCAGAATCATCTGCAATTTAACAAAAAGACTTTAGTTATGCTGATCTATCTCTATATCAAATACTGTCAATAATGCATTTAAAAATTAAGAACTGCTAGAAAATATGTGAGCAAAGATTGTCTACCTTATCAGACGCTATACATGATATTTGAACAGATTTGAACTTTGACTTTATTGATGCTTTTGATTCATTTAAATATTGAATTTTTCATTAAGTGAATTTCATGTTCTACAAACTGTGTAAAACCAAATTTTCAAAAAAAAAACGTTATTACCTATGATTTATTTTTACATTTCTAATATTTAAATCAAGCAGAAATGACCCATCCCCACATTCCCCAATACACACATAAAGGTATTACAGTCCAGCTGTGCAACATGTTGGGTGCAGATTCCTACCAGAGCCCCACAGATAGAAAATGATGACCCACCAGTTACAGCAGACATATGACTCTCCCATCATAAAGCTATGAACTCTGCAAGTGTTTCCGGTTCTGGTGGACAGGTCGTACGCTCGCTCACCTGCTGTTTGTTTGTTTGCTCTCTTATTACTTGATAAGAAAAATGAAAAATGACTCGTTACTCCTAGTCCTCAGTTGATATTCCTTCATCTTTGCTTTTGCTTATTTCTCTTAGCTAGTTGTTATTGCATGCCAACGTTCAGCTGACTCTCCACTTCTGGCTTCGGGGTTGGTGCAGCAGCGTTGGAGCGGACTTCTTAGACATACTGAATTTGGGGTTTCATTAGTTGTCAGTTATAACCATCAAAATGAAGAATTAGAATATAGAAATAAACACTTGAAATATCAGTCTGTGTGTAATGAATGAATATAATATACAAGTTTCACTTTTTGAATGGAATTACTGAAATAAATCAACTTTTACATGATATTCTAATTTTATGACCAGCACCTGTACATTACTCAACTGAAGATGTTTTCAGAAATCAGGTTCTGAATCTTCTTGTTGTGCTTCCTGATTCAGTCCCAGAGAGGAGCTTCATTGGTGGAGAGACCTCCCTGCTGTTCCATGGCCTCAGTATGGATCACTCTCCGGTCCTCTGGTCCTAGGCCGGTAAATCAAGCAGTGTCTAAGGGAGGAGATCTGCTGCCCAACAGAGTGTGGGAGTTCAGGTGTGTATCACTGAGGCCACCGGGACAAGCTTCACCCTCCATATTGAACTGGACACCAGTGGAGAGCCGATGCCTGAGGTGAAGAACATTCAACCACTGCACTTTAATGATCACTTCTCTTGTAAATAAATGTACGTTTTCTCTCAGAACAGATGTTTAATTATGAGCTGCATGAAGAATTGTACAATGAACTGCAGATATTGTTAAATTTGACTGTAAAAAGATCTTTTTCAAATTTCTCCTTTTCAGAGTTGTCCAAAACTAACCTACTTTCAAACCCACCAAGCGTTTCAGTTAACTTACACTATAAGTCCAAATATTTGTGGACACCCCTGCTTAACAATGCTTTCAGATACTTTATGTTGCACCCATTGCTGACACAGATGTGCAAATGCACACACACAGCTTGTCTAGCCCCTGTAGGGGGAACTGTGTTTTCTGAAATGATGGATGGTGCTCCATCCAAAACTTTAGAGATGGGTTGGAGAGTTGGGGATGATTAGGTGGGGTGATCAACCAATATACTGACCTCACTAAAGCTCTTGTCGCTGAATGCAATCAAATCCTCACAGCAATGCTGAAAAAAGTGTAAATTAGAGAGATCTTTGAGTAACTCAACCCAGAGACGTTATTAATGAGGAGACCGGTCGCTGGTTGAAATATGAATGGGAGTTCTCGTAATGCTCAAAATGGCATCTGTTTACTTACAAAGTCCCGCCCTTCAACAAAAACAACCAATCGGTAACAAGCTAAAGTCGCTCGACTACATTGTGGCTCTGGCCAGACCGTGTCAAAATAAAAGTCACTAATACAAACGAATCTGCAACATAAAATACTTTTTGACTGAGAGCTAAAATTACTCTCTTACATTAATTCCCACTTCCACTTTTATTTTGTTGTTCATCCAAAAATGTATGTGAAAACTGATTAAGTGAAAACTGATCTACTTTTGTTATATTTTATTGCCTCTACATTACATATCCTTGGCTTTAAAATTTGAAAGAAAAAAAGGTATTGGAGTTTTATTAATCTTTTATAATATATAACTTTTATCTTAGCGGGTAATTCATTAACACAGTGAATTTCTAAATAAGTTATTCATTTTTATTGACTTAATTGTTACTTATCAAATACCTTAAACTACCTCAAGCTTGTTGCAGCCGTAATCTGCTGCAGCCTGAGAAGCTTAAAAATGAATAAAGATTTTATTTTAATTGAAGTGTACTTGAGTGTCAAGTAAAATAATAAAAAACAAAGTTTTACTTTTACCACCGTTTACGTTTTTCAGATTCATGTCAATGTAAAATATATAAACAAATTCCTAAATAAAATATAAAAAAGTCATTTGTGTTTATTTACATTTGTGTTTTAGGTTGTGGCCAATCGACTGTGGTGAGTAGCAGTTTGACCAATGGTTGCTGTAGATCCTGTACATGTAGACCAATCGAGGCGGTGAGAAGGCAGAGCTTCAACGGCCGTGTTTAAAGCTGTATAAATACGCACACAGACTGAGTAGCGACTGTAGAAAGAGACGCAGACGTGAAATAAATGCGCACACATTTTTCACATCCCAAAAAAAGAGGACGTCTGGTCACCCTGCTTAACAAACCTCCACTTAGTCTGTCCTGATCATTTATATGATCATTAAATCAGGATTTCTACTGGAGCTTTCCAGCTGCTGCTCTTTTAACACAGGTTTAACTCAGTCTGATATTAAACGGTATATCGGCCATCTGCTGGTCACTTCACCACATTACATCAGACGCGGTATTTTCCACTTACAGCGTCATTTTAACATTTTTAAATTATACTGAGTTATAGAGTTATAGGGTTATTCAATCGATGATTTTACATGAATTTACATGTATTAACAGTGGTTGCTTTTAAGAGATGTTTTTAAATCATAATTAAAATAAATTAAACTGGTGATTTTTTGGTTGATAGTTGTATAATTGTTATGATCAGAAAAGTGCATGACACCACCAAGGCACCAGATAAATTATTAAATGCTGGCACTGAAAAAGAAATGACGAGGCTTGTTTCGTTTGACCCAGTGACTCTGCTACTGATGGAGCAACAAGAATAACCCTTTTGTATTGTAGATATTAGATCTATTACTTGATATTATAATACTGGGGAAAAAAAAACATATTAGAGAATATTGTAACCTACAACTTGATGTCTTTTGTTCAGATGCTAGAGGGACCCCAGAGTGAGTCCAAAACAATGGATGTATTTGAAGCTGTTCAAAATTTTAATTTATAAATGATTTTTATACAGATAACAGCTCTCACTGTAACACAGAACAGAGGAAAACAACTCAACACACTTTTAATCAACAATTATAGGACTTCAGTGGTTTCAGTGGTTAATGTTTTTCTGGTCTTTCATGCAGGAATGATCTTTAAATACTAAAGCGGAAGAAATCGTTACATAAATTAATAAGAAAAATAATGAACAGTGCGCACATCCTGCCCTAGAGGAAACAGATTTAGAGTAGAAACCACTACCATTCTGGCTGCTGAGTGCTGATTGACTGGTGAACTGATCTGCTTATTGGCTGGTCAGACTCACTGACGTCTTGAATTATGTCTCATAATTGATTAAAATGTGTGTTGAGTTGTTTTATGATGTATTGTGTCGAGAACGTGAGCAGTTATCTATATCAAAATGTAGGATCATTATTACTTCTGCACAAAAGCTCCGTATGGACCCATTCATTTTGGACTTGTGGTTGAGCGCCCTCTAGTGTCCAAACATAATGGAGGGCATAATCAAGTGGTTTATCCATTTAGAATAATGTCTAATAGTGTAGGTCATATAAAGTCCCCTATAGGGGAGTCTCTGATATTTCTCGTCATTACAAGTTCTCTTGGATTGTATTAGCTAGCATGCTACTGCTTAGCCAGCCGAGTTGCCCCCGCCCCTCCTTTCACAGTGTGTTTTATCTAGTGGTATCTTGCACAAGGTTAGCTCGATAGCACACAGCAAGTGCATGATAACTAGCTTTACCTGTTAGTATCAGTTTTAAATGCCAGAGTAGCAACAACAATATTACATCAGTTTACCATGCTAAAGTTTAACATTTGATTAATAAAGCAACACTTCCATAAATTTTAATCTGGCATATAAGTATGACAGCTGTGTGAAGGTGGGCAATTAATCACGTGCAATATTTTAACCAATGGGACAGTCGGGGGGGGTAGAGGAGTCACGGCACTGGCTGATCTGACCTACTTACACCTAGAAGCACTGAGTCTTTATACAAGGAAGCTGTTACTGACATATAATAATCGCTACATGCCGCTTCTTCCACGCGTTGTTTAGTTGGGTGTAGAGACTCACGATATGTCAGCATAGTATAAACTGTGCTTATAAAAATATTATTATAATTATGTTATATTACATAATGAAAATCTAACTTAGAATAATCCATTTATAATATGATAACAAAAGTACATTTAAATATTAAATCATTGTTTACTGTTGTCTACAGAATATTGGTTCCTAAAAATACCACTCCCCTTCTATTACCATAAAGGTAACACTAACAAGTGATTGTCATTATTTTAGTTCATTTAGATTTTCATTTATTGTATTTATTAATTATTAATGTATTTGGTGTATTAGAATGCACTGCTTGTTTTATAGAAATAATTCATAATCCTGTGTGAATAATTAATTTTACGGACAATCAATTCTTCTACAGGCTTATTTACTATTTGAGTGGTGAAAAATGCACACAGACACATCAGTGGAACGCATCGAGCACCAGCCGGTGTTACAGTATAAGAGCATCACAAGGACCATAAACCTTTGAGAAACTGCCCTTCTTGATTAAAGATGAATGAAGATGACCAATGGCCCAAATATGTGGTATTCTCACACTTTATTAAAACTACTGTAATGAAAGAAGTTGGAATGTGTTACTTTTTACCTCTGGAAATAGACGAAAACAGACCACTTTACACAGTAAACCTCAAATCTCAGAATCTCTTTATTCCGCCAAATATGTTACAATTTAACTTGGTGAGAGCAACACAAGTATAACATGTAACACAAAAAACAGACCAAGTATACAAGTATTACACTAAGAGAGAAAAAAAAAACTAAACAATAAATAAAATAAATAATAAGTTAAAGTAATAAAGAGCTGTAAAAAAAAACTGTAATCAGAAATCTGTCCTTGTACAGGTATGAATACTGTATATCAATATGTAGCCTGAGTAGACATCTATATACAAACTATTATGTACAGATATGATATAAACATTTACAGAAACTTAACATCTGTACAGCTGTGCAAATAATCATAATGCAAATGGTAAGCATGTTATGTATCAGTATTTTGTTGAAGTTAAATCCAGTTTGGTTCAGTGAAATTTAGAAGCTCAGTTCAGTTTTAGAATAGGTTTATAGATTAGGGTGTGAACCCTAATGTAAAATTTACAGTTCTATTATTAAGCTTATATTTCACAATTGCACATTTCTGTGCCAAAGGTCATGACAGTACATCAGTTATGAGAGAATAAAGTACATTTTAATAATAATAATAATAATAATAATAAGTAGTAGTTAAAATAGTAAAAAGGAGTTAAAAGTCATGTTTGATGCTTTTCCTGATCTCAGTGTCTTCGCCAGCAGCACTGCTCCCACAGACACTGCTTGATTTCTCGGCCTAGCTGCAGACCGTAGGGACGGAGATGTCCTGATGGAGTTCTGAGCAGAGGGTCCACCACATGACCAGCAGGGAGGTCTCTCTACCAGTGGAGCTTGTCTCTGGGACGGAGTCAGGAGCAGTGGGTGGACTGACAACAGTCTGAATCAAGAAGCACAAGAAGAAGAGGAGCCTTACTACCTCTGCTCTGAAGGAGAAGTCTATTAAATGAGAGAGGATCATGGTTGAAGGGTTTGAAGGTTGTGCTGGTGTGTGATTTACCTGCTGAGGAGTAGTGACAGACTTGGAGATGCAGCTGAAAGTGTGATCCAGCCTGGAGCTCAACACCTGTATTGAGATCTCTGGAGCTTCGGGCTTAGAAGCTATACTTTTAGCTGCAGATGCTTCCCTCCAAGCACTCTCTCAGCTGTCTATTAGGTAGTAGTTTCCTCCTGAGGCAGTACTGACCTGCAAAAGAATGATTCCTCAAATCATTTAACTAACTTATGAATATTTAATAATTATGTACATTTAAAAATATTAGTCTAATTTAATAAAAATACACCTCAGAAGATACATGTACCATTTCTGTAGGAGATGTTCGTAAAAGAATGTAGCTGTTGTTGAAAAAGAGCTTTGAAGATCAGATCTGAAGAGCAGATCTGAAGAGCTTGTGTTCTCAGAGGTGCAACTTTGATTGTGTTTACTTTTGAAATCTGGACTCAGAATTCTATCTGACATCAGCAGGTAATTATGACCTCAAGGATGGTTGAGGCCCAAATTTCTGCTGAGTGGTTTCTATAGAGACGGATAAACATTAGAGTTCAGAATGTTGGGCTGATTTAAATGTAGAAAATCTTCACTGCACCGAGACAAACATTAAGGCTTTAGGAGGTGATTCTGTAGAAACCAGACACAAAAAAGATAGCTAGCTACATCTCCTCATTTGTAAACATCCCATTTAAAACCAATACAATCAGGACCATAAGTATTTGGACAGTGACTGAATGTGTGTAATTTAGCTTAAGTACACCACCTCAGGGGATCTGAAATCAGGTAGTCAACCAAATGAAACAAATACACAGGACTTTCTCGTGAGGATTTTAAGGCTGTGGTGAGAAGCAGTTTGACCAATGGCTGCAGGTAGATGCAGGTACAGGTAGACCAGGTCTGGTGGTAAAGAGGTGGGGCTTAAAGAGATGTTTAAAAGTGTACAAATATAAATACAATTAAGAACCACTTTTAATTACTCTATAAATAGAGTACATAGATGAACAGCCAAAACCAGTTATTCGCCAAATCCACCATCAGAAAGGTACAGGTTAATGGGGTCCTGAAAGCGTGTAACAACACAAAGAAAGTCAATACATGTATACAAACTGAATGATCACCTACCTGTTACACACTTGCACACAAACAGATAGGGAGACACACACACAGTTGCACATGGACAGACAGTTTTTCACCACATCCACCATCAGGGAGGTAGAGGGTGTTAGGGTCCTGAAAGGCTGTAAGACAACAAAGAAAATCAATACATGAATAGAAACTGAATGAGCACCTACCTGTTACAGAGTTGCAGACAGATAGATAGGGAGTCACACACACACACACAGTTGAACATGGTCAGATCGTCTTTCGCCACATCCACCATCAGAAGGTAGGGCTCAAGGAATCCTGAATCTGTAAGACAAAAAAAGAAAGTCAATACATGAAAATAAACTGAATGATTACCTAACTGTTACACACTTACAGACAAATAGATAGGGAGTCACACACACAGTTGCACATGGACAGACAGTTTTTCACCATATCCACCATCAGGGAGGTACAGGGTCTTGGGGTCCTGAAAGCCTGTAAGACAACAAAGAAAGTCAAAACATGTACAGAAACTGAATGATCACTTACCTGTTACAGAGCTGGAGAACGATTGACAGCGAACCAAACACAGTTGCACATGGACAGGCCGTTTTTCGCCAGATCTACCATCAGAAAGTAAGGGCTCATGGGATTGTGAAAGCTTGTAAGACAAAAAATGAAAGTCAATACATGTATTGAAACTGAATGATCACTTATCATTCACTTGTTGGCAGGATACAACATCAGGGAGACAAGGTTGATGGGGTTCTGGACAACCTGTAACACAAAAAAGAAAGTCAAAATATGTATAGAAACTAAATGAGCACCTACCTGCTACACACTTGCACATAAACAGATAGGGAGACACACACACAGTTGCACATGAACAGACAGTTTTTCACCACATCCAACATCAGGGACGTAGAGGGTCTTGGGGTCCTGAAAGCCTATAAGACAACAAAAAGGCAATGCATGAACAGAAACTGAATGATCACTTACCTGTTACAGAGCTGGAGCTGGAGAACGATTGACAGCGAGCCACACACAGTTGCAGATGAAAATATATTTGTTGGCAGGATAAACCTTCAGGGAGAAGAGGTTGATGGGGTTCCGGACAACCTATAAAACAAAAAAGAAAGTCAATACATGTATAGAAACTGAATGATCACTTACCTGTTACAGAGTTGCAGACAGATAGCAAGTCACACACAGGTGCACATGGACAGGCCTTTTTTCACCAGATCCAACATCAGAATGTAAGGGCTCATGGGACTGTGAAAGCCTGAAAGACAAAAAAAAGAAAGTGAAAATATGTATAGAAACTGAATGATCACTTACCTCTTAGAGAGCTGCAGACAAATAGTAAGTCACACACAGTTGCAAATAGACAGGCCGTTTTTCGCCAGATCTACCATCAGAAGGTAAGGGCTCCTGGGATTGTGACAGCCTGTAAGACAAAAAAAGAAAGTCAATACATGTATAGAAACTGAATGATCACTTATCATTCAGTTGTTGGCAGAAATGAATGATCACTTACTATTCACTTGTTGGAAGGAAACACCATCAGGGAGAAGAGGTTGATGGGGTTCTGGACAACCTATAACACAATAATAGAATAATAATAATAGAAAGTCTATACATGTATAGAAACTGAAGGAGCACCTACCTGTTACAGAGTTGCAGACAGATACATAGGGAGTCACACAGACAGTTTTTCACCACATCCACCATCAGGGAGGTACAAGGTCTTGGGGTCCTGAACCTGTAAGAAAACGAAAAGGCAATACATGTACAGAAACTGAATGATCACTTACCTGTTACAGAGCTGCAGAACGATTGACAGCGAGCCACACACAGTTGCAGATGAAAATATATTTGTTGGCAGGATAAACCTTCAGGGAGAAGAGGTCGATGGGGTTCCGGACAACCTATAACACAAAAAAGAAAGTCAATACATGTATAGAAACTGAATGATCACATACCTGTTAGAGAGTTGCAGACAGATAGCAAGTCACACACAGTTGCACATGGACAGACCGTTTCTTGCCAGATCCACCATCAGAAGGTAGGGGCTCATGGCATCCTGAAAGCCTGTAAAACAAAAAATGAAAGTCAATACATGTACAGAAACTGCATGATCACTTATCATTCAGTTGTTGGCAGAATACACCATCAGGGAGAAGAGGTTGATGGGGTTCTGGACAACCTGTAACACAAAAAAGAAAGGCAATATATGTATAGAAACTGAATGAGCACCTACCTGTTACACACTTGCAGACAGATAGACAGGGAGTCACACACACAGTTGCACATGGACAGACTGTTTTTCGCCACATCCACTATCAGGGAGGAAGAGGGACTTGGGGTCCTGAAAGGCTGTAAGACAACAAAGAAAATCAATACATGTAAAGAAACTGAATGATCACTTACCTGATACAGAGCTGGAGAACGATTTATAGCGAGCCACACAGTTTCAGATGAAAATATATTTGTTGGCAGGATAAACCATCAGGGAGAAGAGATTGATGGGGTTCCGGAAAACCTATAACACAAAAAAGAAAGTCAATACATGTATAGAAACTGAATGATCACATACCTGTTACAGAGTTGCAGACAGATAGCAAGTCACACACAGGTGCACATGGACAGGCCTTTTTTCACCAGATCCAACATCAGAAGGTAAGGGCTCATGGGATTGTGAAAGCCTGAAAGACAAAAAAAGAAAGTGAAAATATGTATAGAAACTGAATGATCACTTACCTCTTAGAGAGTTGCAGACAGATAGTAAGTCACACACAGTTGCACATAGACAGGTCGTTTTTCGCCAGATCTACCATCAGAAGGTAAGGGCTCCTGGGATCGTGACACCCTGTTACACAAAAAAAGAAAGTCAATACATGTATAGAAACTGAATGATCACTTATCATTCACTTGTTGGCAGGAAACACCATTTGGGAGAAGAGTTTGATGGGGTTCTGGACAACCTGTAACACAATAAAGAAAGTCAATATATGTATAGAAACTGAATGATCACTTACCTGTTACAGAGCTGGAGAACAATTGACAGCGAGCCACACACAGTTGCAGATGAAAATATATTTGTTGGCAGGATAAACCTTCAGGGAGAAGAGGTTTATGGGGTTCCGGACAACCTGTAACACAAAAAAGAAAGTCAATGTATGTATAGAAACTGAATGAGCACCTACCTGTTACACACTTGCAGACAGATAGATAGGGAGTCACACACACAGTTGCATGTGGACAGTCCATTGATTACCACATCCACCATCATAAGTTAGGGGCTCAAGGGATCTTAAACTGAATGATCACTTACCTGTTAGAGTTGCAGAACGATTGACAGCGAGCCACACACAGTTGCAGATGAAAATACGTTTCTTGGCAGGATACACCATCAGGGAGAAGAGGTTGATGGAGTTCCTGAAATCGTGTAATACAACAAAGAAAGTCAATACATGTATAGAAGCTCAATGGTCTCTTACCTGTTACACACTTGCAGACAGATAGATAGGGAGTCACACACACAGTTGCACATGGACAGACCGTTGTTTACCACATCCACCATCAGGGAGGAAGAGGGTCTTGGGGTCCTAAAAGGCTGTAACACAAAATAGAAAGTCAATATATGTATATAAACTGAATGATTACCTACCTGTTACACACTTGCAGACAGATAGATGGGGAGTCACACACACAGTTGCACATGCACAGGCCGATTTTTGCCAGATCTACCAACAGAAGATAGGGGCTCATGGGATCGTGAAAGCCTGTAAGACAAAAAAAAAAGAAAGTCAATACATGTACAGAAACTGAATGAACACCTACCTGTTACACACTTGCAGATAGATAGATAGGGAGTCACACACACACACAATTGCACATGGACAGACAGTTTTTCACCACATCCACCATCAGGGAGGTACAGGGTCTTGGGGCCCTAAAAGCTTGTAAGACACCAAAGAAAGTCAATACATGTATAGAAACTCAATGGTCTCTTACCTGTTACACACGTGCAGACAGATAGATAGGGAGTCACACACACAGTTGCACATGGACAGACCGTTGATCACCACATCCACCATCAGAAGGTAGGGGCTCAAAGGATCCTGAATCTGTAAGACAACAAAGAAAGTCAATACATGTACAGACACTGAATAATGACTTACCTGTTACAGAGCTGGAGCTGGAGAACGATTGACAGCAAGCCACACACAGTTGCAATTGAAAATATATTTGTAAGCAGGACAAACCTTCAGGGAGAAGAGGTTGATGGGGTTCCGGGCAACCTGTAACACAAAAAAGAAAGTAAATACATGTAAAGAAACTGAATGATCACTTACCTGTTACAGAGTTGCAGACAGATAGAAAGTCACACACAGTTGCACATGCACAGGCCGATTTCCGCCAGATCTATCGTCAGAAGGTAGGGGCTCATGGGATCATGACAGCCTGTAAGACAAAAAAAGAAAGTCAATATATGTATAGAAACTGAATGAGCACCTACTTGTTACACACATGCAGACAGATAGATAGGGAGTCACACACACAGTTGCACATGGACAGACCGTTGATCCCCACATCCACCATCAGAAGGTAGGGGCTCAAGGGATCCTGAACCTGTAAGACAAAAAAAAAAAGAGTCAATTCATGTATAGAAACTGTATGATCACCTACCTGTTACACACTTGCGGACAGATAGATAGGGAGTCACACACACACAGTTGCACATGGACAGACTGTTTTTCGCCACATCCACCATCAGGGAGGAAGAGGGTCTTGGGGTCCTGAAAGCCTGTAAGACAACAAAGAAAGTCAATACATGTACAGAAACTGAATGAGCTGGAGAACGATTGACAACAAGCCACACACAGTTGCAGATGAAAATATATTTGTTGGCAGGATACACCTTCAGGGAGAAGAGGTTGATGAGGTTCCGGACAACCTGTAACACAAAAAATAAAATCAATATGTATAGAAACTGAATGAGCACCTATCTGTTACACACTTGCAGACAGATAGATAGGAAGTCACACACACAGTTGCACGTGGACAGACCATTGATCACAACATCCACCATCAGAAGGTAGGGGCTCAAGGGATCCTGAATCTGTAAGACAACAAAGAAAGTCAATACATGTACAGACACTCAATAATCACTTACCTGTTACAGAGCTGGAGCTGGAGAACGATTGACAGCAAGCCACACACAGTTGCAATTGAAAATATATTTGTAAGCAGGACAAACCTTCAGGGAGAAGAGGTTGATGGGGTTCCGGACAACCTGTAACACAAAAAAGAAAGTAAATACATGTAAAGAAACTGAATGATCACTTACCTGTTACAGAGTTGCAGACAGATAGAAAGTCACACACAGTTGCACATGCACAGGCCGATTTCCGCCAGATCTATCGTCAGAAGGTAGGGGCTCATGGGATCATGACAGCCTGTAAGACAAAAAAAGAAAGTCAATATATGTATAGAAACTGAATGAGCACCTACTTGTTACACACATGCAGACAGATAAATAGGGAGTCACACACACAGTTGCACATGGACAGACTGTTGATCCCCACATCCACCCTCAGAAGGTAGGGGCTCAAGGGATCCTGAACCTGTAAGACAAAAAAAAGAGTCAATTCATGTATAGAAACTGTATGATCACCTACCTGTTACACACTTGCGGACAGATAGATAGGGAGTCACACACACACAGTTGCACATGGACAGACTGTTTTTCGCCACATCCACCATCAGGGAGGAAGAGGGTCTTGGGGTCCTGAAAGCCTGTAAGACAACAAAGAAAGTCAATACATGTACAGAAACTGAATGAGCTGGAGAACGATTGACAACAAGCCACACACAGTTGCAGATGAAAATATATTTGTTGGCAGGATACACCTTCAGGGAGAAGAGGTTGATGAGGTTCCGGACAACCTGTAACACAAAAAATAAAATCAATATGTATAGAAACTGAATGAGCACCTATCTGTTACACACTTGCAGACAGATAGATAGGAAGTCACACACACAGTTGCACATGGACAGACAGATTTTCACCACATCCACCATCAGGGAGGTACTGGGTCTTGGGGTCCTGAAAGCCTGTAAGACAACAAAGAAAATCAATACATGTATATAAACTGAATGAGCACCTACCTGTTAAACACTTGCAGACAGATAGATGGGGAGTCACACACACAGTTGCACATGGACAGACCGTCGTTTGCCTTATCCACCATCAGAAGGTAGGGGCTATAGGGATCCTGAACCTGTAAGACAAAAAAAGAAAGTCAATACATGTACAGAAACTGAATGATCACTTACCTATTACAGAGCTGGAGAACGATTGACAGCGAGCCACACACAGTTTCAGATGAAAATATATTTGTTGGCAGGATAAACCTTCAGGGAGAAGAGGTTGATGGGGTTCCGGGCAACCTGTAACACAAAAAAGAAAGTCAATGCATGTTAGAAACTGAATGACTGCTTTCCTATTACAGAGTTGCAGACAGATAGCAAGTCACCCACAGTTGCACATGGACAGAGTTTCTTGCCAGATCCACCATCAGAAGGTAGGGGCTCATGGCATCCTGAAAGCCTGTAAGACAAAAAATGAAAGTCAATACATGTACAGAAACTGAATGATCACTTATCATTCAGTTGTTGGCATTCATTTATTTTATTTTTCATTTGTTGGCAGGATACACCATCAGGGAGAAGAGGTTGATGGGGTTCTGGACAACCTGTAACACAAAAAAGAAAGTCAATGTATGTATAGAAACTGAATGAGCACCTACCTGTTACACAGTTGCAGACAGATAGATAGGGAGTCACACACACACAGTTGCATGTGGACAGACCGTTGATCCCCACATCCACCATCAGAAGGTAGGGGCTCAAGGGATCCTGAACGTGTAAGACAAAAAAAGAAAGTCAATACATGTAAAGAAACTGAATGATCACCTACCTGTTACACACTTGCAGACAGATAGATGGGGAGTCACACACACAGTTGCACGTAGACAGGCCGTTTTTCGCTAGATCAACCATCAGAAGGTAAGGGCTCATGGGATCATGAAAGCCTGTAAGACAAAAAAAGAAAGTCTACACATGTATAGAACCTGAATGATCACTTATAATTCAGTTATTGGCAGGAATGAATGATCACTTAGCATTCACTTGTTGGCAGGAAACACCATCAGGGAGAAGAGGTTGATGGGGTTCTGGACAACCTGTAACAAAAAAAACAGAAAGTCAATATATGTATAGAAACTGAATGAGCACCTACCTGTTACGCACTTGCAGACAGATAGATAGGAAGTCACACACAAAGTTGCACATGGACAGACCATTGTTCACCACGTCCACCATCAGCGAGAAAGAGGGTCTTGGGGTCCTGAAATGCTGTAACAAAAAAGAAAGTCAATATATGTATAGAAACTGAATGATCACCTACCTGTTACACACTTGCAGACAGATAGATGGGGAGTCACACACACAGTTGCACATGGACAGACCGTTGTTCGCCTTATCCACCATCAGAAGGTAGAGGCTATAGGGATCCTGAACCTGTAAGACAAAAAAAGAAAGTCAATACATGTATAGAAACTGAATGGTCTCTTACCTGTAGAGAGTTGCAGACAGATAGTAAGTCACACACAGTTGCACATGGACAGGCCGTCTTTCGCCAGATCTACCATCAGAAGGTAGGGGCTCAAGGGATCCTGAACCTGTAAGACAAAAAAAGAAAGTGAATACATGTAAAGAAACTGAATGATCACCTACCTGTTACACACTTGCAGACAAATAGATAGGGAGTCACACACAGTTGCACATGAACAGACAGTTTTTCACCGCATCCAACATAAGGGACATAGAAGGTCTTGGGGTCCTGAAAGCCTGTAAGACAACAAAAAGGCAATATATGTACAGAAACTGAATGATCACTTACCTGTTAGAGAGTTGCAGACAGATAGTAAGTCACACACAGTTGCACATAGACAGGCCGTTTTTCGCCAGATCTACCATCAGAAGGTAGGGGCTCATGGGATTGTGAAAGCCTGTAAGACAAAAAATGAAAGTCAATACATGTATAGAACCTGAATGATCACTTATTATTCAGTTGTTGGCAGGAAACACCATCAGGGAGAAGAGGTTGATGGGGTTCTGGACAACCTGTAACACAAAAAAGAAAGTCAATATATGCATAGAAACGAAATGATCACCTACCTGTTACACACTTGCAGACAGATAGATAGGGAGTCACACACACAATTGCACATGGACAGACCATTGTTCACCACGTCCACCATCAGGGAGGAAGAGGGTCTTGGGGTCCTGAAAGGCTGTAAGACAACAAAGAAAATCAATACATGTATAGAAACTGAATGAGCATCTACCTGTTACAGAGTTGCAGAAAGATAGATAGGGAGTTACACACACACAGTTGCACATGGACAGACCGTCGTTCGCCACATCCACCATCAGGGAGGTACAGGGTCTTGGGGTCCTGAAAACCTGTAAGACAACAAAGAAAGTCAATACATGTACAGAAACTGAATTATCATTTACCTGTTACAGAGTTGCAGAACGATTGACAGCGAGCCACACACATTTAAAGATGAATATACGTTTCTTGGCAGGATACACCATCAGGGAGAAGAGGTTGATGGAGTTCCTGAAATCCTGTAAGACAACAAAGAAAGTCAATACAAGTATAGAAACTGAATGATCTCTTACCTGTAGAGAGTTGCAGACAGATAGTGAGTCACACACAGTTGCACATGGACAGGCCGTCTTTCGCCAGATCTACCATCAGAAGGTAGGGGCTCAAGGGATCCTGAACCTGTAAGACAAAAAAAGAAAGTGAATACATGTAAAGAAACTGAATGATCACCTACCTGTTACACACTTGCAGACAGATAGATAGGGAGTCACACACACAGTTGCACATGGACAGACCATTGTTCACCACGTCCACCATTAGCGAGGAAGAGGGTCTTGGGGTCCTGAAATGCTGTAACAAAAAAGAAAGTCAATATATGTATAGAAACTGAATGATCACCTACCTGTTACACACTTGCAGTCAAATAGATAGGGAGTCACACACAGTTGCACATGGACAGAGTTTTTCACCACATCCAACATAAGGGACTTAGAATGTCTTGGGGTCCTGAAAGCCTGTAAGACAACAAAAAGGCAATACATGTACAGAAACTGAATGATCACTTACCTGTTACAGAGTTGCAGAACGATTGACAGCGAGCCACACACAGTTAAAGATGAATATACGTTTCTTGGCAGGATACAACATCAGGGAGAAGAGGTTGATGGAGTTCCTGAAATCCTGTATGACAACAAAGAAAGTCAATATATGTATAGAAACTGAATGATCACCTACCTGTTCCACACTTGCAGACAGATAGATGGGGAGTCACACACACAGTTGCACATGGACACACCGTCGTTCGCCTTATCCACCATCAGAAGGTAGGGGCTCAAGGGATCCTGAACCTGTAAGACAAAAAAAGAAACTCAATACATGTACAGAAACTGAATGGTCTCTTACCTGTAGAGAGTTGCAGACAGATAGTAAGTCACACACAGTTACACATGGACAGGCCGTCTTTCGCCAGATCTACCATCAGAAGGTAGGGGCTCAAGGGATCCTGAACCTGTAAGACAAAAAAAGAAAGTGAATACATGTAAAGAAACTGAATGATCACCTACCTCTTACACACTTGCAGACAAATAGATAGGGAGTCACACACAGTTGCACATGAACAGACAGTTTTTCACCACATCCAACATAAGGGACGTAGAAGGTCTTGGGGTCCTGAAAGCCTGTAAGAGAACAAAAAGGCAATACATGTACAGAAACTGAATGATCACTTACCTGTTAGAGAGTTGCAGACAGATAGTAAGTCACACACAGTTGCACATAGACAGGCCGTTTTTCGCCAGATCTACCATCTGAAGGTAAGGGCTCATGAGATTGTAAAAGCCTGTAAGACAAAAAATGAAAGTCAATACATGTATAGAACCTGAATGATCACTTATTATTCAGTTGTTGGTAGGAATGAATGATCACTTATCATTCACTTGTTGGCAGGAAACACCATGAGGGAGAAGAGGTTGATGGGGTTCTGGACAACCTGTAACACAAAAAAGAAAGTCAATATATGCATAGAAACTGAATGATCACTTTTCTATTACAGAGTTGCAGAAAGATAGCAAGTCACACACAGTTGCACATGCACAGGCTGATTTTCGCCAGATCTACCATCAGAAGGTAGGGGCTCATGGGATCGTGAAAGCCTGCAAGACAAAAAAAGAAAGTCTATACATGTATAGAAACTGAATGAAAACCTACCTGTTACACACTTGCAGACAAATAGATAGGGAGTCACACACACAGTTGCACATGGATAGACTGTTTTTCGCCACATCCACCATCAGAAGGTAAGGGCTCCAGGGATCCTGAACCTGTAAGACAAAAAAAGAAAGTGAATACATGTAAAGAAACTGAATGATCACCTACCTGTTACACACTTGCAGACAAATAGATAGGGAGTCACACACACAGTTGCACATGAACAGACAGTTTTTCACCACATCCAACATAAGGGACGTAGAAGGTCTTGGGGTCCTGAAAGCCTGTAAGACAACAAAAAGGCAATACATGTACAGAAACTGAATGATCACTTACCTGTTAGAGAGTTGCAGACAGATAGTAAGTCACACACAGTTGCACATAGACAGGCCGTTTTTCGCCAGATCTACCATCAGAAGGTAAGGGCTCATGGGATTGTAAAAGCCTGTAAGACAAAAAATGAAAGTCAATACATGTATAGAACCTGAATGATCACTTATTATTCAGTTGTTGGTAGGAATGAATGATCACTTATCATTCACTTGTTGGCAGGAAACACCATCATGGAGAAGAGGTTGATGGGCTTCTGGACAACCTGTAACACAAAAAAGAAAGTCAATATATGCATAGAAACAGAATGAGCACCTACCTGTTACAGAGTTGCAGACAGATAGATAGGGAGTCACACACACACACACACAGTTGCACATGGACAGACCGTCGTTCGCCACATCCACCATCAGAGAGGTACAGGGTCTTGGGGTCCTGAAAAACTGTAAGACAACAAAGAAAGTCAATACATGTACAGAAACTGAATTATCACTTACCTGTTAAAGAGTTGCAGAACGATTGACAGCAAGCCACACACAGTTAAAGATGAATATACGTTTCTTGGCAGGATACACCATCAGGGAGAAGAGGTTGATGGAGTTCCTGAAATCCTGTAAGACAACAAAGAAAGTCAATACATGTACAGAAACTGAATGATCACTTACCTGTTAGAGAGTTGCAGACAGATAGTAAGTCACACACAGTTGCACATAGACAGGCCGTTTTTCGCCAGATCTACCATCAGAATGTAAGGGCTCATGGGATTGTGAAAGCCTGTAAGACAAAAAAAGAAAGTCTATACATGTATAGAACCTGAATGATCACTTATTATTCAGTTGTTGGTAGGAATGAATGATCACTTATCATTCACTTGTTGGCAGGAAACACCATCAGGGAGAAGAGGTTGATGGGCTTCTGGACAACCTGTAACACAAAAAAGAAAGTCAATATATGCATAGAAACTGAATGATCACCTACCTGTTACACACTTGCAGACAGATAGATAGGGAGTCACACACACAGTTGCACATGGACAGACCATTGTTCACCACGTCCACCATCAGGGAGGAAGAGGGTCTTGGGGTCCTGAAATGCTGAAACAAAAAAGAAAGTCAATATATGTATTGAAACTGAATGATCACCTACCTGTTACACACTTGCAGACAGATAGATGGGGAGTCACACACACAGTTGCACATGGACAGACCGTTGTTCGCCTTATCCACCATCAGAAGGTAGAGGCTATAGGGATCCTGAACCTGTAAGATAAAAAAAGAAAGTGAATACATGTAAAGAAACTGAATGATCACCTACCTGTTACACACTTGCAGACAAATAGATAGGGAGTCACACACACAGTTGCACATGAACAGACAGTTTTTCACCACATCCAACATAAGGGACGTAGAAGGTCTTGTGGTCCTGAAAGCCTGTAAGACAACAAAAAGGCAATACATGTACAGAAACTGAATGATCACCTACCTGTTACACACTTGCAGACAGATAGATAGGGAGTCACACACACAGTTGCACATGGACAGACCATTGTTCACCACGTCCACCATCAGGGAGGAAGAGGGTCTTGGGGTCCTGAAATGCTGAAACAAAAAAGAAAGTCAATATATGTATTGAAACTGAATGATCACCTACCTGTTACACACTTGCGTTGTTCGCCTTATCCACCATCAGAAGGTAGAGGCTATAGGGATCCTGAACCTGTAAGACAAAAAAAGAAAGTCAATACATGTATAGAAACTGAATGGTCTCTTACCTGTAGAGAGTTGCAGACAGATAGTAAGTCACACACAGTTGCACATGGACAGGCCGTCTTTCGCCAGATCTACCATCAGAAGGTAGGGGCTCAAGGGATCCTGAACCTGTAAGACAAAAAAAGAAAGTGAATACATGTAAAGAAACTGAATGATCACCTACCTGTTACACACTTGCAGACAAATAGATAGGGAGTCACACACACAGTTGCACATGAACAGACAGTTTTTCACCACATCCAACATAAGGGACGTAGAAGGTCTTGTGGTCCTGAAAGCCTGTAAGACAACAAAAAGGCAATACATGTACAGAAACTGAATGATCACCTACCTGTTACACACTTGCAGACAGATAGATGGGGAGTCACACACAGTTGCACATAGACACGCTGTTTTTCGCCAGATCTACCATCAGAAGGTAAGGGCTCATGGGATTGTGAAAGCCTGTAACACAAAAAAGAAAGTCAATATATGTATAGAAACTGAATGATCACCTACCTGTTACACACTTGCGGACAGATAGATAGGGAGTCACACACACAGTTGCACATGGACAATCCATTGTTCACCACGTCCACCATCAGAACGTAGGGGCTCAAGGGATCCTGAACCTGTAAGACAAAAAAAGAAAGTCAATACATGTACAGAAACTGAATGATCACTTGCCTGTGTCGTCTCGGTTCGTCTTCTTCTGGAGATGGACTTGTTATTCAAAAAGGAGAGTCTGTAGCCACCGTCTTTAGTTGTAACAATAATATATTTTATTGCAATCGAAAGACAGTGTGGAGAGAGTCTGCCAATTCTGGGTGCCCTTCGGTCTCTCTCTCCCCGACTTAGGAATACCTTGAGTTTTTATACCCTATTTCACGCCACATTCTGTTGGAATGTTGCCATATATGGAATGTTTACATTTCATCCATAGGGAACAGCCATTAGCTCCCCCATTACCTAAGTGGTCCATGGCCACATCTGGACAGCGTTTAAATCACTGACACGTCTGCCCAACGGGATGTCCAAATCTAAACAGCATCTTATGTCTGTTCAATTTGTGTAGATTTGGTCAAGAAACGGGGCCCCCTTTCTTTTCTACATCTGCAAAGCCACTGAATATACTACACTTGCCCCCTTTGAGCCTAATCAGAGGCTCAATAAAATAAAAGAGCATCACACACATGGTTACATGTGCTTCTAAAGACCTATTCCTTCTATGTTTGCCTTTTTTAACACTTATTTCACAGAATGTGAGAGCAAAAACCTGCCAGGCAGCTATCTCACTTTTAATATCCCTCAATCATCCAAGACAGGAAAAAACTCTCTCACGGTCCCTCTGCCCCAGGCGACCACATGCTGTACTCCAGGCCAATGTACAAAGAAGGAATGTCTCATTGATATATATATTGAATATGGACATCTGCTAGTGTGAGTAAATACATTTGGAACCCCATTAAACCAAACATAATGTGTACTTTCAGGCTGGTCGACCCATCGGACCTTCCAATACACCTGTCCCTGCCTACCATTACTGACCCTAGTATCGAGAAAAAATCAAAACCCCTGGGGTCACGCTGTGCTTACTCACAATAAAATACATCATCTTACAACTCATTTACAAAATAATATCAATAGATTATACATATCAAAACTACTATTTATACATGTAGTGTATTTAGAGTACAGACAGTAATAATTGACAAATTTAAATGTGGCACATTGGAGTTCATCAACAACGGTGTTCCTTGATGGTGAGTGTTCCTTGATGGTGAGTCGGGATAGATGAATTTACAATGTCCTTGTTCAAAAGATCTTCAGATCTCTCGATTAGTAATATCCATCAACATCTGACCCCTTTTCTGCCTCTTGGGATCTCTGAATACCAGTCCCCCACAGTGGTACTCCCCACGCTAGTCTGAAGGGAAAGATAGAAACAACAGCCAATATCTTTTCTTCAAAACATCAAATGCAGATTTCACAACAACAGTATTATACGTGTCAAACTATTACTACTCAGTAAATCATCTTTCAAGCCACCCTTTTCAGCCATACTATCATATACTTAAATCCCCTTTTACATAACCTGTGGTAATATAACATAGGTGTTATAACTTATGATAAAAGACTTGATTCACTAAATTAAAGTCATAATCCAAGTAGATACTCAGAATGGATATTTATCCACCAAATCACCTTCTAATACTAATCCCTCATCTTCTTCTGAATCTGTCCTAGGTAATAATGGCAGTTGAATTTGTTCCCCCGGCATTACAATTCCAACCCATCTTAAAATCATTGCCTTAGCAAAAGTCAATATCAGTGTGCAACAACAGAACATTACACATAGCGACAAAAGCGCAGCACCAAACAACTGAGCCAACAATGTTCCCACATAACGATTGAATCCAGCTTTTTGCAGAATTTCTTCCATGCCCGGCACTCCCAGGAGATTAGCAAGAAGTCTTTTAATATCTCCTACAGCAGGTTGTGTTCCCACCATGATCTCTTCCAACTTTGCGATCCAAGGATGTGCTCCGTCTTGTAGAGTTGGCAATTTTTCCAAAACATCAGACATGTCTGTATTCTGCCAAGGCTTGTATTCCAATGTCTGTCCTCGGATGATCACTGGACACATCTTGTCACATGATGTTCCTTTTCTTGGGCGCAATGCATATCCCTTGTCCACTTTCTGAGAGCCTTCCGTCCTCAATTCCTTCTTCTGCATCTGTAGCTCCTTCAGTTGTTTTTCCAGTCTGTTCTGCTTCTCTAAACTCATAGCAGTGTCCACATGAGAAATGCATTGGTCTATACGCCTCTCTACACTTCTCATAGCCCTGTCGATGTCTTCTTCCATTCTTGAACTGGCTGTGGTCGGGAAGAATCCTCTTGAAGTACAAAGACTTGTGGGTCCCTTGTCTTGGTCGTCGTCTTCATTTTCACTTTCATCAGAACTCTCATCAGTGGAGTCCTCATACCGTCTAGTCTTGCCTCCTCTCCTTTCTGCCCTCACCAGGATCCGTCTGACTTCTGGATCATATCCTCCTCTGGCTTCTTCCCAAGCACTCTGATCCACATCATCTCCAACTTTTGTCCTCCTGGTCTTCACTGCACCTTCGATTTGCAAACATGTTGTTTTCTTCTTACTTTTGGAAGTTGGATACATCTTTATAATTGTTTCTGCTTTGCCTGCTTCCACTATTCGGTCGTCCTCATCTCTGATACGATAGTCTCCCTCTTGAGTGATCACTGGAAGCTGGGGATAGATCTCCTTAGACGTCACCTCCTTCTCATATGGTGGGGGATTTTTTACTGGGTTGACATGTGAAAATGGTGCACTAATTTCTGCCATCTGCTTTTCTTTTTCTGCCTCCTCTCACATCCCATATCAGAGAAAAGGAGAATCACGCCAGAGTTAATATTGTCATAAACTCTCAAGGTCCATAACAATTCACTGTAAACATACATTTTCCATCCTATTTCCATCCACTTTCCATACATCTTCCTTCTGTTCCTACATACTAAAATACCATCTTGAACCATTCTTCATATCCCCAAGGGACTCTTGGCCTACTGCCAACATAGTTTCTCAACTATCATCATAACATAGACTATTCCGCTAAAAACCAATTTAACACTCTTCACCTTCTTAAGCCCAAGTGTATATGTATGTTGACATGCCTGACTCTCCCTTAGCCAGGGGTCATAGGTCAACCAGAAACATATGTGTGCAAAGCCTATCTTCACACTAGAATGTAGGTGGATAGTCCCCTTTCTCCCGCTGTGCAGAAAGGGAGAGAAATACCAGCAAAACAGAAAAACTAATTTAACCCATCGAGGCTCACTAGTTCCTCTAATAAAGTAACCCTGTGTAAGGTAACTACCAACATGAGTGATACTAGTAAAACAACATTATCATCATAATGGTCTGTTATGCACCCTGAACAATTTGCATAACAGTTCATACTGGGTCTAATAATCACTTAGGTTTAATGCATTCTCAAAGCACAACCAGCACTCCAAGCCACACACTCACTGCACTCACTGCCACAGAACACCAAGAAAATCACCACCTCCATTATAATAATCCCAAAGACAGTTGGCTAGAAGCACTATAATAGTCTATTCTTCAACACAAGCCATACCAAGAACATCACTGGACCCATTTCAACACAGGAAAAACAACAACCTTAAACATCTTTTAACCCATACAAAACAAACCAACCATTCTACTATTACTATTCTCTAGTCAGACTTCTTATGAACACATATTTAACAAGACTAATATTATTATTGTAATATATTATCTCATATGACACCACAACCAAACTCTTAACCATGAACCATCATTTCTCCTCATAGGAAAAATCTCACTCTGCCAGGCCCCTGTGCTCCTGCATATCTTGTCATTAACACTGCATTTCACATCTGGCGCTCAGCCACGCCTTAGCCATTGCAAAACACAGAATCACAAACCTACTACTAAATTCCTTTAGTAACCACTCGCCTTTATATAGTTATATGCAAACACAAAGTGTATATTTAATACACTCCTCTACTTATCTCACATTATGGCTATCATATTATATCAACATTCTACAATCAGTATTAATTTCATTTATTCCTTCTCAACAGTAACATACCAGAGACTATTCTCCTACATTGCTGACCAATACTACTCATCTCAACCATATATAAACTTTCCTTCAAATTAGACATACTACTAATATCACATCTTCTACATGCACATATATACATGTATATATATATATATATATATATATATATGTAACTTTGAATTGATTTATTTTTGTCTCTCAGATGGTAGGTTGAAATTACACTTTAAAAAAACCCACATTCCAGGATCCACACGACAATCACAGGACTTATTAACAGTATTCTTGTACTGTACATGACCTGGTGCCAATATGGGCTGTTTTGGTGGTTTATGAAATTTTACCGTTACCTATCTCCCTCTCTGTTATCCAGACAGGGCTCATTAATTTTCCTATACCTCATTCCAACCCACACATCTGAGAAACCTATTTATTTAACACTACTGTTCTATAATCATTATCACTTAACTATGTTTATGGGATCCCTTTATCTATTATTTGCCATTAAACAATAACACAAACTAGACATACAACACATAACAAACTAGACATACAACACATACCATTCACTCCTTTTTTTTTTCTCTCTCTATGGGCCCCCATATTTTCCTTTAAATTTACAACCTCCCACAAAGGTGCACATGGTCTGAAACAATATCAGAATTAATTTAAATTGCATGTCCCCTTTAAATCTTTTCATAACCTCAATTAATCTGGCTTTTATTGCTTCTGGTGCACAGACTCAAATACAGCTCCTCCTCCCCGTAAGGAGTGACTCTCAGGCCCCATACTTTTGTCAGAAGAGACCTCCTGCAAGGCATAGGATCTCAGAAAGCCAACGAGATCGGGTATTTGACCATATGCATGTTTTTGTTTTTTTTTTGTTTTTTCAATAAAAGCCAACATCATGGAGAGTTTGAGAATTACTCTCCTCTTACCAAACATATCCCTTTTTAACCCAGACAAAACATGACAAAGAAAGGGAGGAGGGTACCAGCCCCTCAGCCTCCACACACAGATGTACATCCCTGGGCACGCACACACACACACACACACACACACCCCAAGTCGACTGTTTTAAGCTAACCCTTAAGTCTTCTCTTCTGTGCACTATACCCTTTTCTCTTTACTTCTGACACTGTCTTCTTCTATAACACCCCATGTTTCTTCTCTTAAAAACCCCCATATTTCTCTTATATTACCCTGTTAAGCTAACTTTCACACTGCAACCTGAACCTGCTCACGTCTTACAATCCTAAGAGAGACAAGGGCCCTAGCTCTCAAAGCCTGCGTGGCGCAAATTAACATGGCCTTATCAATGTTACTCACTGCTTTTTCAACAACACCCCTTTTGTGTTCCTCATTTTCCTTATACCTTGTCATTACTCTTGTTCCTACGTATTTTCTCATTCCTTACACCCCCGTATTGTGGTGGCACAACCCACAAACGACCCAAATTTAGAACAGAGTCTCCTCCCAAATAATGTCACAACCTCATACGTTCCAATTGCACGCAGTGCAGCCTCACAGCACACATCTCAGCATAACGCGGAAACCCAAGCTCGAATAGTGAGAAAAGTGCTAACCGTGTATTGTTGGCTCACGAGCAAAAGTTTTCCACGTGGTACCGTCTGGTGCCGCCGGAAGTCACAGCTGGGTCCCTGTTCGGGCGCCAAAATTTGTCGTCTCGGTTCGTCTTCTTCTGGAGATGGACTTGTTATTCAAAAAGGAGAGTCTGTAGCCACCGTCTTTAGTTGTAACAATAATATATTTTATTGCAATCGAAAGACAGTGTGGAGAGAGTCTGCCAATTCTGGGTGCCCTTCGGTCTCTCTCTCCCCGACTTAGGAATACCTTGAGTTTTTATACCCTATTTCACGCCACATTCTGTTGGAATGTTGCCATATATGGAATGTTTACATTTCATCCATAGGGAACAGCCATTAGCTCCCCCATTACCTAAGTGGTCCATGGCCACATCTGGACAGCGTTTAAATCACTGACACGTCTGCCCAACGGGATGTCCAAATCTAAACAGCATCTTATGTCTGTTCAATTTGTGTAGATTTGGTCAAGAAACGGGGCCCCCTTTCTTTTCTACATCTGCAAAGCCACTGAATATACTACACCTGTTACAGAGCTGGAGCTGGAGAACGATTGACAGCGAGCCACACACAGTTGCAGATGATAATATATTTGTTGGCAGGACAAACCTTCAGGGAGAAGAGGTTGATGGGGTTCCAGGCAACCTGTAACACAAAAAAGAAAGTCAATACATGCATAGAAACTGAATGGTCTCTTACCTGTAGAGAGTTGCAGAAAGATAGCAAGTCACACACAGTTGGACATAGACAGGCCGTCTTTCGCCAGATCTACCATCAGAAGGTAAGGGCTCATGGGATTGTGAAAGCCTGTAAGACAAAAAATGAAAGTCAATACATGTATAGAACCTGAATGATCACTTATTATTCAGTTGTTGGTAGGAAAAACCATCAGGGAGAAGAGGTTGATGGGCTTCTGGACAACCTGTAACACAAAAAAGAAAGTCAATATATGCATAGAAACAGAATGAGCACCTACCTGTTACAGAGTTGCAGACAGATAGATAGGGAGTCACACACACACACACACAGTTGCACATGGACAGACCGTCGTTCGCCACATCCACCATCAGGGAGGTACAGGGTCTTGGGGTCCTGAAAAACTGTAAGACAACAAAGAAAGTCAATACATGTACAGAAACTGAATTATCACTTACCTGTTACAGAGTTGCAGAACGATTGACAGCAAGCCACACACAGTTAAAGATGAATATACGTTTCTTGGCAGGATACACCATCAGGGAGAAGAGGTTGATGGAGTTCCTGAAATCCTGTAAGACAACAAAGAGTCAATACATGTATAGAAACTGAATGGTCTCTTACCTGTTAGAGAGTTGCAGACAGATAGTAAGTCACACACAGTTGTACATGCACAGGCCGATTTTTGCCAGATCTACCATCAGAAGTTAGGGGCTCATGGGATCGTGAAAGCCTGCAAGACAAAAAAGAAAGTCTATACATGTATAGAAACTGAATGAACACCTACCTGTTACACACTTGCAGACAGATAGATAGGGAGTCACACACACAGTTGCACATGAACAGACAGTTTTTCACCACATCCAACATCAGGGACATAGAAGGTCTTGGGGTCCTGAAAGCCTGTAAGACAACAAAAAGGCAATACATGTACAGAAACTGAATGATCACTTACCTGTTAGAGAGTTGCAGACAGATAGTAAGTCACACACAGTTGCACATAGACAGGCCGTTTTTCGCCAGATCTACCATCAGAAGGTAAGGACTCATGGGATTGTGAAAGCCTGTAAGACAAAAAAAGAAAGTCTATACATGTATAGAACCTGAATGATCACTTATTATTCAGTTGTTGGTAGGAATGAATGATCACTTATCATTCACTTGTTGGCAGGAAACACCATCAGGGAGAAGAGGTTGATGGGCTTCTGGACAACCTGTAACACAAAAAAGAAAGTCAATATATGCATAGAAACTGAATGATCACCTACCTGTTACACACTTGCAGACAGAAAGATAGGGAGTCACACACACAGTTGCACATGGACAGACCATTGTTCACCACGTCCACCATCAGGGAGGAAGAGGGTCTTGGGGTCCTGAAATGCTGTAACAAAAAAGAAAGTCAATATAGGTATTGAAACTGAATGATCACCTACCTGTTACACACTTGCAGACAGATAGATGGGGAGTCACACACACAGTTGCACATGGACAGACCGTTGTTCGCCTTATCCACCATCAGAAGGTAGAGGCTATAGGGATCCTGAACCTGTAAGACAAAAAAAGAAAGTCAATACATGTATAGAAACTGAATGGTCTCTTACCTGTAGAGAGTTGCAGACAGATAGTAAGTCACACACAGTTGCACATGGACAGGCCGTCTTTCGCCAGATCTACCATCAGAAGGTAGGGGCTCAAGGGATCCTGAACCTGTAAGACAAAAAAAGAAAGTGAATACATGTAAAGAAACTGAATGATCACCTACCTGTTACACACTTGCAGACAAATAGATAGGGAGTCACACACACAGTTGCACATGAGCAGACAGTTTTTCACCACATCCAACATAAGGGACATAGAAGGTCTTGGGGTCCTGAAAGCCTGTAAGACAACAAAAAGGCAATACATGTACAGAAACTGAATGATCACTTACCTGTTAGAGAGTTGCAGACAGATAGTAAGTCACAAACAGTTGCACATAGACAGGCCGTTTTTCGCCAGATCTACCATCAGAAGGTAAGGGCTCATGGGATTGTGAAAGCCTGTAAGACAAAAAATGAAAGTCAATACATGTATAGAACCTGAATGATCACTTATTATTCAGTTGTTGATAGGAATGAATGATCACTTATCATTCACTCGTTGGCAGGATACACAATCAGGGAGAAGAGGTTGATGGGCTTCTGGACAACCTTTAACACAAAAAAGAAAGTCAATATATGTATAGAAACTGAATGATCACCTACCAGTTACACACTTGCGGACAGATAGATAGGGAGTCACACACACAGTTGCACATGAACAGACAGTTTTTCACCACATCCAACATCAGAAGGTAGGGACTCAAGGGATCCTGAACCTGTAAGACAAAAAAAGAAAGTGAATACATGTAAAGAAACTGAATGATCACCTACCTGTTACACACTTGCAGACAAATAGATAGGGAGTCACACACACAGTTGCACATGGACAGACCATTGTTCACCACGTCCACCATCAGGGAGGAAAGCGTCTTGGGGTCCTGAAAGGCTGTAACAAAAAAGAAAGTCAATACATGTACAGAAACTGAATGATCACTTGCCTGTTACAGAGCTGGAGCTGGAGAACGATTGACAGCGAGCCACACACAGTTGCAGATGATAATATATTTGTTGGCAGGACAAACCTTCAGGGAGAAGAGGTTGATGGGGTTCCAGGCAACCTGTAACACAAAAAAGAAAGTAAATACATGTATAGAAACTGAATGATCACCTACCTGTTACACACTTGCAGACAAATAGATAGGGAGTCACACACACAGTTGCACATGAACAGACAGTTTTTCACCACATCCAACATAAGGGACGTAGAAGGTCTTGGGGTCCTGAAAGCCTGTAAGACAACAAAAACGCAATACATGTACAGAAACTGAATGATCACTTACCTGTTAGAGAGTTGCAGACAGATAGTAAGTCACACACAGTTGCACATAGACAGGCCGTTTTTCGCCAGATCTACCATCAGAAGGTAAGGGCTCATGGGATTGTGAAAGCCTGTAAGACAAAAATTGAAAGTCAATACATGTATAGAACCTGAATGATCACTTATTATTCAGTTGTTGGTAGGAATGAATGATCACTTATCATTCACTTGTTGGCAGGAAACACCATCAGGGAGAAGAGGTTGATGGGCTTCTGGACAACCTGTAACACAAAAAAGAAAGTCAATATATGCATAGAAACTGAATGATCACCTACCTGTTACAAACTTGCAGACAGATAGATAGGGAGTCACACACACAGTTGCACATGGACAGACCATTGTTCACCACGTCCACCATCAGGGAGGAAGAGGGTCTTGGGGTCCTGAAATGCTGTAACAAAAAAGAAAGTCAATATATGTATTGAAACTGAATGATCACCTACCTGTTACACACTTGCAGACAGATAGATGGGGAGTCACACACACAGTTGCACATGGACAGACCGTTGTTCGCCTTATCCACCATCAGAAGGTAGAGGCTATAGGGATCCTGAACCTGTAAGACAAAAAAAGAAAGTCAATACATGTATAGAAACTGAATAGTCTCTTACCTGTAGAGAGTTGCAGACAGATAGTAAGTCACACACAGTTGCACATGGACAGGCCGTCTTTCGCCAGATCTACCATCAGAAGGTAGGGGCTCAAGGGATCCTGAACCTGTAAGTAAAAAAAAAGAAAGTGAATACATGTAAAGAAACTGAATGATCACCTACCTGTTACACACTTGCAGACAAATAGATAGGGAGTCACACACACAGTTGCACATGAACAGACAGTTTTTCACCACATCCAACATAAGGGACGTAGAAGGTCTTGTGGTCCTGAAAGCCTGTAAGACAACAAAAAGGCAATACATGTACAGAAACTGAATGATCACCTACCTGTTACACACTTGCAGACAGATAGATGGGGAGTCACACACACAGTTGCACATAGACAGGCCGTTTTTCGCCAGATCTACCATCAGAAGGTAAGGGCTCATGGGATTGTGAAAGCCTGTAAGACAAAAAATGAAAGTCAATACATGTATAGAACCTGAATGATCACTTATTATTCAGTTGTTGATAGGAATGAATGATCACTTATCATTCACTTGTTGGCAGGATACACCATCAGGGAGAAGAGGTTGATGGGCTTCTGGACAACCTGTAACACAAAAAAGAAAGTCAATATATGTATAGAAACTGAATGATCACCTACCTGTTACACACTTGCGGACAGATAGATAGGGAGTCACACACACAGTTGCACATGGACAATCCATTGTTCACCACGTCCACCATCAGAACGTAGGGGCTCAAGGGATCCTGAACCTGTAAGACAAAAAAAGAAAGTCAATACATGTACAGAAACTGAATGATCACTTGCCTGTTACAGAGCTGGAGCTGGAGAATGATTGACAGCGAGCCACACACAGTTGCAGATGATAATATATTTGTTGGCAGGACAAACCTTCAGGGAGAAGAGGTTGATGGGGTTCCAGGCAACCTGTAACACAAAAAAGAAAGTAAATACATGTATAGAAACTGGATGATCACTTTCCTATTACAGAGTTGCAGAAAGATAGCAAGTCACACACAGTTGGACATAGACAGGCCGTCTTTCGCCAGATCTACCATCAGAAGGTAGGGGCTCAAGGGATCCTGAACCTGTAAGACAAAAAAGAAAGTGAATACATGTAAAGAAACTGAATGATCACCTACCTGTTACACACTTGCAGACAAATAGATAGGGAGTCACACACACAGTTGCACATGGACAGTCCATTGTTCACCACGTCCACCATCAGGGAGGAAGAGCGTCTTGGGGTCCTGAAAGGCTGTAACAAAAAAGAAAGTCAATATATGTATAGAAACTGAATGATCACCTACCTGTTACACACTTGCAGACAGATAGATGGGGAGTCACACACACAGTTGCACATAGACAGGCCGTTTTTTGCCAGATCTACCATCAGAAGGTAAGGGCTCATGGGATTGTGAGAAAGCCTGTAAGACAAAAAATGAAAGTCAATACATGTATAAAACCTGAATGATCACTTATTATTCAGTTGTTGGTAGGAATGAATGATCACTTATCATTCACTTGTTGGCAGGAAACACCATCAGGGAGAAGAGGTTGATGGGGTTCTGGACAACCTGTAACACAAAAAAGAAAGTCAAAATATGTACAGAAACTGAATGATCACATACCTGTAACACACTTGCAGACAGATAGATATTGAGTCACACACACAGTTGCACATGGGCAGGCCGTCTTTCGCCAGATCTACCATCAGAAGGTAGGGGCTCAAGGGATCCTGAACATGTAAGACAAAAAAAGAAAGTGAATACATGTAAAGAAACTGAATGATCACCTACCTGTTACACACTTGCAGACAAATAGATAGGGAGTCACACACAGTTGCACATGGACAGATTTTTTCACCACATCCAACATAAGTGACGTAGAAGGTCTTGGGGTCCTGAAAGCCTGTAAGACAACAAAAAGGCAATACATGTACAGAAACTGAATGATCACTTACCTGTTAGAGAGTTGCAGACAGATAGTAAGTCACACACAGTTGCACATAGACAGGCCGTTTTTCGCCAGATCTACCATCAGAAGGTAAGGGCTCATGGGATTGTGAAAGCCTGTAAGACAAAAAATGAAAGTCAATACATGTATAGAACCTGAATGATCACTTATTATTCAGTTGTTGGTAGGAATGAATGATCACTTATCATTCACTTGTTGGCAGGAAACACCATCAGGGAGAAGAGGTTGATGGGCTTCTGGACAACCTGTAACACAAAAATGAAAGTCAATATATGCATAGAAACAGAATGAGCACCTACCTGTTACAGAGTTGCAGACAGATAGATAGGGAGTCACACACACACACACACAGTTGCACATGGACAGACCGTCGTTCGCCACATCCACCATCAGGGAGGTACAGGGTCTTGGGGTCCTGAAAAACTGTAAGACAACAAAGAAAGTCAATACATGTACAGAAACTGAATTATCACTTACCTGTTACAGAGTTGCAGAACGATTGACAGCAAGCCACACACAGTTAAAGATGAATATACGTTTCTTGGCAGGATACACCATCAGGGAGAAGAGGTTGATGGAGTTCCTGAAATCCTGTAAGACAACAAAGAGTCAATACATGTATAGAAACTGAATGGTCTCTTACCTGTTAGAGAGTTGCAGACAGAAAGTGAATCACACACAGTTGTACACGCACAGGCCGATTTTTGCCAGATCTACCATCAGAAGGTAGGGGCTCATGGGATCGTGAAAGCCTGCAAGACAAAAAAGAAAGTCTATACATGTATAGAAACTGAATGAACACCTACCTGTTACACACTTGCAGACAGATAGATAGGGAGTCACACACACAGTTGCACATGAACAGACAGTTTTTCACCACATCCAACATCAGGGACATAGAAGGTCTTGGGGTCCTGAAAGCCTGTAAGACAACAAAAAGGCAATACATGTACAGAAACTGAATGATCACTTACCTGTTAGAGAGTTGCAGACAGATGGTAAGTCACACACAGTTGCACATAGACAGGCCGTTTTTCGCCAGATCTACCATCAGAAGGTAAGGGCTCATGGGATTGTGAAAGCCTGTAAGACAAAAAAAGAAAGTCTATACATGTATAGAACCTGAATGATCACTTATTATTCAGTTGTTGGTAGGAATGAATGATCACTTATCATTCACTTGTTGGCAGGAAACACCATCAGGGAGAAGAGGTTGATGGGCTTCTGGACAACCTGTAACACAAAAAAGAAAGTCAATATATGCATAGAAACTGAATGATCACCTACCTGTTACACACTTGCAGACAGATAGATAGGGAGTCACACACACAGTTGCAAATGGACAGACCATTGTTCACCACGTCCACCATCAGGGAGGAAGAGGGTCTTGGGGTCCTGAAATGCTGTAACAAAAAAGAAAGTCAATATAGGTATTGAAACTGAATGATCACCTACCTGTTACACACTTGCAGACAGATAGATGGGGAGTCACACACACAGTTGCACATGGACAGACCGTTGTTCGCCTTATCCACCATCAGAAGGTAGAGGCTATAGGGATCCTGAACCTGTAAGACAAAAAAAGAAAGTCAATACATGTATAGAAACTGAATGGTCTCTTACCTGTAGAGAGTTGCAGACAGATAGTAAGTCACACACAGTTGCACATGGACAGGCCGTCTTTCGCCAGATCTACCATCAGAAGGTAGGGGCTCAAGGGATCCTGAACCTGTAAGACAAAAAAAGAAAGTGAATACATGTAAAGAAACTGAATGATCACCTACCTGTTACACACTTGCAGATAAATAGATAGGGAGTCACACACACAGTTGCACATGAGCAGACAGTTTTTCACCACATCCAACATAAGGGACATAGAAGGTCTTGGGGTCCTGAAAGCCTGTAAGACAACAAAAAGGCAATACATGTACAGAAACTGAATGATCACTTACCTGTTAGAGAGTTGCAGACAGATAGTAAGTCACACACAGTTGCACATAGACAGGCCGTTTTTCGCCAGATCTACCATCAGAAGGTAAGGGCTCATGGGATTGTGAAAGCCTGTAAGACAAAAAATGAAAGTCAATACATGTATAAAACCTGAATGATCACTTATTATTCAGTTGTTGGTAGGAATGAATGATCACTTATCATTCACTTGTTGGCAGGAAACACCATCAGGGAGAAGAGGTTGATGGGCTTCTGGACAACCTGTAACACAAAAAAGAAAGTCAATATATGCATAGAAACTGAATGATCACCTACCTGTTACACACTTGCAGACAGATAGATAGGGAGTCACACACACAGTTGCACATGGACAGACCATTGTTCACCACGTCCACCATCAGGGAGGAAAGCGTCTTGGGGTCCTGAAAGGCTGTAACAAAAAAGAAAGTCAATATATGTATAGAAACTGAATGATCACCTACCTGTTACACACTTGCAGACAGATAGATAGGGAGTCACACACACAGTTGCACATGGACAATCCATTGTTCACCACGTCCACCATCAGAACGTAGGGGCTCAAGGGATCCTGAACCTGTAAGACAAAAAAAGAAAGTCAATACATGTACAGAAACTGAATGATCACTTGCCTGTTACAGAGCTGGAGCTGGAGAACGATTGACAGCGAGCCACACACAGTTGCAGATGATAATATATTTGTTGGCAGGACAAACCTTCAGGGAGAAGAGGTTGATGGGGTTCCAGGCAACCTGTAACACAAAAAAGAAAGTAAATTCATGTATAGAAACTGAATGATCACCTACCTGTTACACACTTGCAGACAAATAAATAGGGAGTCACACACACAGTTGCACATGAACAGACAGTTTTTCACCACATCCAACATCAGAAGGTAGGGACTCAAGGGATCCTGAACCTGTAAGACAAAAAAAGAAAGTGAATACATGTAAAGAAACTGAATGATCACCTACCTGTTACACACTTGCAGACAAATAGATAGGGAGTCACACAAAGTTGCACATGGACAGAGTTTTTCACCACATCCAACATAAGGGACGTAGAAGGTCTTGGGGTCCTGAAAGCCTGTAAGACAACAAAAAGGCAATACATGTACAGAAACTGAATGATCACTTACCTGTTAGAGAGTTGCAGACAGATAGTAAGTCACACACAGTTGCACATAGACAGGCCGTTTTTCGCCAGATCTACCATCAGAAGGTAAGGGCTCATGGGATTGTGAAAGCCTGTAAGACAAAAAATGAAAGTCAATACATGTATAGAACCTGAATGATCACTTATTATTCAGTTGTTGGTAGGAATGAATGATCACTTATCATTCACTTGTTGGCAGGAAACACCATCAGGGAGAAGAGGTTGATGGGCTTCTGGACAACCTGTAACACAAAAAAGAAAGTCAATATATGCATAGAAACTGAATGATCACCTACCTGTTACACACTTGCAGACAGATAGATAGGGAGTCACACACACAGTTGCACATGGACAGACCATTGTTCACCACGTCCACCATCAGGGAGGAAAGCGTCTTGGGGTCCTGAAAGGCTGTAACAAAAAAGAAAGTCAATATATGTATAGAAACTGAATGATCACCTACCTGTTACACACTTGCGGACAGATAGATAGGGAGTCACACACACAGTTGCACATGGACAGACCATTGTTCACCACGTCCACCATCAGGGAGGAAAGCGTCTTGGGGTCCTGAAAGGCTGTAACAAAAAAGAAAGTCAATATATGTATAGAAACTGAATGATCACCTACCTGTTACACACTTGAAGACAGATAGATGGGGAGTCACACACACAGTTGCACATAAACAGGCCATTTTTCGCCAGATCTACCATCAGAAGGTAAGGGCTTATGGGATTGTGAAAGCCTTTAAGACAAAAAATGAAAGTCAATACATGTATAGAACCTGAATGATCACTTATTATTCAGTTGTTGATAGGAATGAATGATCACTTATCATTCACTCGTTGGCAGGATACACCATCAGGGAGAAGAGGTTGATGGGCTTCTGGACAACCTTTAACACAAAAAAGAAAGTCAATATATGTATAGAAACTGAATGATCACCTACCTGTTACACACTTGCGGACAGATAGATAGGGAGTCACACACACAGTTGCACATGGACAATCCATTGTTCACCACGTCCACCATCAGAACGTAGGGGCTCAAGGGATCCTGAACCTGTAAGACAAAAAAAGAAAGTCAATACATGTACAGAAACTGAATGATCACTTGCCTGTTACAGAGCTGGAGCTGGAGAACGATTGACAGCGAGCCACACACAGTTGCAGATGATAATATATTTGTTGGCAGGACAAACCTTCAGGGAGAAGAGGTTGATGGGGTTCCAGGCAACCTGTAACACAAAAAAGAAAGTAAATACATGTATAGAAACTGAATGATCACCTACCTGTTACACACTTGCAGACAAATAGATAGGGAGTCACACACACAGTTGCACATGAACAGACAGTTTTTCACCACATCCAACATCAGAAGGTAGGGACTCAAGGGATCCTGAACCTGTAAGACAAAAAAAGAAAGTGAATACATGTAAAGAAACTGAATGATCACCTACCTGTTACACACATGCAGACAAATAGATAGGGAGTCACACAAAGTTGCACATGGACAGAGTTTTTCACCACATCCAACATAAGGGACGTAGAAGGTCTTGGGGTCCTGAAAGCCTGTAAGACAACAAAAAGGCAATACATGTACAGAAACTGAATGATCACTTACCTGTTAGAGAGTTGCAGACAGATAGTAAGTCACACACAGTTGCACATAGACAGGCCGTTTTTCGCCAGATCTACCATCAGAAGGTAAGGGCTCATGGGATTGTGAAAGCCTGTAAGACAAAAAATGAAAGTCAATACATGTATAGAACCTGAATGATCACTTATTATTCAGTTGTTGGTAGGAATGAATGATCACTTATCATTCACTTGTTGGCAGGAAACACCATCAGGGAGAAGAGGTTGATGGGCTTCTGGACAACCTGTAACACAAAAAAGAAAGTCAATATATGCATAGAAACTGAATGATCACCTACCTGTTACACACTTGCAGACAGATAGATAGGGAGTCACACACACAGTTGCACATGGACAGACCATTGTTCACCACGTCCACCATCAGGGAGGAAAGCGTCTTGGGGTCCTGAAAGGCTGTAACAAAAAAGAAAGTCAATATATGTATAGAAACTGAATGATCACCTACCTGTTACACACTTGCGGACAGATAGATAGGGAGTCACACACACAGTTGCACATGGACAATCCATTGTTCACCACGTCCACCATCAGAACGTAGGGGCTCAAGGGATCCTGAACCTGTAAGACAAAAAAAGAAAGTCAATACATGTACAGAAACTGAATGATCACTTGCCTGTTACAGAGCTGGAGCTGGAGAACGATTGACAGCGAGCCACACACAGTTGCAGATGATAATATATTTGTTGGCAGGACAAACCTTCAGGGAGAAGAGGTTGATGGGGTTCCAGGCAACCTGTAACACAAAAAAGAAAGTAAATACATGTATAGAAACTGAATGATCACCTACCTGTTACACACTTGCAGACAAATAGATAGGGAGTCACACACACAGTTGCACATGAACAGACAGTTTTTCACCACATCCAACATCAGAAGGTAGGGACTCAAGGGATCCTGAACCTGTAAGACAAAAAAAGAAAGTGAATACATGTAAAGAAACTGAATGATCACCTACCTGTTACACACTTGCAGACAAATAGATAGGGAGTCACACACAGTTGCACATGAACAGACAGTTTTTCACCACATCCAACATCAGGGACATAGAAGGTCTTGGGGTCCTGAAAGCCTGTAAGACAACAAAAAGGCAATACATGTACAGAAACTGAATGATCACTTACCTGTTAGAGAGTTGCAGACAGATAGTAAGTCACACACAGTTGCACATAGACAGGCCGTTTTTCGCCAGATCTACCATCAGAAGGTAAGGGCTCATGGGATTGTGAAAGCCTGTAAGACAAAAAAAGAAAGTCTATACATGTATAGAACCTGAATGATCACTTATTATTCAGTTGTTGGTAGGAATGAATGATCACTTATCATTCACTTGTTGGCAGGAAACACCATCAGGGAGAAGAGGTTGATGGGCTTCTGGACAACCTGTAACACAAAAAAGAAAGTCAATATATGCATAGAAACTGAATGATCACCTACCTGTTACACACTTGCAGACAGATAGATAGGGAGTCACACACACAGTTGCACATGGACAGACCATTGTTCACCACGTCCACAATCAGGGAGGAAGAGGGTCTTGGGGTCCTGAAATGCTGTAACAAAAAAGAAAGTCAATATAGGTATTGAAACTGAATGATCACCTACCTGTTACACACTTGCAGACAGATAGATGGGGAGTCACACACACAGTTGCACATGGACAGACCGTTGTTCGCCTTATCCACCATCAGAAGGTAGAGGCTATAGGGATCCTGAACCTGTAAGACAAAAAAAGAAAGTCAATACATGTATAGAAACTGAATGGTCTCTTACCTGTAGAGAGTTGCAGACAGATAGTAAGTCACACACAGTTGCACATGGACAGGCCATCTTTCGCCAGATCTACCGTCAGAAGGTAGGGGCTCAAGGGATCCTGAACCTGTGAGACAAAAAAAGAAAGTGAATACATGTAAAGAAACTGAATGATCACCTACCTGTTACACACTAGCAGATAAATAAATAGGGAGTCACACTCACAGTTGCACATGGACAGACAGTTTTTCACCACATCCACCATCAGTGGGGTACAGGGTCTTGGGGTCCTGAAAGCCTGTAAGACAACAAAGAAAGTCAATACGTGTACAGAAACTGAATGATCACTTACCTGTTAAAGAGCTGGAGAACGATTGACAACAAGCCACACACAGTTGCAGATGAATATATATTTGTTGGCAGGATACACCTTCAGGGAGAAGAGGTTGATGGGGTTCCGGGCAACCTATAACACAAAAAAGAAAGTCAATACATGTAAAGAAACGGAATGATCACTTACCTGTTAGAGAGTTGCAGACAGACAGTAAGTCACACACAGTTGCACATGGACAGGCCGTTTTTCGCCAGATCTACCATCAGAAGGTACGGGCTCATGGGATCGTTAAATCCTGTAAGACAAAAAAAGAAAGTGAATACATGTATAGAAACTGAATGATCACCTACCTGTTACACACTTGCAGACAAACAGATAGGGAGTCACACACACACAGTTGCACATGGACAGACAGTTTTTCACCACATCCACCATCAGTGGGGTACAGGGTCTTGGGGTCCTGAAAACCTGTAAGACAACAAAGAAAGTCAATACATGTACAGAAACTGAATTATCACTTACCTGTTACAGAGTTGCAGAACGATTGACAGCAAGCCACACACAGTTAAAGATGAATATACGTTTCTTGGCAGGATACACCATCAGGGAGAAGAGGTTGATGGAGTTCCTGAAATCCTGTAAGACAACAAAGAGTCAATACATGTATAGAAACTGAATGGTCTCTTACCTGTTAGAGAGTTGCAGACAGATAGATGGGGAGTCACACACACAGTTGCACATAGACAGGCCGTTTTTTGCCAGATCTACCATCAGAAGGTAAGGGCTCATGGGATTGTGAGAAAGCCTGTAAGACAAAAAATGAAAGTCAATACATGTATAAAACCTGAATGATCACTTATTATTCAGTTGTTGGTAGGAATGAATGATCACTTATCATTCACTTGTTGGCAGGAAACACCATCAGGGAGAAGAGGTTGATGGGGTTCTGGACAACCTGTAACACAAAAAAGAAAGTCAAAATATGTACAGAAACTGAATGATCACCTACCTGTAACACACTTGCAGACAGATAGATATTGAGTCACACACACAGTTGCACATGGGCAGGCCGTCTTTCGCCAGATCTACCATCAGAAGGTAGGGGCTCAAGGGATCCTGAACATGTAAGACAAAAAAAGAAAGTGAATACATGTAAAGAAACTGAATGATCACCTACCTGTTACACACTTGCAGACAAATAGATAGGGAGTCACACACAGTTGCACATGGACAGATTTTTTCACCACATCCAACATAAGTGACGTAGAAGGTCTTGGGGTCCTGAAAGCCTGTAAGACAACAAAAAGGCAATACATGTACAGAAACTGAATGATCACTTACCTGTTAGAGAGTTGCAGACAGATAGTAAGTCACACACAGTTGCACATAGACAGGCCGTTTTTCGCCAGATCTACCATCAGAAGGTAAGGGCTCATGGGATTGTGAAAGCCTGTAAGACAAAAAATGAAAGTCAATACATGTATAGAACCTGAATGATCACTTATTATTCAGTTGTTGGTAGGAATGAATGATCACTTATCATTCACTTGTTGGCAGGAAACACCATCAGGGAGAAGAGGTTGATGGGCTTCTGGACAACCTGTAACACAAAAATGAAAGTCAATATATGCATAGAAACAGAATGAGCACCTACCTGTTACAGAGTTGCAGACAGATAGATAGGGAGTCACACACACACACACAGTTGCACATGGACAGACCGTCGTTCGCCACATCCACCATCAGGGAGGTACAGGGTCTTGGGGTCCTGAAAAACTGTAAGACAACAAAGAAAGTCAATACATGTACAGAAACTGAATTATCACTTACCTGTTACAGAGTTGCAGAACGATTGACAGCAAGCCACACACAGTTAAAGATGAATATACGTTTCTTGGCAGGATACACCATCAGGGAGAAGAGGTTGATGGAGTTCCTGAAATCCTGTAAGACAACAAAGAGTCAATACATGTATAGAAACTGAATGGTCTCTTACCTGTTAGAGAGTTGCAGACAGAAAGTAAATCACACACAGTTGTACATGCACAGGCCGATTTTTGCCAGATCTACCATCAGAAGGTAGGGGCTCATGGGATCGTGAAAGCCTGCAAGACAAAAAAGAAAGTCTATACATGTATAGAAACTGAATGAACACCTACCTGTTACACACTTGCAGACAGATAGATAGGGAGTCACACACACAGTTGCACATGAACAGACAGTTTTTCACCACATCCAACATCAGGGACATAGAAGGTCTTGGGGTCCTGAAAGCCTGTAAGACAACAAAAAGGCAATACATGTACAGAAACTGAATGATCACTTACCTGTTAGAGAGTTGCAGACAGATGGTAAGTCACACACAGTTGCACATAGACAGGCCGTTTTTCGCCAGATCTACCATCAGAAGGTAAGGGCTCATGGGATTGTGAAAGCCTGTAAGACAAAAAAAGAAAGTCTATACATGTATAGAACCTGAATGATCACTTATTATTCAGTTGTTGGTAGGAATGAATGATCACTTATCATTCACTTGTTGGCAGGAAACACCATCAGGGAGAAGAGGTTGATGGGCTTCTGGACAACCTGTAACACAAAAAAGAAAGTCAATATATGCATAGAAACTGAATGATCACCTACCTGTTACACACTTGCAGACAGATAGATAGGGAGTCACACACACAGTTGCAAATGGACAGACCATTGTTCACCACGTCCACCATCAGGGAGGAAGAGGGTCTTGGGGTCCTGAAATGCTGTAACAAAAAAGAAAGTCAATATAGGTATTGAAACTGAATGATCACCTACCTGTTACACACTTGCAGACAGATAGATGGGGAGTCACACACACAGTTGCACATGGACAGACCGTTGTTCGCCTTATCCACCATCAGAAGGTAGAGGCTATAGGGATCCTGAACCTGTAAGACAAAAAAAGAAAGTCAATACATGTATAGAAACTGAATGGTCTCTTACCTGTAGAGAGTTGCAGACAGATAGTAAGTCACACACAGTTGCACATGGACAGGCCGTCTTTCGCCAGATCTACCATCAGAAGGTAGGGGCTCAAGGGATCCTGAACCTGTAAGACAAAAAAAGAAAGTGAATACATGTAAAGAAACTGAATGATCACCTACCTGTTACACACTTGCAGATAAATAGATAGGGAGTCACACACACAGTTGCACATGAGCAGACAGTTTTTCACCACATCCAACATAAGGGACATAGAAGGTCTTGGGGTCCTGAAAGCCTGTAAGACAACAAAAAGGCAATACATGTACAGAAACTGAATGATCACTTACCTGTTAGAGAGTTGCAGACAGATAGTAAGTCACACACAGTTGCACATAGACAGGCCGTTTTTCGCCAGATCTACCATCAGAAGGTAAGGGCTCATGGGATTGTGAAAGCCTGTAAGACAAAAAATGAAAGTCAATACATGTATAAAACCTGAATGATCACTTATTATTCAGTTGTTGGTAGGAATGAATGATCACTTATCATTCACTTGTTGGCAGGAAACACCATCAGGGAGAAGAGGTTGATGGGCTTCTGGACAACCTGTAACACAAAAAAGAAAGTCAATATATGCATAGAAACTGAATGATCACCTACCTGTTACACACTTGCAGACAGATAGATAGGGAGTCACACACACAGTTGCACATGGACAGACCATTGTTCACCACGTCCACCATCAGGGAGGAAAGCGTCTTGGGGTCCTGAAAGGCTGTAACAAAAAAGAAAGTCAATATATGTATAGAAACTGAATGATCACCTACCTGTTACACACTTGCAGACAGATAGATAGGGAGTCACACACACAGTTGCACATGGACAATCCATTGTTCACCACGTCCACCATCAGAACGTAGGGGCTCAAGGGATCCTGAACCTGTAAGACAAAAAAAGAAAGTCAATACATGTACAGAAACTGAATGATCACTTGCCTGTTACAGAGCTGGAGCTGGAGAACGATTGACAGCGAGCCACACACAGTTGCAGATGATAATATATTTGTTGGCAGGACAAACCTTCAGGGAGAAGAGGTTGATGGGGTTCCAGGCAACCTGTAACACAAAAAAGAAAGTAAATACATGTATAGAAACTGAATGATCACCTACCTGTTACACACTTGCAGACAAATAGATAGGGAGTCACACACACAGTTGCACATGAACAGACAGTTTTTCACCACATCCAACATCAGAAGGTAGGGACTCAAGGGATCCTGAACCTGTAAGACAAAAAAAGAAAGTGAATACATGTAAAGAAACTGAATGATCACCTACCTGTTACACACTTGCAGACAAATAGATAGGGAGTCACACAAAGTTGCACATGGACAGAGTTTTTCACCACATCCAACATAAGGGACGTAGAAGGTCTTGGGGTCCTGAAAGCCTGTAAGACAACAAAAAGGCAATACATGTACAGAAACTGAATGATCACTTACCTGTTAGAGAGTTGCAGACAGATAGTAAGTCACACACAGTTGCACATAGACAGGCCGTTTTTCGCCAGATCTACCATCAGAAGGTAAGGGCTCATGGGATTGTGAAAGCCTGTAAGACAAAAAATGAAAGTCAATACATGTATAGAACCTGAATGATCACTTATTATTCAGTTGTTGGTAGGAATGAATGATCACTTATCATTCACTTGTTGGCAGGAAACACCATCAGGGAGAAGAGGTTGATGGGCTTCTGGACAACCTGTAACACAAAAAAGAAAGTCAATATATGCATAGAAACTGAATGATCACCTACCTGTTACACACTTGCAGACAGATAGATAGGGAGTCACACACACAGTTGCACATGGACAGACCATTGTTCACCACGTCCACCATCAGGGAGGAAAGCGTCTTGGGGTCCTGAAAGGCTGTAACAAAAAAGAAAGTCAATATATGTATAGAAACTGAATGATCACCTACCTGTTACACACTTGAAGACAGATAGATGGGGAGTCACACACACAGTTGCACATAAACAGGCCATTTTTCGCCAGATCTACCATCAGAAGGTAAGGGCTTATGGGATTGTGAAAGCCTGTAAGACAAAAAATGAAAGTCAATACATGTATAGAACCTGAATGATCACTTATTATTCAGTTGTTGATAGGAATGAATGATCACTTATCATTCACTCGTTGGCAGGATACACCATCAGGGAGAAGAGGTTGATGGGCTTCTGGACAACCTTTAACACAAAAAAGAAAGTCAATATATGTATAGAAACTGAATGATCACCTACCTGTTACACACTTGCGGACAGATAGATAGGGAGTCACACACACAGTTGCACATGGACAATCCATTGTTCACCACGTCCACCATCAGAACGTAGGGGCTCAAGGGATCCTGAACCTGTAAGACAAAAAAAGAAAGTCAATACATGTACAGAAACTGAATGATCACTTGCCTGTTACAGAGCTGGAGCTGGAGAACGATTGACAGCGAGCCACACACAGTTGCAGATGATAATATATTTGTTGGCAGGACAAACCTTCAGGGAGAAGAGGTTGATGGGGTTCCAGGCAACCTGTAACACAAAAAAGAAAGTAAATACATGTATAGAAACTGAATGATCACCTACCTGTTACACACTTGCAGACAAATAGATAGGGAGTCACACACACAGTTGCACATGAACAGACAGTTTTTCACCACATCCAACATCAGAAGGTAGGGACTCAAGGGATCCTGAACCTGTAAGACAAAAAAAGAAAGTGAATACATGTAAAGAAACTGAATGATCACCTACCTGTTACACACTTGCAGACAAATAGATAGGGAGTCACACAAAGTTGCACATGGACAGAGTTTTTCACCACATCCAACATAAGGGACGTAGAAGGTCTTGGGGTCCTGAAAGCCTGTAAGACAACAAAAACGCAATACATGTACAGAAACTGAATGATCACTTACCTGTTAGAGAGTTGCAGACAGATAGTAAGTCACACACAGTTGCACATAGACAGGCCGTTTTTCGCCAGATCTACCATCAGAAGGTAAGGGCTCATGGGATTGTGAAAGCCTGTAAGACAAAAATTGAAAGTCAATACATGTATAGAACCTGAATGATCACTTATTATTCAGTTGTTGGTAGGAATGAATGATCACTTATCATTCACTTGTTGGCAGGAAACACCATCAGGGAGAAGAGGTTGATGGGCTTCTGGACAACCTGTAACACAAAAAAGAAAGTCAATATATGCATAGAAACTGAATGATCACCTACCTGTTACAAACTTGCAGACAGATAGATAGGGAGTCACACACACAGTTGCACATGGACAGACCATTGTTCACCACGTCCACCATCAGGGAGGAAGAGGGTCTTGGGGTCCTGAAATGCTGTAACAAAAAAGAAAGTCAATATATGTATTGAAACTGAATGATCACCTACCTGTTACACACTTGCAGACAGATAGATGGGGAGTCACACACACAGTTGCACATGGACAGACCGTTGTTCGCCTTATCCACCATCAGAAGGTAGAGGCTATAGGGATCCTGAACCTGTAAGACAAAAAAAGAAAGTCAATACATGTATAGAAACTGAATAGTCTCTTACCTGTAGAGAGTTGCAGACAGATAGTAAGTCACACACAGTTGCACATGGACAGGCCGTCTTTCGCCAGATCTACCATCAGAAGGTAGGGGCTCAAGGGATCCTGAACCTGTAAGTAAAAAAAAAGAAAGTGAATACATGTAAAGAAACTGAATGATCACCTACCTGTTACACACTTGCAGACAAATAGATAGGGAGTCACACACACAGTTGCACATGAACAGACAGTTTTTCACCACATCCAACATAAGGGACGTAGAAGGTCTTGTGGTCCTGAAAGCCTGTAAGACAACAAAAAGGCAATACATGTACAGAAACTGAATGATCACCTACCTGTTACACACTTGCAGACAGATAGATGGGGAGTCACACACACAGTTGCACATAGACAGGCCGTTTTTCGCCAGATCTACCATCAGAAGGTAAGGGCTCATGGGATTGTGAAAGCCTGTAAGACAAAAAATGAAAGTCAATACATGTATAGAACCTGAATGATCACTTATTATTCAGTTGTTGATAGGAATGAATGATCACTTATCATTCACTTGTTGGCAGGATACACCATCAGGGAGAAGAGGTTGATGGGCTTCTGGACAACCTGTAACACAAAAAAGAAAGTCAATATATGTATAGAAACTGAATGATCACCTACCTGTTACACACTTGCGGACAGATAGATAGGGAGTCACACACACAGTTGCACATGGACAATCCATTGTTCACCACGTCCACCATCAGAACGTAGGGGCCCAAGGGATCCTGAACCTGTAAGACAAAAAAAGAAAGTCAATACATGTACAGAAACTGAATGATCACTTGCCTGTTACAGAGCTGGAGCTGGAGAATGATTGACAGCGAGCCACACACAGTTGCAGATGATAATATATTTGTTGGCAGGACAAACCTTCAGGGAGAAGAGGTTGATGGGGTTCCAGGCAACCTGTAACACAAAAAAGAAAGTAAATACATGTATAGAAACTGGATGATCACTTTCCTATTACAGAGTTGCAGAAAGATAGCAAGTCACACACAGTTGGACATAGACAGGCCGTCTTTCGCCAGATCTACCATCAGAAGGTAGGGGCTCAAGGGATCCTGAACCTGTAAGACAAAAAAGAAAGTGAATACATGTAAAGAAACTGAATGATCACCTACCTGTTACACACTTGCAGACAAATAGATAGGGAGTCACACACACAGTTGCACATGGACAGTCCATTGTTCACCACGTCCACCATCAGGGAGGAAGAGCGTCTTGGGGTCCTGAAAGGCTGTAACAAAAAAGAAAGTCAATATATGTATAGAAACTGAATGATCACCTACCTGTTACACACTTGCAGACAGATAGATGGGGAGTCACACACACAGTTGCACATAGACAGGCCGTTTTTTGCCAGATCTACCATCAGAAGGTAAGGGCTCATGGGATTGTGAGAAAGCCTGTAAGACAAAAAATGAAAGTCAATACATGTATAAAACCTGAATGATCACTTATTATTCAGTTGTTGGTAGGAATGAATGATCACTTATCATTCACTTGTTGGCAGGAAACACCATCAGGGAGAAGAGGTTGATGGGGTTCTGGACAACCTGTAACACAAAAAAGAAAGTCAAAATATGTACAGAAACTGAATGATCACATACCTGTAACACACTTGCAGACAGATAGATATTGAGTCACACACACAGTTGCACATGGGCAGGCCGTCTTTCGCCAGATCTACCATCAGAAGGTAGGGGCTCAAGGGATCCTGAACATGTAAGACAAAAAAAGAAAGTGAATACATGTAAAGAAACTGAATGATCACCTACCTGTTACACACTTGCAGACAAATAGATAGGGAGTCACACACAGTTGCACATGGACAGATTTTTTCACCACATCCAACATAAGTGACGTAGAAGGTCTTGGGGTCCTGAAAGCCTGTAAGACAACAAAAAGGCAATACATGTACAGAAACTGAATGATCACTTACCTGTTAGAGAGTTGCAGACAGATAGTAAGTCACACACAGTTGCACATAGACAGGCCGTTTTTCGCCAGATCTACCATCAGAAGGTAAGGGCTCATGGGATTGTGAAAGCCTGTAAGACAAAAAATGAAAGTCAATACATGTATAGAACCTGAATGATCACTTATTATTCAGTTGTTGGTAGGAATGAATGATCACTTATCATTCACTTGTTGGCAGGAAACACCATCAGGGAGAAGAGGTTGATGGGCTTCTGGACAACCTGTAACACAAAAATGAAAGTCAATATATGCATAGAAACAGAATGAGCACCTACCTGTTACAGAGTTGCAGACAGATAGATAGGGAGTCACACACACACACACACAGTTGCACATGGACAGACCGTCGTTCGCCACATCCACCATCAGGGAGGTACAGGGTCTTGGGGTCCTGAAAAACTGTAAGACAACAAAGAAAGTCAATACATGTACAGAAACTGAATTATCACTTACCTGTTACAGAGTTGCAGAACGATTGACAGCAAGCCACACACAGTTAAAGATGAATATACGTTTCTTGGCAGGATACACCATCAGGGAGAAGAGGTTGATGGAGTTCCTGAAATCCTGTAAGACAACAAAGAGTCAATACATGTATAGAAACTGAATGGTCTCTTACCTGTTAGAGAGTTGCAGACAGAAAGTGAATCACACACAGTTGTACACGCACAGGCCGATTTTTGCCAGATCTACCATCAGAAGGTAGGGGCTCATGGGATCGTGAAAGCCTGCAAGACAAAAAAGAAAGTCTATACATGTATAGAAACTGAATGAACACCTACCTGTTACACACTTGCAGACAGATAGATAGGGAGTCACACACACAGTTGCACATGAACAGACAGTTTTTCACCACATCCAACATCAGGGACATAGAAGGTCTTGGGGTCCTGAAAGCCTGTAAGACAACAAAAAGGCAATACATGTACAGAAACTGAATGATCACTTACCTGTTAGAGAGTTGCAGACAGATGGTAAGTCACACACAGTTGCACATAGACAGGCCGTTTTTCGCCAGATCTACCATCAGAAGGTAAGGGCTCATGGGATTGTGAAAGCCTGTAAGACAAAAAAAGAAAGTCTATACATGTATAGAACCTGAATGATCACTTATTATTCAGTTGTTGGTAGGAATGAATGATCACTTATCATTCACTTGTTGGCAGGAAACACCATCAGGGAGAAGAGGTTGATGGGCTTCTGGACAACCTGTAACACAAAAAAGAAAGTCAATATATGCATAGAAACTGAATGATCACCTACCTGTTACACACTTGCAGACAGATAGATAGGGAGTCACACACACAGTTGCAAATGGACAGACCATTGTTCACCACGTCCACCATCAGGGAGGAAGAGGGTCTTGGGGTCCTGAAATGCTGTAACAAAAAAGAAAGTCAATATAGGTATTGAAACTGAATGATCACCTACCTGTTACACACTTGCAGACAGATAGATGGGGAGTCACACACACAGTTGCACATGGACAGACCGTTGTTCGCCTTATCCACCATCAGAAGGTAGAGGCTATAGGGATCCTGAACCTGTAAGACAAAAAAAGAAAGTCAATACATGTATAGAAACTGAATGGTCTCTTACCTGTAGAGAGTTGCAGACAGATAGTAAGTCACACACAGTTGCACATGGACAGGCCGTCTTTCGCCAGATCTACCATCAGAAGGTAGGGGCTCAAGGAATCCTGAACCTGTAAGACAAAAAAAGAAAGTGAATACATGTAAAGAAACTGAATGATCACCTACCTGTTACACACTTGCAGATAAATAGATAGGGAGTCACACACACAGTTGCACATGAGCAGACAGTTTTTCACCACATCCAACATAAGGGACATAGAAGGTCTTGGGGTCCTGAAAGCCTGTAAGACAACAAAAAGGCAATACATGTACAGAAACTGAATGATCACTTACCTGTTAGAGAGTTGCAGACAGATAGTAAGTCACACACAGTTGCACATAGACAGGCCGTTTTTCGCCAGATCTACCATCAGAAGGTAAGGGCTCATGGGATTGTGAAAGCCTGTAAGACAAAAAATGAAAGTCAATACATGTATAAAACCTGAATGATCACTTATTATTCAGTTGTTGGTAGGAATGAATGATCACTTATCATTCACTTGTTGGCAGGAAACACCATCAGGGAGAAGAGGTTGATGGGCTTCTGGACAACCTGTAACACAAAAAAGAAAGTCAATATATGCATAGAAACTGAATGATCACCTACCTGTTACACACTTGCAGACAGATAGATAGGGAGTCACACACACAGTTGCACATGGACAGACCATTGTTCACCACGTCCACCATCAGGGAGGAAAGCGTCTTGGGGTCCTGAAAGGCTGTAACAAAAAAGAAAGTCAATATATGTATAGAAACTGAATGATCACCTACCTGTTACACACTTGCAGACAGATAGATAGGGAGTCACACACACAGTTGCACATGGACAATCCATTGTTCACCACGTCCACCATCAGAACGTAGGGGCTCAAGGGATCCTGAACCTGTAAGACAAAAAAAGAAAGTCAATACATGTACAGAAACTGAATGATCACTTGCCTGTTACAGAGCTGGAGCTGGAGAACGATTGACAGCGAGCCACACACAGTTGCAGATGATAATATATTTGTTGGCAGGACAAACCTTCAGGGAGAAGAGGTTGATGGGGTTCCAGGCAACCTGTAACACAAAAAAGAAAGTAAATACATGTATAGAAACTGAATGATCACCTACCTGTTACACACTTGCAGACAAATAGATAGGGAGTCACACACACAGTTGCACATGAACAGACAGTTTTTCACCACATCCAACATCAGAAGGTAGGGACTCAAGGGATCCTGAACCTGTAAGACAAAAAAAGAAAGTGAATACATGTAAAGAAACTGAATGATCACCTACCTGTTACACACTTGCAGACAAATAGATAGGGAGTCACACAAAGTTGCACATGGACAGAGTTTTTCACCACATCCAACATAAGGGACGTAGAAGGTCTTGGGGTCCTGAAAGCCTGTAAGACAACAAAAAGGCAATACATGTACAGAAACTGAATGATCACTTACCTGTTAGAGAGTTGCAGACAGATAGTAAGTCACACACAGTTGCACATAGACAGGCCGTTTTTCGCCAGATCTACCATCAGAAGGTAAGGGCTCATGGGATTGTGAAAGCCTGTAAGACAAAAAATGAAAGTCAATACATGTATAGAACCTGAATGATCACTTATTATTCAGTTGTTGGTAGGAATGAATGATCACTTATCATTCACTTGTTGGCAGGAAACACCATCAGGGAGAAGAGGTTGATGGGCTTCTGGACAACCTGTAACACAAAAAAGAAAGTCAATATATGCATAGAAACTGAATGATCACCTACCTGTTACACACTTGCAGACAGATAGATAGGGAGTCACACACACAGTTGCACATGGACAGACCATTGTTCACCACGTCCACCATCAGGGAGGAAAGCGTCTTGGGGTCCTGAAAGGCTGTAACAAAAAAGAAAGTCAATATATGTATAGAAACTGAATGATCACCTACCTGTTACACACTTGCGGACAGATAGATAGGGAGTCACACACACAGTTGCACATGGACAGACCATTGTTCACCACGTCCACCATCAGGGAGGAAAGCGTCTTGGGGTCCTGAAAGGCTGTAACAAAAAAGAAAGTCAATATATGTATAGAAACTGAATGATCACCTACCTGTTACACACTTGAAGACAGATAGATGGGGAGTCACACACACAGTTGCACATAAACAGGCCATTTTTCGCCAGATCTACCATCAGAAGGTAAGGGCTTATGGGATTGTGAAAGCCTTTAAGACAAAAAATGAAAGTCAATACATGTATAGAACCTGAATGATCACTTATTATTCAGTTGTTGATAGGAATGAATGATCACTTATCATTCACTCGTTGGCAGGATACACCATCAGGGAGAAGAGGTTGATGGGCTTCTGGACAACCTTTAACACAAAAAAGAAAGTCAATATATGTATAGAAACTGAATGATCACCTACCTGTTACACACTTGCGGACAGATAGATAGGGAGTCACACACACAGTTGCACATGGACAATCCATTGTTCACCACGTCCACCATCAGAACGTAGGGGCTCAAGGGATCCTGAACCTGTAAGACAAAAAAAGAAAGTCAATACATGTACAGAAACTGAATGATCACTTGCCTGTTACAGAGCTGGAGCTGGAGAACGATTGACAGCGAGCCACACACAGTTGCAGATGATAATATATTTGTTGGCAGGACAAACCTTCAGGGAGAAGAGGTTGATGGGGTTCCAGGCAACCTGTAACACAAAAAAGAAAGTAAATACATGTATAGAAACTGAATGATCACCTACCTGTTACACACTTGCAGACAAATAGATAGGGAGTCACACACACAGTTGCACATGAACAGACAGTTTTTCACCACATCCAACATCAGAAGGTAGGGACTCAAGGGATCCTGAACCTGTAAGACAAAAAAAGAAAGTGAATACATGTAAAGAAACTGAATGATCACCTACCTGTTACACACATGCAGACAAATAGATAGGGAGTCACACAAAGTTGCACATGGACAGAGTTTTTCACCACATCCAACATAAGGGACGTAGAAGGTCTTGGGGTCCTGAAAGCCTGTAAGACAACAAAAAGGCAATACATGTACAGAAACTGAATGATCACTTACCTGTTAGAGAGTTGCAGACAGATAGTAAGTCACACACAGTTGCACATAGACAGGCCGTTTTTCGCCAGATCTACCATCAGAAGGTAAGGGCTCATGGGATTGTGAAAGCCTGTAAGACAAAAAATGAAAGTCAATACATGTATAGAACCTGAATGATCACTTATTATTCAGTTGTTGGTAGGAATGAATGATCACTTATCATTCACTTGTTGGCAGGAAACACCATCAGGGAGAAGAGGTTGATGGGCTTCTGGACAACCTGTAACACAAAAAAGAAAGTCAATATATGCATAGAAACTGAATGATCACCTACCTGTTACACACTTGCAGACAGATAGATAGGGAGTCACACACACAGTTGCACATGGACAGACCATTGTTCACCACGTCCACCATCAGGGAGGAAAGCGTCTTGGGGTCCTGAAAGGCTGTAACAAAAAAGAAAGTCAATATATGTATAGAAACTGAATGATCACCTACCTGTTACACACTTGCGGACAGATAGATAGGGAGTCACACACACAGTTGCACATGGACAATCCATTGTTCACCACGTCCACCATCAGAACGTAGGGGCTCAAGGGATCCTGAACCTGTAAGACAAAAAAAGAAAGTCAATACATGTACAGAAACTGAATGATCACTTGCCTGTTACAGAGCTGGAGCTGGAGAACGATTGACAGCGAGCCACACACAGTTGCAGATGATAATATATTTGTTGGCAGGACAAACCTTCAGGGAGAAGAGGTTGATGGGGTTCCAGGCAACCTGTAACACAAAAAAGAAAGTAAATACATGTATAGAAACTGAATGATCACCTACCTGTTACACACTTGCAGACAAATAGATAGGGAGTCACACACACAGTTGCACATGAACAGACAGTTTTTCACCACATCCAACATCAGAAGGTAGGGACTCAAGGGATCCTGAACCTGTAAGACAAAAAAAGAAAGTGAATACATGTAAAGAAACTGAATGATCACCTACCTGTTACACACTTGCAGACAAATAGATAGGGAGTCACACACAGTTGCACATGGACAGAGTTTTTCACCACATCCAACATAAGGGACGTAGAAGGTCTTGGGGTCCTGAAAGCCTGTAAGACAACAAAAAGGCAATACATGTACAGAAACTGAATGATCACTTACCTGTTAGAGAGTTGCAGACAGATAGTAAGTCACACACAGTTGCACATAGACAGGCCGTTTTTCGCCAGATCTACCATCAGAAAGTAAGGGCTCATGGGATTGTGAAAGCCTGTAAGACAAAAATTGAAAGTCAATACATGTATAGAACCTGAATGATCACTTATTATTCAGTTGTTGGTAGGAATGAATGATCACTCATCATTCACTTGTTGGCAGGAAACACCATCAGGGAGAAGAGGTTGATGGGCTTCTGGACAACCTGTAACACAAAAAAGAAAGTCAATATATGCATAGAAACTGAATGATCACCTACCTGTTACACACTTGCAGACAGATAGATAGGGAGTCACACACACAGTTGCACATGGACAGACCATTGTTCACCACGTCCACCATCAGGGAGGAAGAGGGTCTTGGGGTCCTGAAATGCTGTAACAAAAAAGAAAGTCAATATAGGTATTGAAACTGAATGATCACCTACCTGTTACACACTTGCAGACAGATAGATGGGGAGTCACACACACAGTTGCACATGGACAGACCGTTGTTCGCCTTATCCACCATCAGAAGGTAGAGGCTATAGGGATCCTGAACCTGTAAGACAAAAAAAGAAAGTCAATACATGTATAGAAACTGAATGGTCTCTTACCTGTAGAGAGTTGCAGACAGATAGTAAGTCACACACAGTTGCACATGGACAGGCCATCTTTCGCCAGATCTACCGTCAGAAGGTAGGGGCTCAAGGGATCCTGAACCTGTAAGACAAAAAAAGAAAGTGAATACATGTAAAGAAACTGAATGATCACCTACCTGTTACACACTAGCAGATAAATAAATAGGGAGTCACACTCACAGTTGCACATGGACAGACAGTTTTTCACCACATCCACCATCAGTGGGGTACAGGGTCTTGGGGTCCTGAAAGCCTGTAAGACAACAAAGAAAGTCAATACGTGTACAGAAACTGAATGATCACTTACCTGTTAAAGAGCTGGAGAACGATTGACAACAAGCCACACACAGTTGCAGATGAATATATATTTGTTGGCAGGATACACCTTCAGGGAGAAGAGGTTGATGGGGTTCCGGGCAACCTATAACACAAAAAAGAAAGTCAATACATGTAAAGAAACGGAATGATCACTTACCTGTTAGAGAGTTGCAGACAGACAGTAAGTCACACACAGTTGCACATGGACAGGCCGTTTTTCGCCAGATCTACCATCAGAAGGTACGGGCTCATGGGATCGTTAAATCCTGTAAGACAAAAAAAGAAAGTCAATACATGTATAGAAACTGAATGATCACCTACCTGTTACACACTTGCAGACAAACAGATAGGGAGTCACACACACACAGTTGCACATGGACAGACAGTTTTTCACCACATCCACCATCAGTGGGGTACAGGGTCTTGGGGTCCTGAAAACCTGTAAGACAACAAAGAAAGTCAATACATGTACAGAAACTGAATTATCACTTACCTGTTACAGAGTTGCAGAACGATTGACAGCAAGCCACACACAGTTAAAGATGAATATACGTTTCTTGGCAGGATACACCATCAGGGAGAAGAGGTTGATGGAGTTCCTGAAATCCTGTAAGACAACAAAGAGTCAATACATGTATAGAAACTGAATGGTCTCTTACCTGTTAGAGAGTTGCAGACAGATAGATGGGGAGTCACACACACAGTTGCACATAGACAGGCCGTTTTTTGCCAGATCTACCATCAGAAGGTAAGGGCTCATGGGATTGTGAGAAAGCCTGTAAGACAAAAAATGAAAGTCAATACATGTATAAAACCTGAATGATCACTTATTATTCAGTTGTTGGTAGGAATGAATGATCACTTATCATTCACTTGTTGGCAGGAAACACCATCAGGGAGAAGAGGTTGATGGGCTTCTGGACAACCTGTAACACAAAAATGAAAGTCAATATATGCATAGAAACAGAATGAGCACCTACCTGTTACAGAGTTGCAGACAGATAGATAGGGAGTCACACACACACACACAGTTGCACATGGACAGACCGTCGTTCGCCACATCCACCATCAGGGAGGTACAGGGTCTTGGGGTCCTGAAAAACTGTAAGACAACAAAGAAAGTCAATACATGTACAGAAACTGAATTATCACTTACCTGTTACAGAGTTGCAGAACGATTGACAGCAAGCCACACACAGTTAAAGATGAATATACGTTTCTTGGCAGGATACACCATCAGGGAGAAGAGGTTGATGGAGTTCCTGAAATCCTGTAAGACAACAAAGAGTCAATACATGTATAGAAACTGAATGGTCTCTTACCTGTTAGAGAGTTGCAGACAGAAAGTAAATCACACACAGTTGTACATGCACAGGCCGATTTTTGCCAGATCTACCATCAGAAGGTAGGGGCTCATGGGATCGTGAAAGCCTGCAAGACAAAAAAGAAAGTCTATACATGTATAGAAACTGAATGAACACCTACCTGTTACACACTTGCAGACAGATAGATAGGGAGTCACACACACAGTTGCACATGAACAGACAGTTTTTCACCACATCCAACATCAGGGACATAGAAGGTCTTGGGGTCCTGAAAGCCTGTAAGACAACAAAAAGGCAATACATGTACAGAAACTGAATGATCACTTACCTGTTAGAGAGTTGCAGACAGATGGTAAGTCACACACAGTTGCACATAGACAGGCCGTTTTTCGCCAGATCTACCATCAGAAGGTAAGGGCTCATGGGATTGTGAAAGCCTGTAAGACAAAAAAAGAAAGTCTATACATGTATAGAACCTGAATGATCACTTATTATTCAGTTGTTGGTAGGAATGAATGATCACTTATCATTCACTTGTTGGCAGGAAACACCATCAGGGAGAAGAGGTTGATGGGCTTCTGGACAACCTGTAACACAAAAAAGAAAGTCAATATATGCATAGAAACTGAATGATCACCTACCTGTTACACACTTGCAGACAGATAGATAGGGAGTCACACACACAGTTGCAAATGGACAGACCATTGTTCACCACGTCCACCATCAGGGAGGAAGAGGGTCTTGGGGTCCTGAAATGCTGTAACAAAAAAGAAAGTCAATATAGGTATTGAAACTGAATGATCACCTACCTGTTACACACTTGCAGACAGATAGATGGGGAGTCACACACACAGTTGCACATGGACAGACCGTTGTTCGCCTTATCCACCATCAGAAGGTAGAGGCTATAGGGATCCTGAACCTGTAAGACAAAAAAAGAAAGTCAATACATGTATAGAAACTGAATGGTCTCTTACCTGTAGAGAGTTGCAGACAGATAGTAAGTCACACACAGTTGCACATGGACAGGCCGTCTTTCGCCAGATCTACCATCAGAAGGTAGGGGCTCAAGGGATCCTGAACCTGTAAGACAAAAAAAGAAAGTGAATACATGTAAAGAAACTGAATGATCACCTACCTGTTACACACTTGCAGATAAATAGATAGGGAGTCACACACACAGTTGCACATGAGCAGACAGTTTTTCACCACATCCAACATAAGGGACATAGAAGGTCTTGGGGTCCTGAAAGCCTGTAAGACAACAAAAAGGCAATACATGTACAGAAACTGAATGATCACTTACCTGTTAGAGAGTTGCAGACAGATAGTAAGTCACACACAGTTGCACATAGACAGGCCGTTTTTCGCCAGATCTACCATCAGAAGGTAAGGGCTCATGGGATTGTGAAAGCCTGTAAGACAAAAAATGAAAGTCAATACATGTATAGAACCTGAATGATCACTTATTATTCAGTTGTTGGTAGGAATGAATGATCACTTATCATTCACTTGTTGGCAGGAAACACCATCAGGGAGAAGAGGTTGATGGGCTTCTGGACAACCTGTAACACAAAAAAGAAAGTCAATATATGCATAGAAACTGAATGATCACCTACCTGTTACACACTTGCAGACAGATAGATAGGGAGTCACACACACAGTTGCACATGGACAGACCATTGTTCACCACGTCCACCATCAGGGAGGAAAGCGTCTTGGGGTCCTGAAAGGCTGTAACAAAAAAGAAAGTCAATATATGTATAGAAACTGAATGATCACCTACCTGTTACACACTTGCAGACAGATAGATAGGGAGTCACACACACAGTTGCACATGGACAATCCATTGTTCACCACGTCCACCATCAGAACGTAGGGGCTCAAGGGATCCTGAACCTGTAAGACAAAAAAAGAAAGTCAATACATGTACAGAAACTGAATGATCACTTGCCTGTTACAGAGCTGGAGCTGGAGAACGATTGACAGCGAGCCACACACAGTTGCAGATGATAATATATTTGTTGGCAGGACAAACCTTCAGGGAGAAGAGGTTGATGGGGTTCCAGGCAACCTGTAACACAAAAAAGAAAGTAAATACATGTATAGAAACTGAATGATCACCTACCTGTTACACACTTGCAGACAAATAGATAGGGAGTCACACACACAGTTGCACATGAACAGACAGTTTTTCACCACATCCAACATCAGAAGGTAGGGACTCAAGGGATCCTGAACCTGTAAGACAAAAAAAGAAAGTGAATACATGTAAAGAAACTGAATGATCACCTACCTGTTACACACTTGCAGACAAATAGATAGGGAGTCACACAAAGTTGCACATGGACAGAGTTTTTCACCACATCCAACATAAGGGACGTAGAAGGTCTTGGGGTCCTGAAAGCCTGTAAGACAACAAAAAGGCAATACATGTACAGAAACTGAATGATCACTTACCTGTTAGAGAGTTGCAGACAGATAGTAAGTCACACACAGTTGCACATAGACAGGCCGTTTTTCGCCAGATCTACCATCAGAAGGTAAGGGCTCATGGGATTGTGAAAGCCTGTAAGACAAAAAATGAAAGTCAATACATGTATAGAACCTGAATGATCACTTATTATTCAGTTGTTGGTAGGAATGAATGATCACTTATCATTCACTTGTTGGCAGGAAACACCATCAGGGAGAAGAGGTTGATGGGCTTCTGGACAACCTGTAACACAAAAAAGAAAGTCAATATATGCATAGAAACTGAATGATCACCTACCTGTTACACACTTGCAGACAGATAGATAGGGAGTCACACACACAGTTGCACATGGACAGACCATTGTTCACCACGTCCACCATCAGGGAGGAAAGCGTCTTGGGGTCCTGAAAGGCTGTAACAAAAAAGAAAGTCAATATATGTATAGAAACTGAATGATCACCTACCTGTTACACACTTGCGGACAGATAGATAGGGAGTCACACACACAGTTGCACATGGACAGACCATTGTTCACCACGTCCACCATCAGGGAGGAAAGCGTCTTGGGGTCCTGAAAGGCTGTAACAAAAAAGAAAGTCAATATATGTATAGAAACTGAATGATCACCTACCTGTTACACACTTGAAGACAGATAGATGGGGAGTCACACACACAGTTGCACATAAACAGGCCATTTTTCGCCAGATCTACCATCAGAAGGTAAGGGCTTATGGGATTGTGAAAGCCTTTAAGACAAAAAATGAAAGTCAATACATGTATAGAACCTGAATGATCACTTATTATTCAGTTGTTGATAGGAATGAATGATCACTTATCATTCACTCGTTGGCAGGATACACCATCAGGGAGAAGAGGTTGATGGGCTTCTGGACAACCTTTAACACAAAAAAGAAAGTCAATATATGTATAGAAACTGAATGATCACCTACCTGTTACACACTTGCGGACAGATAGATAGGGAGTCACACACACAGTTGCACATGGACAATCCATTGTTCACCACGTCCACCATCAGAACGTAGGGGCTCAAGGGATCCTGAACCTGTAAGACAAAAAAAGAAAGTCAATACATGTACAGAAACTGAATGATCACTTGCCTGTTACAGAGCTGGAGCTGGAGAACGATTGACAGCGAGCCACACACAGTTGCAGATGATAATATATTTGTTGGCAGGACAAACCTTCAGGGAGAAGAGGTTGATGGGGTTCCAGGCAACCTGTAACACAAAAAAGAAAGTAAATACATGTATAGAAACTGAATGATCACCTACCTGTTACACACTTGCAGACAAATAGATAGGGAGTCACACACACAGTTGCACATGAACAGACAGTTTTTCACCACATCCAACATCAGAAGGTAGGGACTCAAGGGATCCTGAACCTGTAAGACAAAAAAAGAAAGTGAATACATGTAAAGAAACTGAATGATCACCTACCTGTTACACACATGCAGACAAATAGATAGGGAGTCACACAAAGTTGCACATGGACAGAGTTTTTCACCACATCCAACATAAGGGACGTAGAAGGTCTTGGGGTCCTGAAAGCCTGTAAGACAACAAAAAGGCAATACATGTACAGAAACTGAATGATCACTTACCTGTTAGAGAGTTGCAGACAGATAGTAAGTCACACACAGTTGCACATAGACAGGCCGTTTTTCGCCAGATCTACCATCAGAAGGTAAGGGCTCATGGGATTGTGAAAGCCTGTAAGACAAAAAATGAAAGTCAATACATGTATAGAACCTGAATGATCACTTATTATTCAGTTGTTGGTAGGAATGAATGATCACTTATCATTCACTTGTTGGCAGGAAACACCATCAGGGAGAAGAGGTTGATGGGCTTCTGGACAACCTGTAACACAAAAAAGAAAGTCAATATATGCATAGAAACTGAATGATCACCTACCTGTTACACACTTGCAGACAGATAGATAGGGAGTCACACACACAGTTGCACATGGACAGACCATTGTTCACCACGTCCACCATCAGGGAGGAAAGCGTCTTGGGGTCCTGAAAGGCTGTAACAAAAAAGAAAGTCAATATATGTATAGAAACTGAATGATCACCTACCTGTTACACACTTGCGGACAGATAGATAGGGAGTCACACACACAGTTGCACATGGACAATCCATTGTTCACCACGTCCACCATCAGAACGTAGGGGCTCAAGGGATCCTGAACCTGTAAGACAAAAAAAGAAAGTCAATACATGTACAGAAACTGAATGATCACTTGCCTGTTACAGAGCTGGAGCTGGAGAACGATTGACAGCGAGCCACACACAGTTGCAGATGATAATATATTTGTTGGCAGGACAAACCTTCAGGGAGAAGAGGTTGATGGGGTTCCAGGCAACCTGTAACACAAAAAAGAAAGTAAATACATGTATAGAAACTGAATGATCACCTACCTGTTACACACTTGCAGACAAATAGATAGGGAGTCACACACACAGTTGCACATGAACAGACAGTTTTTCACCACATCCAACATCAGAAGGTAGGGACTCAAGGGATCCTGAACCTGTAAGACAAAAAAAGAAAGTGAATACATGTAAAGAAACTGAATGATCACCTACCTGTTACACACTTGCAGACAAATAGATAGGGAGTCACACACAGTTGCACATGGACAGAGTTTTTCACCACATCCAACATAAGGGACGTAGAAGGTCTTGGGGTCCTGAAAGCCTGTAAGACAACAAAAAGGCAATACATGTACAGAAACTGAATGATCACTTACCTGTTAGAGAGTTGCAGACAGATAGTAAGTCACACACAGTTGCACATAGACAGGCCGTTTTTCGCCAGATCTACCATCAGAAAGTAAGGGCTCATGGGATTGTGAAAGCCTGTAAGACAAAAATTGAAAGTCAATACATGTATAGAACCTGAATGATCACTTATTATTCAGTTGTTGGTAGGAATGAATGATCACTCATCATTCACTTGTTGGCAGGAAACACCATCAGGGAGAAGAGGTTGATGGGCTTCTGGACAACCTGTAACACAAAAAAGAAAGTCAATATATGCATAGAAACTGAATGATCACCTACCTGTTACACACTTGCAGACAGATAGATAGGGAGTCACACACACAGTTGCACATGGACAGACCATTGTTCACCACGTCCACCATCAGGGAGGAAGAGGGTCTTGGGGTCCTGAAATGCTGTAACAAAAAAGAAAGTCAATATAGGTATTGAAACTGAATGATCACCTACCTGTTACACACTTGCAGACAGATAGATGGGGAGTCACACACACAGTTGCACATGGACAGACCGTTGTTCGCCTTATCCACCATCAGAAGGTAGAGGCTATAGGGATCCTGAACCTGTAAGACAAAAAAAGAAAGTCAATACATGTATAGAAACTGAATGGTCTCTTACCTGTAGAGAGTTGCAGACAGATAGTAAGTCACACACAGTTGCACATGGACAGGCCATCTTTCGCCAGATCTACCGTCAGAAGGTAGGGGCTCAAGGGATCCTGAACCTGTAAGACAAAAAAAGAAAGTGAATACATGTAAAGAAACTGAATGATCACCTACCTGTTACACACTAGCAGATAAATAAATAGGGAGTCACACTCACAGTTGCACATGGACAGACAGTTTTTCACCACATCCACCATCAGTGGGGTACAGGGTCTTGGGGTCCTGAAAGCCTGTAAGACAACAAAGAAAGTCAATACGTGTACAGAAACTGAATGATCACTTACCTGTTAAAGAGCTGGAGAACGATTGACAACAAGCCACACACAGTTGCAGATGAATATATATTTGTTGGCAGGATACACCTTCAGGGAGAAGAGGTTGATGGGGTTCCGGGCAACCTATAACACAAAAAAGAAAGTCAATACATGTAAAGAAACGGAATGATCACTTACCTGTTAGAGAGTTGCAGACAGACAGTAAGTCACACACAGTTGCACATGGACAGGCCGTTTTTCGCCAGATCTACCATCAGAAGGTACGGGCTCATGGGATCGTTAAATCCTGTAAGACAAAAAAAGAAAGTCAATACATGTATAGAAACTGAATGATCACCTACCTGTTACACACTTGCAGACAAACAGATAGGGAGTCACACACACACAGTTGCACATGGACAGACAGTTTTTCACCACATCCACCATCAGTGGGGTACAGGGTCTTGGGGTCCTGAAAACCTGTAAGACAACAAAGAAAGTCAATACATGTACAGAAACTGAATTATCACTTACCTGTTACAGAGTTGCAGAACGATTGACAGCAAGCCACACACAGTTAAAGATGAATATACGTTTCTTGGCAGGATACACCATCAGGGAGAAGAGGTTGATGGAGTTCCTGAAATCCTGTAAGACAACAAAGAGTCAATACATGTATAGAAACTGAATGGTCTCTTACCTGTTAGAGAGTTGCAGACAGATAGATGGGGAGTCACACACACAGTTGCACATAGACAGGCCGTTTTTTGCCAGATCTACCATCAGAAGGTAAGGGCTCATGGGATTGTGAGAAAGCCTGTAAGACAAAAAATGAAAGTCAATACATGTATAAAACCTGAATGATCACTTATTATTCAGTTGTTGGTAGGAATGAATGATCACTTATCATTCACTTGTTGGCAGGAAACACCATCAGGGAGAAGAGGTTGATGGGCTTCTGGACAACCTGTAACACAAAAATGAAAGTCAATATATGCATAGAAACAGAATGAGCACCTACCTGTTACAGAGTTGCAGACAGATAGATAGGGAGTCACACACACACACACAGTTGCACATGGACAGACCGTCGTTCGCCACATCCACCATCAGGGAGGTACAGGGTCTTGGGGTCCTGAAAAACTGTAAGACAACAAAGAAAGTCAATACATGTACAGAAACTGAATTATCACTTACCTGTTACAGAGTTGCAGAACGATTGACAGCAAGCCACACACAGTTAAAGATGAATATACGTTTCTTGGCAGGATACACCATCAGGGAGAAGAGGTTGATGGAGTTCCTGAAATCCTGTAAGACAACAAAGAGTCAATACATGTATAGAAACTGAATGGTCTCTTACCTGTTAGAGAGTTGCAGACAGAAAGTAAATCACACACAGTTGTACATGCACAGGCCGATTTTTGCCAGATCTACCATCAGAAGGTAGGGGCTCATGGGATCGTGAAAGCCTGCAAGACAAAAAAGAAAGTCTATACATGTATAGAAACTGAATGAACACCTACCTGTTACACACTTGCAGACAGATAGATAGGGAGTCACACACACAGTTGCACATGAACAGACAGTTTTTCACCACATCCAACATCAGGGACATAGAAGGTCTTGGGGTCCTGAAAGCCTGTAAGACAACAAAAAGGCAATACATGTACAGAAACTGAATGATCACTTACCTGTTAGAGAGTTGCAGACAGATGGTAAGTCACACACAGTTGCACATAGACAGGCCGTTTTTCGCCAGATCTACCATCAGAAGGTAAGGGCTCATGGGATTGTGAAAGCCTGTAAGACAAAAAAAGAAAGTCTATACATGTATAGAACCTGAATGATCACTTATTATTCAGTTGTTGGTAGGAATGAATGATCACTTATCATTCACTTGTTGGCAGGAAACACCATCAGGGAGAAGAGGTTGATGGGCTTCTGGACAACCTGTAACACAAAAAAGAAAGTCAATATATGCATAGAAACTGAATGATCACCTACCTGTTACACACTTGCAGACAGATAGATAGGGAGTCACACACACAGTTGCAAATGGACAGACCATTGTTCACCACGTCCACCATCAGGGAGGAAGAGGGTCTTGGGGTCCTGAAATGCTGTAACAAAAAAGAAAGTCAATATAGGTATTGAAACTGAATGATCACCTACCTGTTACACACTTGCAGACAGATAGATGGGGAGTCACACACACAGTTGCACATGGACAGACCGTTGTTCGCCTTATCCACCATCAGAAGGTAGAGGCTATAGGGATCCTGAACCTGTAAGACAAAAAAAGAAAGTCAATACATGTATAGAAACTGAATGGTCTCTTACCTGTAGAGAGTTGCAGACAGATAGTAAGTCACACACAGTTGCACATGGACAGGCCGTCTTTCGCCAGATCTACCATCAGAAGGTAGGGGCTCAAGGGATCCTGAACCTGTAAGACAAAAAAAGAAAGTGAATACATGTAAAGAAACTGAATGATCACCTACCTGTTACACACTTGCAGATAAATAGATAGGGAGTCACACACACAGTTGCACATGAGCAGACAGTTTTTCACCACATCCAACATAAGGGACATAGAAGGTCTTGGGGTCCTGAAAGCCTGTAAGACAACAAAAAGGCAATACATGTACAGAAACTGAATGATCACTTACCTGTTAGAGAGTTGCAGACAGATAGTAAGTCACACACAGTTGCACATAGACAGGCCGTTTTTCGCCAGATCTACCATCAGAAGGTAAGGGCTCATGGGATTGTGAAAGCCTGTAAGACAAAAAATGAAAGTCAATACATGTATAGAACCTGAATGATCACTTATTATTCAGTTGTTGGTAGGAATGAATGATCACTTATCATTCACTTGTTGGCAGGAAACACCATCAGGGAGAAGAGGTTGATGGGCTTCTGGACAACCTGTAACACAAAAAAGAAAGTCAATATATGCATAGAAACTGAATGATCACCTACCTGTTACACACTTGCAGACAGATAGATAGGGAGTCACACACACAGTTGCACATGGACAGACCATTGTTCACCACGTCCACCATCAGGGAGGAAAGCGTCTTGGGGTCCTGAAAGGCTGTAACAAAAAAGAAAGTCAATATATGTATAGAAACTGAATGATCACCTACCTGTTACACACTTGCAGACAGATAGATAGGGAGTCACACACACAGTTGCACATGGACAATCCATTGTTCACCACGTCCACCATCAGAACGTAGGGGCTCAAGGGATCCTGAACCTGTAAGACAAAAAAAGAAAGTCAATACATGTACAGAAACTGAATGATCACTTGCCTGTTACAGAGCTGGAGCTGGAGAACGATTGACAGCGAGCCACACACAGTTGCAGATGATAATATATTTGTTGGCAGGACAAACCTTCAGGGAGAAGAGGTTGATGGGGTTCCAGGCAACCTGTAACACAAAAAAGAAAGTAAATACATGTATAGAAACTGAATGATCACCTACCTGTTACACACTTGCAGACAAATAGATAGGGAGTCACACACACAGTTGCACATGAACAGACAGTTTTTCACCACATCCAACATCAGAAGGTAGGGACTCAAGGGATCCTGAACCTGTAAGACAAAAAAAGAAAGTGAATACATGTAAAGAAACTGAATGATCACCTACCTGTTACACACTTGCAGACAAATAGATAGGGAGTCACACAAAGTTGCACATGGACAGAGTTTTTCACCACATCCAACATAAGGGACGTAGAAGGTCTTGGGGTCCTGAAAGCCTGTAAGACAACAAAAAGGCAATACATGTACAGAAACTGAATGATCACTTTCCTATTACAGAGTTGCAGAAAGATAGCAAGTCACACACAGTTGCACATGCACAGGCTGATTTTCGCCAGATCTACCATCAGAAGGTAGGGGCTCATGGGATCGTGAAAGCCTGTAAGACAAAAAAAGAAAGTCTACACATGTATAGAAACTGAATGAACACCTACCTGTTACACACTTGCAGACAGATAGATATTGAGTCACACACACAGTTGCACATGGGCAGACTGTTTTTTGCCACATCCACCATCAGGGAGGAAGAGGGTCTTGGGGTCCTGAAAGGCTGTAAGACAACAAAGAAAATCAATACATGTATAGAAACTGAATGAGCACCTACCTGTTAGAGTTGCAGACAGATAGATAGGGAGTTACACACACACAGTTGCACATGGACAGACCGTCGTTCGCCACATCCACCATCAGGGAGGTACAGGGTCTTGGGGTCCTGAAAACCTGTAAGACAACAAAGAAAGTCAATACATGTACAGAAACTGAATTATCATTTACCTGTTACAGAGTTGCAGAACGATTGACAGCGAGCCACACACATTTAAAGATGAATATACGTTTCTTGGCAGGATACACCATCAGGGAGAAGAGGTTGATGGAGTTCCTGAAATCCTGTAAGACAACAAAGAAAGTCAATACATGTATAGAAACTGAATGGTCTCTTACCTGTAGAGAGTTGCAGACAGATAGTGAGTCACACACAGTTGCACATGGACAGGCCGTCTTTCATCAGATTGACCATCAGAAGGTAGGGGCTCAAGGGATCCTGAACCTGTAAGACAAAAAAAGAAAGTGAATACATGTAAAGAAACTGAATGATCACCTACCTGTTACACACTTGCAGACAAATAGATAGGGAGTCACACACACAGTTGCACATGGACAGACCATTGTTCACCACGTCCACCATCAGGGAGGAAGAGCGTCTTGGGGTCCTGAAAGGCTGTAACAAAAAAGAAAGTGAATACATGTAAAGAAACTGAATGATCACCTACCTGTTATATACTTGCAGACAAATAGATAGGGAGTCACATACAGTTGCACATAGACAGGCCGTTTTTCGCCAGATCTACCATCAGAAGGTAAGGGCTCATGGGATTGTGAAAGCCTGTAAGACAAAAAAAGAAAGTCTATACATGTATAGAATCTGAATGATCACTTATTATTCAGTTGTTGGTAGGAATGAATTATCACTTATCATTCACTCGTTGGCAGGAAACACCATCAGGGAGAAGAGGTTGATGGGCTTCTGGACAACCTGTAACACAAAAAAGAAAGTCACTATATGCATAGAAACTGAATGATCACCTACCTGTTACACACTTGCAGACAGATAGATAGGGAGTCACACACACAGTTGCACATGGACAGACCATTGTTCACCACGTCCACCATTAGCGAGGAAGAGGGTCTTGGGGTCCTGAAATGCTGTAACAAAAAAGAAAGTCAATATATGTATAGAAACTGAATGATCACCTACCTGTTACACACTTGCAGTCAAATAGATAGGGAGTCACACACAGTTGCACATGGACAGAGTTTTTCACCACATCCAACATAAGGGACTTAGAATGTCTTGGGGTCCTGAAAGCCTGTAAGACAACAAAAAGGCAATACATGTACAGAAACTGAATGATCACTTATTATTCAGTTGTTGGTAGGAATGAATGATCACTTATTATTCACTTGTTGGCAGGAAACACCATCAGGGAGAAGAGGTTGAAGGGGTTCTGGACAACCTGTAACACAAAAAAGAAAGTCAAAATATGTATAGAAACTGAATGATCACCTACCTGTTACACACTTGCAGACAGATAGATAGGGAGTCACACACACAGTTGCACATGGACAGACCATTGTTCACCACGTCCACCATCAGCGAGGAAGAGGGTCTTGGGGTCCTGAAATGCTGTAACAAAAAAGAAAGTCAATATATGTATAGAAACTGAATGATCACCTACCTGTTACACACTTGCAGACAGATAGATATTGAGTCACACACACAGTTGCACATGGGCAGGCCGTCTTTCGCCAGATCTACCATCAAAAGGTAGGGGCTCAAGGGATCCTGAACCTGTAAGACAAAAAAAGAAAGTGAATACATGTAAAGAAACTGAATGATCACCTACCTGTTATATACTTGCAGACAAATAGATAGGGAGTCACATACAGTTGCACATAGACAGGCCGTTTTTCGCCAGATCTACCATCAGAAGGTAAGGGCTCATGGGATTGTGAAAGCCTGTAAGACAAAAAAAGAAAGTCTATACATGTATAGAATCTGAATGATCACTTATTATTCAGTTGTTGGTAGGAATGAATTATCACTTATCATTCACTCGTTGGCAGGAAACACCATCAGGGAGAAGAGGTTGATGGGCTTCTGGACAACCTGTAACACAAAAAAGAAAGTCACTATATGCATAGAAACTGAATGATCACCTACCTGTTACACACTTGCAGACAGATAGATAGGGAGTCACACACACAGTTGCACATGGACAGACCATTGTTCACCACGTCCACCATCAGGGAGGAAGAGGGTCTTGGGGTCCTGAAATGCTGTGACAAAAAAGAAAGTCAATATATGTATAGAAACTGAATGATCACCTACCTGTTATACACTTGCAGACAGATAGATGGGGAGTCACACACACAGTTGCACATGGACAGACCGTTGTTCGCCTTATCCACCATCAGAAGGTAGGGCTATAGGGATCCTGAACCTGTAAGACAAAAAAAGAAAGTCAATACATGTATAGAAACTGAATGGTCTCTTACCTGTAGAGAGTTGCAGACAGATAGTAAGTCACACACAGTTGCACATGGACAGGCCGTCTTTCGCCAGATCTACCATCAGAAGGTAGGGGCTCAAAGGATCCTGAACCTGTAAGACAATTAAAAGAAAGTGAATACATGTAAAGAAACTGAATGATCACCTACCTGTTACACACTTGCAGACAAATAGATAGGGAGTCACACACACAGTTGCACATGAACAGACAGTTTTTCACCGCATCCAACATAAGGGACATAGAAGGTCTTGGGGTCCTGAAAGCCTGTAAGACAACAAAAAGGCAATATATGTACAGAAACTGAATGATCACTTACCTGTTAGAGAGTTGCAGACAGATAGTAAGTCACACACAGTTGCACATAGACAGGCCGTTTTTCGCCAGATCTACCATCAGAAGGTAGGGGCTCATGGGATTGTGAAAGCCTGTAAGACAAAAAATGAAAGTCAATACATGTATAGAACCTGAATGATCACTTATTATTCAGTTGTTGGCAGGAAACACCATCAGGGAGAAGAGGTTGATGGGGTTCTGGACAACCTGTAACACAAAAAAGAAAGTCAATATATGCATAGAAACGAAATGATCACCTACCTGTTACACACTTGCAGACAGATAGATAGGGAGTCACACACACAATTGCACATGGACAGACCATTGTTCACCACGTCCACCATCAGGGAGGAAGAGGGTCTTGGGGTCCTGAAAGGCTGTAAGACAACAAAGAAAATCAATACATGTATAGAAACTGAATGAGCATCTACCTGTTACAGAGTTGCAGAAAGATAGATAGGGAGTTACACACACACAGTTGCACATGGACAGACCGTCGTTCGCCACATCCACCATCAGGGAGGTACAGGGTCTTGGGGTCCTGAAAACCTGTAAGACAACAAAGAAAGTCAATACATGTACAGAAACTGAATTATCATTTACCTGTTACAGAGTTGCAGAACGATTGACAGCGAGCCACACACATTTAAAGATGAATATACGTTTCTTGGCAGGATACACCATCAGGGAGAAGAGGTTGATGGAGTTCCTGAAATCCTGTAAGACAACAAAGAAAGTCAATACAAGTATAGAAACTGAATGATCTCTTACCTGTAGAGAGTTGCAGACAGATAGTGAGTCACACACAGTTGCACATGGACAGGCCGTCTTTCGCCAGATCGACCATCAGAAGGTAGGGGCTCAAGGGATCCTGAACCTGTAAGACAAAAAAAGAAAGTGAATACATGTAAAGAAACTGAATGATCACCTACCTGTTACACACTTGCAGACAGATATATAGGGAGTCACACACACAGTTGCACATGGACAGACCATTGTTCACCACGTCCACCATTAGCGAGGAAGAGGGTCTTGGGGTCCTGAAATGCTGTAACAAAAAAGAAAGTCAATATATGTATAGAAACTGAATGATCACCTACCTGTTACACACTTGCAGTCAAATAGATAGGGAGTCACACACAGTTGCACATGGACAGAGTTTTTCACCACATCCAACATAAGGGACTTAGAATGTCTTGGGGTCCTGAAAGCCTGTAAGACAACAAAAAGGCAATACATGTACAGAAACTGAATGATCACTTACCTGTTACAGAGTTGCAGAACGATTGACAGCGAGCCACACACAGTTAAAGATGAATATACGTTTCTTGGCAGGATACACCATCAGGGAGAAGAGGTTGATGGAGTTCCTGAAATCCTGTATGACAACAAAGAAAGTCAATATATGTATAGAAACTGAATGATCACCTACCTGTTACACACTTGCAGACAGATAGATGGGGAGTCACACACACAGTTGCACATGGACACACCGTCGTTCGCCTTATCCACCATCAGAAGGTAGGGGCTCAAGGGATCCTGAACCTGTAAGACAAAAAAAGAAACTCAATACATGTACAGAAACTGAATGGTCTCTTACCTGTAGAGAGTTGCAGACAGATAGTAAGTCACACACAGTTACACATGGACAGGCCGTCTTTCGCCAGATCTACCATCAGAAGGTAGGGGCTCAAGGGATCCTGAACCTGTAAGACAAAAAAAGAAAGTGAATACATGTAAAGAAAATGAATGATCACCTACCTGTTACACACTTGCAGACAAATAGATAGGGAGTCACACACAGTTGCACAAGTTTTTCACCACATCCAACATAAGGGACGTAGAAGGTCTTGGGGTCCTGAAAGCCTGTAAGACAACAAAAAGGCAATGCATGTACAGAAACTGAATGATCACTTACCTGTTAGAGAGTTGCAGACAGATAGTAAGTCACACACAGTTGCACATACACAGGCCGTTTTTCGCCAGATCTACCATCAGAAGGTAAGGGCTCATGGGATCGTGAAAGCCTATAAGACAAAAAATTTAAGTCAATACATGTATAGAACCTGAATGATCACTTATTATTCAGTTGTTGGTAGGAATGAATGATCACTTATCATTCACTTGTTGGCAGGAAACACCATCATGGAGAAGAGGTTGATGGGGTTCTGGACAACCTGTAACACAAAAAAGAAAGTCAATATATGCATAGAAACTGAATGATCACCTACCTGTTATATACTTGCAGACAAATAGATAGGGAGTCACACACACAGTTGCACATGGACAGACCATTGTTCACCACGTCCACCATCAGGGAGGAAGAGGGTCTTGGGGTCCTGAAAGGTTGTAAGAAAAAAGAAAGTCAATATATGTATAGAACCTGAATGATCACTTATTATTCAGTTGTTGGTAGGAATGAATGATCACTTATCATTCACTTGTTGGCAGGAAACACCATCATGGAGAAGAGGTTGATGGGCTTCTGGACAACCTGTAACACAAAAAAGAAAGTCAATATATGCATAGAAACTGAATGATCACCTACCTGTTATATACTTGCAGACAAATAGATAGGGAGTCACACACACAGTTGCACATGGACAGACCATTGTTCACCACGTCCACCATCAGGGAGGAAGAGCGTCTTGGGGTCCTGAAAGGCTGTAACAAAAAAGAAAGTCAATATATGTATAGAACCTGAATGATCACTTATTATTCAGTTGTTGGTAGGAATGAATGATCACTTATCATTCACTTGTTGGCAGGAAACACCATCAGGGAGAAGAGGTTGATGGGCTTCTGGACAACCTGTAACAAAAAAGAAAGTCAAAATATGTATAGAAATTGAATGATCACCTACCTGTTGCACACTTGCAGACAGATAGATAGGGAGTCACACACACAGTTGCACATGGACAGACCATTGTTCACCACGTCCACCATCAGGGAGGAAGAGGCTCAAGGGATCCTGAACCTGTAAGACAAAAAAAGAAAGTCAATACATGTAAAGAAACTGAATGATCACTTGCCTGTTACAGAGCTGGAGCTGGAGAACGATTGACAGCGAGCCACACACAGTTGCAGATGAAAATATACTTATTGGCAGGATACACCATCAGGGAGAAGAGGTTGATGGGGTTCCTCACAACCTGTAAGACAAAAAAAGAAAGTCAATATATGTATAGAAACTAAATGAGCACATACCTGTTACAGAGTTTCAGACAGAGAGATAGGGAGTCATACACCCAGTTGCACATGGACAAACCATTTTTCGCCACATCCACCATCAGAAGGTAGGGGCTCAAGGGATCCTGAACCTGTAAGACAAAAAAAGAAAGTCAATACATGTACAGAAACTGAATGATCACTTGCCTGTTACAGAGCTGGAGCTGGAGAACGATTGACAGTGAGCCACACACAGTTGCAGATGATAATATATTTGTTGGCAGGACAAACCTTCAGTGAGAAAAGGTTGATGGGGTTCCGGGCAACCTGTAACACAAAAAAGAAAGTAAATACATGTATAGAAACTGAATGATCACTTTCCTATTACAGAGTTGCAGAAAGATAGCAAGTCACACACAGTTGCACATGCACAGGCTGATTTTCGCCAGATCTACCATCAGAAGGTAGGGGCTCATGGGATTGTGAAAGCCTGTAAGACAAAAAAAGAAAGTCTACACATGTATAGAAACTGAATGAGCACCTACCTGTTACAGAGTTGCAGACAGATAGATAGCGAGTCACACACACACACACACAGTTGCACATGGACAGACTGTCGTTCGCCACATCCACCATCAGGGAGGTACAGGGTCTTGGGGTCCTGAAAACCTGTAAGACAACAAAGAAAGTCAATATATGTATTGAAACTGAATGATCACTTACCTGTTACACACTTGCAGACAGATAGATGGGGAGTCACACACACAGTTGCACATGGACAGACCGTTGTTCGCCTTATCCACCATCAGAAGGTAGAGGCTATAGGGATCCTGAACCTGTAAGACAAAAAAAGAAAGTGAATACATGTAAAGAAACTGAATGATCACCTACCTGTTACACACTTGCAGACAAATAGATAGGGAGTCACACACACAGTTGCACATGAACAGACAGTTTTTCACCACATCCAACATAAGGGACGTAGAAGGTCTTGTGGTCCTGAAAGCCTGTAAGACAACAAAAAGGCAATACATGTACAGAAACTGAATGATCACCTACCTGTTACACACTTGCAGACAGATACATGGGGAGTCACACACACAGTTGCACATAGACAGGCTGTTTTTCGCCAGATCTACCATCAGAAGGTAAGGGCTCATGGGATTGTAAAAGCCTGTAAGACAAAAAATGAAAGTCAATACATGTATAGAACCTGAATGATCACTTATTATTCAGTTGTTGGTAGGAATGAATGATCACTTATCATTCACTTGTTGGCAGGAAACATCATCAGGGAGAAGAGGTTGATGGGCTTCTGGACAACCTGTAACACAAAAAAGAAAGTCAATATATGCATAGAAACAGAATGAGCACCTACCTGTTACAGAGTTGCAGACAGATAGATAGGGAGTCACACACACACACACACAGTTGCACATGGACAGACCGTCGTTCGCCACATCCACCATCAGGGAGGTACAGGGTCTTGGGGTCCTGAAAAACTGTAAGACAACAAAGAAAGTCAATACATGTACAGAAACTGAATTATCACTTACCTGTTAAAGAGTTGCAGAACGATTGACAGCAAGCCACACACAGTTAAAGATGAATATATGTTTCTTGGCAGGATACACCATCAGGGAGAAGAGGTTGATGGAGTTCCTGAAATCCAGTAAGACAACAAAGAAAGTCAATACATGTACAGAAACTGAATGATCACTTACCTGTTAGAGAGTTGCAGACAGATAGTAAGTCACACACAGTTGCACATAGACAGGCCGTTTTTCGCCAGATCTACCATCAGAAGGTAAGGGCTCATGGGATTGTGAAAGCCTGTAAGACAAAAAAAGAAAGTCTATACATGTATAGAACCTGAATGATCACTTATTATTCAGTTGTTGGTAGGAATGAATGATCACTTATCATTCACTTGTTGGCAGGAAACACCATCAGGGAGAAGAGGTTGATGGGCTTCTGGACAACCTGTAACACAAAAAAGAAAGTCAATATATGCATAGAAACTGAATGATCACCTACCTGTTACACACTTGCAGACAGATAGATAGGGAGTCACACACACAGTTGCACATGGACAGACCATTGTTCACCACGTCCACCATCAGGGAGGAAGAGGGTCTTGGGGTCCTGAAATGCTGTAACAAAAAAGAAAGTCAATATATGTATTGAAACTGAATGATCACCTACCTGTTACACACTTGCAGACAGATAGATGGGGAGTCACACACACAGTTGCACATGGACAGACCGTTGTTCGCCTTATCCACCATCAGAAGGTAGAGGCTATAGGGATCCTGAACCTGTAAGACAAAAAAAGAAAGTCAATACATGTATAGAAACTGAATAGTCTCTTACCTGTAGAGAGTTGCAGACAGATAGTAAGTCACACACAGTTGCACATGGACAGGCCGTCTTTCGCCAGATCTACCATCAGAAGGTAGGGGCTCAAGGGATCCTGAACCTGTAAGTAAAAAAAAAGAAAGTGAATACATGTAAAGAAACTGAATGATCACCTACCTGTTACACACTTGCAGACAAATAGATAGGGAGTCACACACACAGTTGCACATGAACAGACAGTTTTTCACCACATCCAACATAAGGGACGTAGAAGGTCTTGTGGTCCTGAAAGCCTGTAAGACAACAAAAAGGCAATACATGTACAGAAACTGAATGATCACCTACCTGTTACACACTTGCAGACAGATAGATGGGGAGTCACACACACAGTTGCACATAGACAGGCCATTTTTCGCCAGATCTACCATCAGAAGGTAAGGGCTCATGGGATTGTGAAAGCCTGTAAGACAAAAAATGAAAGTCAATACATGTATAGAACCTGAATGATCACTTATTATTCAGTTGTTGATAGGAATGAATGATCACTTATCATTCACTTGTTGGCAGGATACACCATCAGGGAGAAGAGGTTGATGGGCTTCTGGACAACCTGTAACACAAAAAAGAAAGTCAATATATGTATAGAAACTGAATGATCACCTACCTGTTACACACTTGCGGACAGATAGATAGGGAGTCACACACACAGTTGCACATGGACAATCCATTGTTCACCACGTCCACCATCAGAACGTAGGGGCTCAAGGGATCCTGAACCTGTAAGACAAAAAAAGAAAGTCAATACATGTACAGAAACTGAATGATCACTTGCCTGTTACAGAGCTGGAGCTGGAGAATGATTGACAGCGAGCCACACACAGTTGCAGATGATAATATATTTGTTGGCAGGACAAACCTTCAGGGAGAAGAGGTTGATGGGGTTCCAGGCAACCTGTAACACAAAAAAGAAAGTAAATACATGTATAGAAACTGGATGATCACTTTCCTATTACAGAGTTGCAGAAAGATAGCAAGTCACACACAGTTGGACATAGACAGGCCGTCTTTCGCCAGATCTACCATCAGAAGGTAGGGGCTCAAGGGATCCTGAACCTGTAAGACAAAAAAGAAAGTGAATACATGTAAAGAAACTGAATGATCACCTACCTGTTACACACTTGCAGACAAATAGATAGGGAGTCACACACACAGTTGCACATGGACAGTCCATTGTTCACCACGTCCACCATCAGGGAGGAAGAGCGTCTTGGGGTCCTGAAAGGCTGTAACAAAAAAGAAAGTCAATATATGTATAGAAACTGAATGATCACCTACCTGTTACACACTTGCAGACAGATAGATGGGGAGTCACACACACAGTTGCACATAGACAGGCCGTTTTTTGCCAGATCTACCATCAGAAGGTAAGGGCTCATGGGATTGTGAGAAAGCCTGTAAGACAAAAAATGAAAGTCAATACATGTATAAAACCTGAATGATCACTTATTATTCAGTTGTTGGTAGGAATGAATGATCACTTATCATTCACTTGTTGGCAGGAAACACCATCAGGGAGAAGAGGTTGATGGGGTTCTGGACAACCTGTAACACAAAAAAGAAAGTCAAAATATGTACAGAAACTGAATGATCACCTACCTGTTACACACTTGCAGACAGATAGATATTGAGTCACACACACAGTTGCACATGGGCAGGCCGTCTTTCGCCAGATCTACCATCAGAAGGTAGGGGCTCAAGGGATCCTGAACATGTAAGACAAAAAAAGAAAGTGAATACATGTAAAGAAACTGAATGATCACCTACCTGTTACACACTTGCAGACAAATAGATAGGGAGTCACACACAGTTGCACATGGACAGATTTTTTCACCACATCCAACATAAGTGACGTAGAAGGTCTTGGGGTCCTGAAAGCCTGTAAGACAACAAAAAGGCAATACATGTACAGAAACTGAATGATCACTTACCTGTTAGAGAGTTGCAGACAGATAGTAAGTCACACACAGTTGCACATAGACAGGCCGTTTTTCGCCAGATCTACCATCAGAAGGTAAGGGCTCATGGGATTGTGAAAGCCTGTAAGACAAAAAATGAAAGTCAATACATGTATAGAACCTGAATGATCACTTATTATTCAGTTGTTGGTAGGAATGAATGATCACTTATCATTCACTTGTTGGCAGGAAACACCATCAGGGAGAAGAGGTTGATGGGCTTCTGGACAACCTGTAACACAAAAATGAAAGTCAATATATGCATAGAAACAGAATGAGCACCTACCTGTTACAGAGTTGCAGACAGATAGATAGGGAGTCACACACACACACACAGTTGCACATGGACAGACCGTCGTTCGCCACATCCACCATCAGGGAGGTACAGGGTCTTGGGGTCCTGAAAAACTGTAAGACAACAAAGAAAGTCAATACATGTACAGAAACTGAATTATCACTTACCTGTTACAGAGTTGCAGAACGATTGACAGCAAGCCACACACAGTTAAAGATGAATATACGTTTCTTGGCAGGATACACCATCAGGGAGAAGAGGTTGATGGAGTTCCTGAAATCCTGTAAGACAACAAAGAGTCAATACATGTATAGAAACTGAATGGTCTCTTACCTGTTAGAGAGTTGCAGACAGAAAGTAAATCACACACAGTTGTACATGCACAGGCCGATTTTTGCCAGATCTACCATCAGAAGGTAGGGGCTCATGGGATCGTGAAAGCCTGCAAGACAAAAAAGAAAGTCTATACATGTATAGAAACTGAATGAACACCTACCTGTTACACACTTGCAGACAGATAGATAGGGAGTCACACACACAGTTGCACATGAACAGACAGTTTTTCACCACATCCAACATCAGGGACATAGAAGGTCTTGGGGTCCTGAAAGCCTGTAAGACAACAAAAAGGCAATACATGTACAGAAACTGAATGATCACTTACCTGTTAGAGAGTTGCAGACAGATGGTAAGTCACACACAGTTGCACATAGACAGGCCGTTTTTCGCCAGATCTACCATCAGAAGGTAAGGGCTCATGGGATTGTGAAAGCCTGTAAGACAAAAAAAGAAAGTCTATACATGTATAGAACCTGAATGATCACTTATTATTCAGTTGTTGGTAGGAATGAATGATCACTTATCATTCACTTGTTGGCAGGAAACACCATCAGGGAGAAGAGGTTGATGGGCTTCTGGACAACCTGTAACACAAAAAAGAAAGTCAATATATGCATAGAAACTGAATGATCACCTACCTGTTACACACTTGCAGACAGATAGATAGGGAGCCACACACACAGTTGCAAATGGACAGACCATTGTTCACCACGTCCACCATCAGGGAGGAAGAGGGTCTTGGGGTCCTGAAATGCTGTAACAAAAAAGAAAGTCAATATAGGTATTGAAACTGAATGATCACCTACCTGTTACACACTTGCAGACAGATAGATGGGGAGTCACACACACAGTTGCACATGGACAGACCGTTGTTCGCCTTATCCACCATCAGAAGGTAGAGGCTATAGGGATCCTGAACCTGTAAGACAAAAAAAGAAAGTCAATACATGTATAGAAACTGAATGGTCTCTTACCTGTAGAGAGTTGCAGACAGATAGTAAGTCACACACAGTTGCACATGGACAGGCCGTCTTTCGCCAGATCTACCATCAGAAGGTAGGGGCTCAAGGGATCCTGAACCTGTAAGACAAAAAAAGAAAGTGAATACATGTAAAGAAACTGAATGATCACCTACCTGTTACACACTTGCAGATAAATAGATAGGGAGTCACACACACAGTTGCACATGAGCAGACAGTTTTTCACCACATCCAACATAAGGGACATAGAAGGTCTTGGGGTCCTGAAAGCCTGTAAGACAACAAAAAGGCAATACATGTACAGAAACTGAATGATCACTTACCTGTTAGAGAGTTGCAGACAGATAGTAAGTCACACACAGTTGCACATAGACAGGCCGTTTTTCGCCAGATCTACCATCAGAAGGTAAGGGCTCATGGGATTGTGAAAGCCTGTAAGACAAAAAATGAAAGTCAATACATGTATAGAACCTGAATGATCACTTATTATACAGTTGTTGGTAGGAATGAATGATCACTTATCATTCACTTGTTGGCAGGAAACACCATCAGGGAGAAGAGGTTGATGGGCTTCTGGACAACCTGTAACACAAAAAAGAAAGTCAATATATGCATAGAAACTGAATGATCACCTACCTGTTACACACTTTCAGACAGATAGATAGGGAGTCACACACACAGTTGCACATGGACAGACCATTGTTCACCACGTCCACCATCAGGGAGGAAAGCGTCTTGGGGTCCTGAAAGGCTGTAACAAAAAAGAAAGTCAATATATGTATAGAAACTGAATGATCACCTACCTGTTACACACTTGCAGACAGATAGATGGGGAGTCACACACACAGTTGCACATAAACAGGCCATTTTTCGCCAGATCTACCATCAGAAGGTAAGGGCTTATGGGATTGTGAAAGCCTGTAAGACAAAAAATGAAAGTCAATACATGTATAGAACCTGAATGATCACTTATTATTCAGTTGTTGATAGGAATGAATGATCACTTATCATTCACTCGTTGGCAGGATACACCATCAGGGAGAAGAGGTTGATGGGCTTCTGGACAACCTTTAACACAAAAAAGAAAGTCAATATATGTATAGAAACTGAATGATCACCTACCTGTTACACACTTGCGGACAGATAGATAGGGAGTCACACACACAGTTGCACATGGACAATCCATTGTTCACCACGTCCACCATCAGAACGTAGGGGCTCAAGGGATCCTGAACCTGTAAGACAAAAAAAGAAAGTCAATACATGTACAGAAACTGAATGATCACTTGCCTGTTACAGAGCTGGAGCTGGAGAACGATTGACAGCGAGCCACACACAGTTGCAGATGATAATATATTTGTTGGCAGGACAAACCTTCAGGGAGAAGAGGTTGATGGGGTTCCACGCAACCTGTAACACAAAAAAGAAAGTAAATACATGTATAGAAACTGAATGATCACCTACCTGTTACACACTTGCAGACAAATAGATAGGGAGTCACACACACAGTTGCACATGAACAGACAGTTTTTCACCACATCCAACATCAGAAGGTAGGGACTCAAGGGATCCTGAACCTGTAAGACAAAAAAAGACAGTGAATACATGTAAAGAAACTGAATGATCACCTACCTGTTACACACTTGCAGACAAATAGATAGGGAGTCACACACAGTTGCACATGGACAGAGTTTTTCACAACATCCAACATAAGGGACGTAGAAGGTCTTGGGGTCCTGAAAGCCTGTAAGACAACAAAAAGGCAATACATGTACAGAAACTGAATGATCACTTACCTGTTAGAGAGTTGCAGACAGATAGTAAGTCACACACAGTTGCACATAGACAGGCCGTTTTTCGCCAGATCTACCATCAGAAAGTAAGGGCTCATGGGATTGTGAAAGCCTGTAAGACAAAAATTGAAAGTCAATACATGTATAGAACCTGAATGATCACTTATTATTCAGTTGTTGGTAGGAATGAATGATCACTTATCATTCACTTGTTGGCAGGAAACACCATCAGGGAGAAGAGGTTGATGGGCTTCTGGACAACCTGTAACACAAAAAAGAAAGTCAATATATGCATAGAAACTGAATGATCACCTACCTGTTACACACTTGCAGACAGATAGATAGGGAGTCACACACACAGTTGCACATGGACAATCCATTGTTCACCACGTCCACCATCAGAACGTAGGGGCTCAAGGGATCCTGAACCTGTAAGACAAAAAAAGAAAGTCAATACATGTACAGAAACTGAATGATCACTTGCCTGTTACAGAGCTGGAGCTGGAGAACGATTGACAGCGAGCCACACACAGTTGCAGATGATAATATATTTGTTGGCAGGACAAACCTTCAGGGAGAAGAGGTTGATGGGGTTCCAGGCAACCTGTAACACAAAAAAGAAAGTAAATACATGTATAGAAACTGAATGATCACCTACCTGTTACACACTTGCAGACAAATAGATAGGGAGTCACACACACAGTTGCACATGAACAGACAGTTTTTCACCACATCCAACATCAGAAGGTAGGGACTCAAGGGATCCTGAACCTGTAAGACAAAAAAAGAAAGTGAATACATGTAAAGAAACTGAATGATCACCTACCTGTTACACACTTGCAGACAAATAGATAGGGAGTCACACACAGTTGCACATGGACAGAGTTTTTCACCACATCCAACATAAGGGACGTAGAAGGTCTTGGGGTCCTGAAAGCCTGTAAGACAACAAAAAGGCAATACATGTACAGAAACTGAATGATCACTTACCTGTTAGAGAGTTGCAGACAGATAGTAAGTCACACACAGTTGCACATAGACAGGCCGTTTTTCGCCAGATCTACCATCAGAAAGTAAGGGCTCATGGGATTGTGAAAGCCTGTAAGACAAAAATTGAAAGTCAATACATGTATAGAACCTGAATGATCACTTATTATTCAGTTGTTGGTAGGAATGAATGATCACTTATCATTCACTTGTTGGCAGGAAACACCATCAGGGAGAAGAGGTTGATGGGCTTCTGGACAACCTGTAACACAAAAAAGAAAGTCAATATATGCATAGAAACTGAATGATCACCTACCTGTTACACACTTGCAGACAGATAGATAGGGAGTCACACACACAGTTGCACATGGACAGACCATTGTTCACCACGTCCACCATCAGGGAGGAAGAGGGTCTTGGGGTCCTGAAATGCTGTAACAAAAAAGAAAGTCAATATAGGTATTGAAACTGAATGATCACCTACCTGTTACACACTTGCAGACAGATAGATGGGGAGTCACACACACAGTTGCACATGGACAGACCATTTTTTGCCACATCCACCATCAGGGAAGTAGAGGATCTTGGGGTCCTGAAAGCCTGGAAGACAACAAAAAGTCAATACATGTACAGAAGGGGAATGATCACTTACCTGCTATAGAGTTGCAGAACGCAGAAAAGTCGCAGAAAATACATTTGTTGGCAGAATACAACTTCAGGGAAAAGAGGTTGATTGGGTTCTGGACAACCTGTTACACAACAAAGAAAGTCAATACATGTATAGAAACTGAATGATCACCTACCTTTTATACACTTGCAGACAAATAAATAGGGAGTCACACTCACAGTTGCACATGGACAGACAGTTTTTCACCACATCCACCATCAGGGAGGTACAGGGTCTTGGGGTTCTGAAAGCCTGTAAGACAACAAAGAAAATCAATACATGTATAGAAACTGAATGATCACTTACCTGTAAGAGAGTTGCAGACAGATAGGGAGTCACACACAGTTGCACATGGACAGACCATCGTTCGCCACATCCACATCGCCACAAGTGAATGATCATTTATTCCTGCCAACAACTGAATGATAAGTGATCACTTATCATTCACTTGTTGGCAGGATACACCATCAGGGAGAAGAGGTTGATGGGATTCTGGACAACCTGTAACACAAAAAAGAAAGTCAATATATGTATAGAAACTGAATGATCACCTACCTGTTACACACTTGCAGACAGATAGATGGGGAGTCACACACACAGTTGCACATGGACAGACTGTTGTTTGCCCTATCCACCTTCAGAAGGTAGGGGCTCAAGGGATCCTGAACCTGAAAGACAAAAAAAGAAAGTCAATACATGTACAGAAACTGAATGATCACTTACCTGTTACATAGCTGGAGAACGATTGACAGCGAGCCACACACAGTTGCAGATGAAAATATATTTGTTGGCAGGACAAGCCATCAGGGAGAAGAGGTTGATGGGGTTCAGGGCAACCTACAACACAAAAAAGAAAGTCAATACATGTAAAGAAACGGAATGATCACTTACCTGTTACAGAGTTGCAGACAGATAGATAGGGAGTCCCATACACAGTTGCACATGCACAGGCCGATTTTCGCCAGATCTACCATCAGAAGGTAGGGGCTCATGGGATCGTGAAAGCCTGTAAGACAAAAAAAGAAAGTCAATACATGTATAGAAACTGAATGATCACCTACCTGTTACACACTAGCAGATAAATAAATAGGGAGTCACACTCACAGTTGCACATGGACAGACAGTTTTTCACCACATCCACCATCAGTGGGGTACAGGGTCTTGGGGTCCTGAAAGCCTGTAAGACAACAAAGAAAGTCAATACGTGTACAGAAACTGAATGATCACTTACCTGTTAAAGAGCTGGAGAACGATTGACAACAAGCCACACACAGTTGCAGATGAATATATATTTGTTGGCAGGATACACCTTCAGGGAGAAGAGGCTGATGGGGTTCCGGGCAACCTATAACACAAAAAAGAAAGTCAATACATGTAAAGAAACGGAATGATCACTTACCTGTTAGAGAGTTGCAGACAGACAGTAAGTCACACACAGTTGCACATGGACAGGCCGTTTTTCACCAGATCTACCATCAGAAGGTACGGGCTCATGGGATCGTTAAAGCCTGTAAGAGAAAAAAAGAAAGTCAATACATGTACAGAAACTGAATTATCACTTACCTGTTACAGAGTTGCAGAACGATTGACAGCAAGCCACACACAGTTAAAGATGAATATACGTTTCTTGGCAGGATACACCATCAGGGAGAAGAGGTTGATGGAGTTCCTGAAATCCTGTAAGACAACAAAGAGTCAATACATGTATAGAAACTGAATGGTCTCTTACCTGTTAGAGAGTTGCAGACAGATAGTAAGTCACACACAGTTGTACATGCACAGGCCGATTTTTGCCAGATCTACCATCAGAAGGTAGGGGCTCATGGGATCGTGAAAGCCTGCAAGACAAAAAAGAAAGTCTATACATGTATAGAAACTGAATGAACACCTACCTGTTACACACTGGCAGACAGATAGATAGGGAGTCACATACACAGTTGCACATGAACAGACAGTTTTTCACCACATCCAACATCAGGGACATAGAAGGTCTTGGGGTCCTGAAAGCCTGTAAGACAACAAAAAGGCAATACATGTACAGAAACTGAATGATCACTTACCTGTTAGAGAGTTGCAGACAGATAGTAAGTCACACACAGTTGCACATAGACAGGCCGTTTTTCGCCAGATCTACCATCAGAAGGTAAGGGCTCATGGGATTGTGAAAGCCTGTAAGACAAAAAAAGAAAGTCTATACATGTATAGAACCTGAATGATCACTTATTATTCAGTTGTTGGTAGGAATGAATGATCACTTATCATTCACTTGTTGGCAGGAAACACCATCAGGGAGAAGAGGTTGATGGGCTTCTGGACAACCTGTAACACAAAAAAGAAAGTCAATATATGCATAGAAACTGAATGATCACCTACCTGTTACACACTTGCAGACAGATAGATAGGGAGTCACACACACAGTTGCACATGGACAGACCATTGTTCACCACGTCCACCATCAGGGAGGAAGAGGGTCTTGGGGTCCTGAAATGCTGTAACAAAAAAGAAAGTCAATATAGGTATTGAAACTGAATGATCACCTACCTGTTACACACTTGCAGACAGATAGATGGGGAGTCACACACACAGTTGCACATGGACAGACCATTTTTTGCCACATCCACCATCAGGGAAGTAGAGGATCTTGGGGTCCTGAAAGCCTGGAAGACAACAAAAAGTCAATACATGTACAGAAGGGGAATGATCACTTACCTGCTATAGAGTTGCAGAACGCAGAAAAGTCGCAGAAAATACATTTGTTGGCAGAATACAACTTCAGGGAAAAGAGGTTGATTGGGTTCTGGACAACCTGTTACACAACAAAGAAAGTCAATACATGTATAGAAACTGAATGATCACCTACCTTTTATACACTTGCAGACAAATAAATAGGGAGTCACACTCACAGTTGCACATGGACAGACAGTTTTTCACCACATCCACCATCAGGGAGGTACAGGGTCTTGGGGTTCTGAAAGCCTGTAAGACAACAAAGAAAATCAATACATGTATAGAAACTGAATGATCACTTACCTGTAAGAGAGTTGCAGACAGATAGGGAGTCACACACAGTTGCACATGGACAGACCATCGTTCGCCACATCCACATCGCCACAAGTGAATGATCATTTATTCCTGCCAACAACTGAATGATAAGTGATCACTTATCATTCACTTGTTGGCAGGATACACCATCAGGGAGAAGAGGTTGATGGGATTCTGGACAACCTGTAACACAAAAAAGAAAGTCAATATATGTATAGAAACTGAATGATCACCTACCTGTTACACACTTGCAGACAGATAGATGGGGAGTCACACACACAGTTGCACATGGACAGACTGTTGTTTGCCCTATCCACCTTCAGAAGGTAGGGGCTCAAGGGATCCTGAACCTGAAAGACAAAAAAAGAAAGTCAATACATGTACAGAAACTGAATGATCACTTACCTGTTACATAGCTGGAGAACGATTGACAGCGAGCCACACACAGTTGCAGATGAAAATATATTTGTTGGCAGGACAAGCCATCAGGGAGAAGAGGTTGATGGGGTTCAGGGCAACCTACAACACAAAAAAGAAAGTCAATACATGTAAAGAAACGGAATGATCACTTACCTGTTACAGAGTTGCAGACAGATAGATAGGGAGTCCCATACACAGTTGCACATGCACAGGCCGATTTTCGCCAGATCTACCATCAGAAGGTAGGGGCTCATGGGATCGTGAAAGCCTGTAAGACAAAAAAAGAAAGTCAATACATGTATAGAAACTGAATGATCACCTACCTGTTACACACTAGCAGATAAATAAATAGGGAGTCACACTCACAGTTGCACATGGACAGACAGTTTTTCACCACATCCACCATCAGTGGGGTACAGGGTCTTGGGGTCCTGAAAGCCTGTAAGACAACAAAGAAAGTCAATACGTGTACAGAAACTGAATGATCACTTACCTGTTAAAGAGCTGGAGAACGATTGACAACAAGCCACACACAGTTGCAGATGAATATATATTTGTTGGCAGGATACACCTTCAGGGAGAAGAGGCTGATGGGGTTCCGGGCAACCTATAACACAAAAAAGAAAGTCAATACATGTAAAGAAACGGAATGATCACTTACCTGTTAGAGAGTTGCAGACAGACAGTAAGTCACACACAGTTGCACATGGACAGGCCGTTTTTCACCAGATCTACCATCAGAAGGTACGGGCTCATGGGATCGTTAAAGCCTGTAAGACAAAAAAAGAAAGTCAATACATGTACAGAAACTGAATTATCACTTACCTGTTACAGAGTTGCAGAACGATTGACAGCAAGCCACACACAGTTAAAGATGAATATACGTTTCTTGGCAGGATACACCATCAGGGAGAAGAGGTTGATGGAGTTCCTGAAATCCTGTAAGACAACAAAGAGTCAATACATGTATAGAAACTGAATGGTCTCTTACCTGTTAGAGAGTTGCAGACAGATAGTAAGTCACACACAGTTGTACATGCACAGGCCGATTTTTGCCAGATCTACCATCAGAAGGTAGGGGCTCATGGGATCGTGAAAGCCTGCAAGACAAAAAAGAAAGTCTATACATGTATAGAAACTGAATGAACACCTACCTGTTACACACTGGCAGACAGATAGATAGGGAGTCACATACACAGTTGCACATGAACAGACAGTTTTTCACCACATCCAACATCAGGGACATAGAAGGTCTTGGGGTCCTGAAAGCCTGTAAGACAACAAAAAGGCAATACATGTACAGAAACTGAATGATCACTTACCTGTTAGAGAGTTGCAGACAGATAGTAAGTCACACACAGTTGCACATAGACAGGCCGTTTTTCGCCAGATCTACCATCAGAAGGTAAGGGCTCATGGGATTGTGAAAGCCTGTAAGACAAAAAAAGAAAGTCTATACATGTATAGAACCTGAATGATCACTTATTATTCAGTTGTTGGTAGGAATGAATGATCACTTATCATTCACTTGTTGGCAGGAAACACCATCAGGGAGAAGAGGTTGATGGGCTTCTGGACAACCTGTAACACAAAAAAGAAAGTCAATATATGCATAGAAACTGAATGATCACCTACCTGTTACACACTTGCAGACAGATAGATAGGGAGTCACACACACAGTTGCACATGGACAGACCATTGTTCACCACGTCCACCATCAGGGAGGAAGAGGGTCTTGGGGTCCTGAAATGCTGTAACAAAAAAGAAAGTCAATATAGGTATTGAAACTGAATGATCACCTACCTGTTACACACTTGCAGACAGATAGATGGGGAGTCACACACACAGTTGCACATGGACAGACCGTTGTTCGCCTTATCCACCATCAGAAGGTAGAGGCTATAGGGATCCTGAACCTGTAAGACAAAAAAAGAAAGTCAATACATGTATAGAAACTGAATGGTCTCTTACCTGTAGAGAGTTGCAGACAGATAGTAAGTCACACACAGTTGCACATGGACAGGCCATCTTTCGCCAGATCTACCGTCAGAAGGTAGGGGCTCAAGGGATCCTGAACCTGTAAGACAAAAAAAGAAAGTGAATACATGTAAAGAAACTGAATGATCACCTACCTGTTACACACTAGCAGATAAATAAATAGGGAGTCACACTCACAGTTGCACATGGACAGACAGTTTTTCACCACATCCACCATCAGTGGGGTACAGGGTCTTGGGGTCCTGAAAGCCTGTAAGACAACAAAGAAAGTCAATACGTGTACAGAAACTGAATGATCACTTACCTCTTAAAGAGCTGGAGAACGATTGACAACAAGCCACACACAGTTGCAGATGAATATATATTTGTTGGCAGGATACACCTTCAGGGAGAAGAGGTTGATGGGGTTCCGGGCAACCTATAACACAAAAAAGAAAGTCAATACATGTAAAGAAACGGAATGATCACTTACCTGTTAGAGAGTTGCAGACAGACAGTAAGTCACACACAGTTGCACATGGACAGGCCGTTTTTCGCCAGATCTACCATCAGAAGGTACGGGCTCATGGGATCGTTAAATCCTGTAAGACAAAAAAAGAAAGTCAATACATGTATAGAAACTGAATGATCACCTACCTGTTACACACTTGCAGACAAACAGATAGGGAGTCACACACACACAGTTGCACATGGACAGACAGTTTTTCACCACATCCACCATCAGTGGGGTACAGGGTCTTGGGGTCCTGAAAACCTGTAAGACAACAAAGAAAGTCAATACATGTACAGAAACTGAATTATCACTTACCTGTTACAGAGTTGCAGAACGATTGACAGCAAGCCACACACAGTTAAAGATGAATATACGTTTCTTGGCAGGATACACCATCAGGGAGAAGAGGTTGATGGAGTTCCTGAAATCCTGTAAGACAACAAAGAGTCAATACATGTATAGAAACTGAATGGTCTCTTACCTGTTAGAGAGTTGCAGACAGATAGTAAGTCACACACAGTTGTACATGCACAGGCCGTTTTTCGCCAGATCTACCATCAGAAGGTAAGGGCTCATGGGATTGTGAAAGCCTGTAAGACAAAAAATGAAAGTCAATACATGTATAGAACCTGAATGATCACTTATTATTCAGTTGTTGGTAGGAATGAATGATCACTTATCATTCACTTGTTGGCAGGAAACACCATCAGGGAGAAGAGGTTGATGGGCTTCTGGACAACCTGTAACACAAAAAAGAAAGTCAATATATGCATAGAAACTGAATAATCACCTACCTTTTACACACTTGCAGACAGATAGATAGGGAGTCACACACACAGTTGCACATGGACAGACCATTGTTCACCACGTCCACCATCAGGGAGGAAGAGGGTCTTGGGGTCCTGAAATGCTGTAACAAAAAAGAAAGTCAATATAGGTATTGAAACTGAAGGATCACCTACCTGTTACACACTTGCAGACAGATAGATGGGGAGTCACACACACAGTTGCACATGGACAGACCGTTGTTCGCCTTATCCACCATCAGAAGGTAGAGGCTATAGGGATCCTGAACCTGTAAGACAAAAAAAGAAAGTCAATACATGTATAGAAACTGAATGGTCTCTTACCTGTAGAGAGTTGCAGACAGATAGTAAGTCACACACAGTTGCACATGGACAGGCCGTCTTTCGCCAGATCTACCATCAGAAGGTAGGGGCTCAAGGGATCCTGAACCTGTAAGACAAAAAAAGAGAGTGAATACATGTAAAGAAACTGAATGATCACCTACCTGTTACACACTTGCAGACAAATAGATAGGGAGTCACACACACAGTTGCACATGAGCAGACAGTTTTTCACCACATCCAACATAAGGGACATAGAAGGTCTTGGGGTCCTGAAAGCCTGTAAGACAACAAAAAGGCAATACATGTACAGAAACTGAATGATCACTTACCTGTTAGAGAGTTGCAGACAGATAGTAAGTCACACACAGTTGCACATAGACAGGCCGTTTTTCGCCAGATCTACCATCAGAAGGTAAGGGCTTATGGGATTGTGAAAGCCTGTAAGACAAAAAATGAAAGTCAATACATGTATAGAACCTGAATGATCACTTATTATTCAGTTGTTGATAGGAATGAATGATCACTTATCATTCACTCGTTGGCAGGATACACCATCAGGGAGAAGAGGTTGATGGGCTTCTGGACAACCTTTAACACAAAAAAGAAAGTCAATATATGTATAGAAACTGAATGATCACCTACCTGTTACACACTTGCGGACAGATAGATAGGGAGTCACACACACAGTTGCACATGGACAATCCATTGTTCACCACGTCCACCATCAGAACGTAGGGGCTCAAGGGATCCTGAACCTGTAAGACAAAAAAAGAAAGTCAATACATGTACAGAAACTGAATGATCACTTGCCTGTTACAGAGCTGGAGCTGGAGAACGATTGACAGCGAGCCACACACAGTTGCAGATGATAATATATTTGTTGGCAGGACAAACCTTCAGGGAGAAGAGGTTGATGGGGTTCCACGCAACCTGTAACACAAAAAAGAAAGTAAATACATGTATAGAAACTGAATGATCACCTACCTGTTACACACTTGCAGACAAATAGATAGGGAGTCACACACACAGTTGCACATGAACAGACAGTTTTTCACCACATCCAACATCAGAAGGTAGGGACTCAAGGGATCCTGAACCTGTAAGACAAAAAAAGACAGTGAATACATGTAAAGAAACTGAATGATCACCTACCTGTTACACACTTGCAGACAAATAGATAGGGAGTCACACACAGTTGCACATGGACAGAGTTTTTCACAACATCCAACATAAGGGACGTAGAAGGTCTTGGGGTCCTGAAAGCCTGTAAGACAACAAAAAGGCAATACATGTACAGAAACTGAATGATCACTTACCTGTTAGAGAGTTGCAGACAGATAGTAAGTCACACACAGTTGCACATAGACAGGCCGTTTTTCGCCAGATCTACCATCAGAAAGTAAGGGCTCATGGGATTGTGAAAGCCTGTAAGACAAAAATTGAAAGTCAATACATGTATAGAACCTGAATGATCACTTATTATTCAGTTGTTGGTAGGAATGAATGATCACTTATCATTCACTTGTTGGCAGGAAACACCATCAGGGAGAAGAGGTTGATGGGCTTCTGGACAACCTGTAACACAAAAAAGAAAGTCAATATATGCATAGAAACTGAATGATCACCTACCTGTTACACACTTGCAGACAGATAGATAGGGAGTCACACACACAGTTGCACATGGACAGACCATTGTTCACCACGTCCACCATCAGGGAGGAAGAGGGTCTTGGGGTCCTGAAATGCTGTAACAAAAAAGAAAGTCAATATAGGTATTGAAACTGAATGATCACCTACCTGTTACACACTTGCAGACAGATAGATGGGGAGTCACACACACAGTTGCACATGGACAGACCGTTTTTTGCCACATCCACCATCAGGGAAGTAGAGGATCTTGGGGTCCTGAAAGCCTGGAAGACAACAAAAAGTCAATACATGTACAGAAGGGGAATGATCACTTACCTGCTATAGAGTTGCAGAACGCAGAAAAGTCGCAGAAAATACATTTGTTGGCAGAATACAACTTCAGGGAAAAGAGGTTGATTGGGTTCTGGACAACCTGTTACACAACAAAGAAAGTCAATACATGTATAGAAACTGAATGATCACCTACCTTTTATACACTTGCAGACAAATAAATAGGGAGTCACACTCACAGTTGCACATGGACAGACAGTTTTTCACCACATCCACCATCAGGGAGGTACAGGGTCTTGGGGTTCTGAAAGCCTGTAAGACAACAAAGAAAATCAATACATGTATAGAAACTGAATGATCACTTACCTGTAAGAGAGTTGCAGACAGATAGGGAGTCACACACAGTTGCACATGGACAGACCATCGTTCGCCACATCCACATCGCCACAAGTGAATGATCATTTATTCCTGCCAACAACTGAATGATAAGTGATCACTTATCATTCACTTGTTGGCAGGATACACCATCAGGGAGAAGAGGTTGATGGGATTCTGGACAACCTGTAACACAAAAAAGAAAGTCAATATATGTATAGAAACTGAATGATCACCTACCTGTTACACACTTGCAGACAGATAGATGGGGAGTCACACACACAGTTGCACATGGACAGACTGTTGTTTGCCCTATCCACCTTCAGAAGGTAGGGGCTCAAGGGATCCTGAACCTGAAAGACAAAAAAAGAAAGTCAATACATGTACAGAAACTGAATGATCACTTACCTGTTACATAGCTGGAGAACGATTGACAGCGAGCCACACACAGTTGCAGATGAAAATATATTTGTTGGCAGGACAAGCCTTCAGGGAGAAGAGGTTGATGGGGTTCAGGGCAACCTACAACACAAAAAAGAAAGTCAATACATGTAAAGAAACGGAATGATCACTTACCTGTTACAGAGTTGCAGACAGATAGATAGGGAGTCCCATACACAGTTGCACATGCACAGGCCGATTTTCGCCAGATCTACCATCAGAAGGTAGGGGCTCATGGGATCGTGAAAGCCTGTAAGACAAAAAAAGAAAGTCAATAAATGTTTAGAAACTGAATGATCACCTACCTGTTACACACTAGCAGATAAATAAATAGGGAGTCACACTCACAGTTGCACATGGACAGACAGTTTTTCACCACATCCACCATCAGTGGGGTACAGGGTCTTGGGGTCCTGAAAGCCTGTAAGACAACAAAGAAAGTCAATACGTGTACAGAAACTGAATGATCACTTACCTGTTAAAGAGCTGGAGAACGATTGACAACAAGCCACACACAGTTGCAGATGAATATATATTTGTTGGCAGGATACACCTTCAGGGAGAAGAGGCTGATGGGGTTCCGGGCAACCTATAACACAAAAAAGAAAGTCAATACATGTAAAGAAACGGAATGATCACTTACCTGTTAGAGAGTTGCAGACAGACAGTAAGTCACACACAGTTGCACATGGACAGGCCGTTTTTCGCCAGATCTACCATCAGAAGGTACGGGCTCATGGGATCGTTAAAGCCTGTAAGACAAAAAAAGAAAGTCAATACATGTATAGAAACTGAATGATCACCTACCTGTTACACACTTGCAGACAAACAGATAGGGAGTCACACACACACAGTTGCACATGGACAGACAGTTTTTCACCACATCCACCATCAGTGGGGTACAGGGTCTTGGGGTCCTGAAAACCTGTAAGACAACAAAGAAAGTCAATACATGTACAGAAACTGAATTATCACTTACCTGTTACAGAGTTGCAGAACGATTGACAGCAAGCCACACACAGTTAAAGATGAATATACGTTTCTTGGCAGGATACACCATCAGGGAGAAGAGGTTGATGGAGTTCCTAAAATCCTGTAAGACAACAAAGAGTCAATACATGTATAGAAACTGAATGGTCTCTTACCTGTTAGAGAGTTGCAGACAGATAGTAAGTCACACACAGTTGTACATGCACAGGCCGATTTTTGCCAGATCTACCATCAGAAGGTAGGGGCTCATGGGATCGTGAAAGCCTGCAAGACAAAAAAGAAAGTCTATACATGTATAGAAACTGAATGAACACCTACCTGTTACACACTGGCAGACAGATAGATAGGGAGTCACACACACAGTTGCACATGAACAGACAGTTTTTCACCACATCCAACATCAGGGACATAGAAGGTCTTGGGGTCCTGAAAGCCTGTAAGACAACAAAAAGGCAATACATGTACAGAAACTGAATGATCACTTACCTGTTAGAGAGTTGCAGACAGATAGTAAGTCACACACAGTTGCACATAGACAGGCCGTTTTTCGCCAGATCTACCATCAGAAGGTAAGGGCTCATGGGATTGTGAAAGCCTGTAAGACAAAAAAAGAAAGTCTATACATGTATAGAACCTGAATGATCACTTATTATTCAGTTGTTGGTAGGAATGAATGATCACTTATCATTCACTTGTTGGCAGGAAACACCATCAGGGAAAAGAGGTTGATTGGGTTCTGGACAACCTGTTACACAACAAAGAAAGTCAATACATGTATAGAAACTGAATGATCACCTACCTTTTATACACTTGCAGACAAATAAATAGGGAGTCACACTCACAGTTGCACATGGACAGACAGTTTTTCACCACATCCACCATCAGGGAGGTACAGGGTCTTGGGGTTCTGAAAGCCTGTAAGACAACAAAGAAAATCAATACATGTATAGAAACTGAATGATCACTTACCTGTAAGAGAGTTGCAGACAGATAGGGAGTCACACACAGTTGCACATGGACAGACCATCGTTCGCCACATCCACATCGCCACAAGTGAATGATCATTTATTCCTGCCAACAACTGAATGATAAGTGATCACTTATCATTCACTTGTTGGCAGGATACACCATCAGGGAGAAGAGGTTGATGGGATTCTGGACAACCTGTAACACAAAAAAGAAAGTCAATATATGTATAGAAACTGAATGATCACCTACCTGTTACACACTTGCAGACAGATAGATGGGGAGTCACACACACAGTTGCACATGGACAGACTGTTGTTTGCCCTATCCACCTTCAGAAGGTAGGGGCTCAAGGGATCCTGAACCTGAAAGACAAAAAAAGAAAGTCAATACATGTACAGAAACTGAATGATCACTTACCTGTTACATAGCTGGAGAACGATTGACAGCGAGCCACACACAGTTGCAGATGAAAATATATTTGTTGGCAGGACAAGCCTTCAGGGAGAAGAGGTTGATGGGGTTCAGGGCAACCTACAACACAAAAAAGAAAGTCAATACATGTAAAGAAACGGAATGATCACTTACCTGTTACAGAGTTGCAGACAGATAGATAGGGAGTCCCATACACAGTTGCACATGCACAGGCCGATTTTCGCCAGATCTACCATCAGAAGGTAGGGGCTCATGGGATCGTGAAAGCCTGTAAGACAAAAAAAGAAAGTCAATACATGTATAGAAACTGAATGATCACCTACCTGTTACACACTAGCAGATAAATAAATAGGGAGTCACACTCACAGTTGCACATGGACAGACAGTTTTTCACCACATCCACCATCAGTGGGGTACAGGGTCTTGGGGTCCTGAAAGCCTGTAAGACAACAAAGAAAGTCAATACGTGTACAGAAACTGAATGATCACTTACCTGTTAAAGAGCTGGAGAACGATTGACAACAAGCCACACACAGTTGCAGATGAATATATATTTGTTGGCAGGATACACCTTCAGGGAGAAGAGGCTGATGGGGTTCCGGGCAACCTATAACACAAAAAAGAAAGTCAATACATGTAAAGAAACGGAATGATCACTTACCTGTTAGAGAGTTGCAGACAGACAGTAAGTCACACACAGTTGCACATGGACAGGCCGTTTTTCGCCAGATCTACCATCAGAAGGTACGGGCTCATGGGATCGTTAAAGCCTGTAAGACAAAAAAAGAAAGTCAATACATGTATAGAAACTGAATGATCACCTACCTGTTACACACTTGCAGACAAACAGATAGGGAGTCACACACACACAGTTGCACATGGACAGACAGTTTTTCACCACATCCACCATCAGTGGGGTACAGGGTCTTGGGGTCCTGAAAACCTGTAAGACAACAAAGAAAGTCAATACATGTACAGAAACTGAATTATCACTTACCTGTTACAGAGTTGCAGAACGATTGACAGCAAGCCACACACAGTTAAAGATGAATATACGTTTCTTGGCAGGATACACCATCAGGGAGAAGAGGTTGATGGAGTTCCTGAAATCCTGTAAGACAACAAAGAGTCAATACATGTACAGAAACTGAATGGTCTCTTACCTGTTAGAGAGTTGCAGACAGATAGTAAGTCACACACAGTTGTACATGCACAGGCCGATTTTTGCCAGATCTGCCATCAGAAGGTAGGGGCTCATGGGATCGTGAAAGCCTGCAAGACAAAAAAGAAAGTCTATACATGTATAGAAACTGAATGAACACCTACCTGTTACACACTGGCAGACAGATAGATAGGGAGTCACACACACAGTTGCACATGAACAGACAGTTTTTCACCACATCCAACATCAGGGACATAGAAGGTCTTGGGGTCCTGAAAGCCTGTAAGACAACAAAAAGGCAATACATGTACAGAAACTGAATGATCACTTACCTGTTAGAGAGTTGCAGACAGATAGTAAGTCACACACAGTTGTACATGCACAGGCCGTTTTTCGCCAGATCTACCATCAGAAGGTAAGGGCTCATGGGATTGTGAAAGCCTGTAAGACAAAAAATGAAAGTCAATACATGTATAGAACCTGAATGATCACTTATTATTCAGTTGTTGGTAGGAATGAATGATCACTTATCATTCACTTGTTGGCAGGAAACACCATCAGGGAGAAGAGGTTGATGGGCTTCTGGACAACCTGTAACACAAAAAAGAAAGTCAATATATGCATAGAAACTGAATGATCACCTACCTGTTACACACTTGCAGACAGATAGATAGGGAGTCACACACACAGTTGCACATGGACAGACCATTGTTCACCACGTCCACCATCAGGGAGGAAAGCGTCTTGGGGTCCTGAAAGGCTGTAACAAAAAAGAAAGTCAATATATGTATAGAAACTGAATGATCACCTACCTGTTACACACTTGCGGACAGATAGATAGGGAGTCACACACACAGTTGCACATGGACAATCCATTGTTCACCACGTCCACCATCAGAACGTAGGGGCTCAAGGGATCCTGAACCTGTAAGACAAAAAAAGAAAGTCAATACATGTACAGAAACTGAATGATCACTTGCCTGTTACAGAGCTGGAGCTGGAGAACGATTGACAGCGAGCCACACACAGTTGCAGATGATAATATATTTGTTGGCAGGACAAACCTTCAGGGAGAAGAGGTTGATGGGGTTCCAGGCAACCTGTAACACAAAAAAGAAAGTAAATACATGTATAGAAACTGAATGATCACCTACCTGTTACACACTTGCAGACAAATAGATAGGGAGTCACACACACAGTTGCACATGAACAGACAGTTTTTCACCACATCCAACATCAGAAGGTAGGGACTCAAGGGATCCTGAACCTGTAAGACAAAAAAAGAAAGTGAATACATGTAAAGAAACTGAATGATCACCTACCTGTTACACACTTGCAGACAAATAGATAGGGAGTCACACAAAGTTGCACATGGACAGAGTTTTTCACCACATCCAACATAAGGGACGTAGAAGGTCTTGGGGTCCTGAAAGCCTGTAAGACAACAAAAAGGCAATACATGTACAGAAACTGAATGATCACTTACCTGTTAGAGAGTTGCAGACAGATAGTAAGTCACACACAGTTGCACATAGACAGGCCGTTTTTCGCCAGATCTACCATCAGAAGGTAAGGGCTCATGGGATTGTGAAAGCCTGTAAGACAAAAAATGAAAGTCAATACATGTATAGAACCTGAATGATCACTTATTATTCAGTTGTTGGTAGGAATGAATGATCACTTATCATTCACTTGTTGGCAGGAAACACCATCAGGGAGAAGAGGTTGATGGGCTTCTGGACAACCTGTAACACAAAAAAGAAAGTCAATATATGCATAGAAACTGAATGATCACCTACCTGTTACACACTTGCAGACAGATAGATAGGGAGTCACACACACAGTTGCACATGGACAGACCATTGTTCACCACGTCCACCATCAGGGAGGAAAGCGTCTTGGGGTCCTGAAAGGCTGTAACAAAAAAGAAAGTCAATATATGTATAGAAACTGAATGATCACCTACCTGTTACACACTTGCGGACAGATAGATAGGGAGTCACACACACAGTTGCACATGGACAATCCATTGTTCACCACGTCCACCATCAGAACGTAGGGGCTCAAGGGATCCTGAACCTGTAAGACAAAAAAAGAAAGTCAATACATGTACAGAAACTGAATGATCACTTGCCTGTTACAGAGCTGGAGCTGGAGAACGATTGACAGCGAGCCACACACAGTTGCAGATGATAATATATTTGTTGGCAGGACAAACCTTCAGGGAGAAGAGGTTGATGGGGTTCCAGGCAACCTGTAACACAAAAAAGAAAGTAAATACATGTATAGAAACTGAATGATCACCTACCTGTTACACACTTGCAGACAAATAGATAGGGAGTCACACACACAGTTGCACATGAACAGACAGTTTTTCACCACATCCAACATCAGAAGGTAGGGACTCAAGGGATCCTGAACCTGTAAGACAAAAAAAGAAAGTGAATACATGTAAAGAAACTGAATGATCACCTACCTGTTACACACTTGCAGACAAATAGATAGGGAGTCACACACAGTTGCACATGGACAGAGTTTTTCACCACATCCAACATAAGGGACGTAGAAGGTCTTGGGGTCCTGAAAGCCTGTAAGACAACAAAAAGGCAATACATGTACAGAAACTGAATGATCACTTACCTGTTAGAGAGTTGCAGACAGATAGTAAGTCACACACAGTTGCACATAGACAGGCCGTTTTTCGCCAGATCTACCATCAGAAAGTAAGGGCTCATGGGATTGTGAAAGCCTGTAAGACAAAAATTGAAAGTCAATACATGTATAGAACCTGAATGATCACTTATTATTCAGTTGTTGGTAGGAATGAATGATCACTTATCATTCACTTGTTGGCAGGAAACACCATCAGGGAGAAGAGGTTGATGGGCTTCTGGACAACCTGTAACACAAAAAAGAAAGTCAATATATGCATAGAAACTGAATGATCACCTACCTGTTACACACTTGCAGACAGATAGATAGGGAGTCACACACACAGTTGCACATGGACAGACCATTGTTCACCACGTCCACCATCAGGGAGGAAGAGGGTCTTGGGGTCCTGAAATGCTGTAACAAAAAAGAAAGTCAATATAGGTATTGAAACTGAATGATCACCTACCTGTTACACACTTGCAGACAGATAGATGGGGAGTCACACACACAGTTGCACATGGACAGACCGTTTTTTGCCACATCCACCATCAGGGAAGTAGAGGATCTTGGGGTCCTGAAAGCCTGGAAGACAACAAAAAGTCAATACATGTACAGAAGGGGAATGATCACTTACCTGCTATAGAGTTGCAGAACGCAGAAAAGTCGCAGAAAATACATTTGTTGGCAGAATACAACTTCAGGGAAAAGAGGTTGATTGGGTTCTGGACAACCTGTTACACAACAAAGAAAGTCAATACATGTATAGAAACTGAATGATCACCTACCTTTTATACACTTGCAGACAAATAAATAGGGAGTCACACTCACAGTTGCACATGGACAGACAGTTTTTCACCACATCCACCATCAGGGAGGTACAGGGTCTTGGGGTTCTGAAAGCCTGTAAGACAACAAAGAAAATCAATACATGTATAGAAACTGAATGATCACTTACCTGTAAGAGAGTTGCAGACAGATAGGGAGTCACACACAGTTGCACATGGACAGACCATCGTTCGCCACATCCACATCGCCACAAGTGAATGATCATTTATTCCTGCCAACAACTGAATGATAAGTGATCACTTATCATTCACTTGTTGGCAGGATACACCATCAGGGAGAAGAGGTTGATGGGATTCTGGACAACCTGTAACACAAAAAAGAAAGTCAATATATGTATAGAAACTGAATGATCACCTACCTGTTACACACTTGCAGACAGATAGATGGGGAGTCACACACACAGTTGCACATGGACAGACTGTTGTTTTCCCTATCCACCTTCAGAAGGTAGGGGCTCAAGGGATCCTGAACCTGAAAGACAAAAAAAGAAAGTCAATACATGTACAGAAACTGAATGATCACTTACCTGTTACATAGCTGGAGAACGATTGACAGCGAGCCACACACAGTTGCAGATGAAAATATATTTGTTGGCAGGACAAGCCTTCAGGGAGAAGAGGTTGATGGGGTTCAGGGCAACCTACAACACAAAAAAGAAAGTCAATACATGTAAAGAAACGGAATGATCACTTACCTGTTACAGAGTTGCAGACAGATAGATAGGGAGTCCCATACACAGTTGCACATGCACAGGCCGATTTTCGCCAGATCTACCATCAGAAGGTAGGGGCTCATGGGATCGTGAAAGCCTGTAAGACAAAAAAAGAAAGTCAATACATGTATAGAAACTGAATGATCACCTACCTGTTACACACTAGCAGATAAATAAATAGGGAGTCACACTCACAGTTGCACATGGACAGACAGTTTTTCACCACATCCACCATCAGTGGGGTACAGGGTCTTGGGGTCCTGAAAGCCTGTAAGACAACAAAGAAAGTCAATACGTGTACAGAAACTGAATGATCACTTACCTGTTAAAGAGCTGGAGAACGATTGACAACAAGCCACACACAGTTGCAGATGAATATATATTTGTTGGCAGGATACACCTTCAGGGAGAAGAGGCTGATGGGGTTCCGGGCAACCTATAACACAAAAAAGAAAGTCAATACATGTAAAGAAACGGAATGATCACTTACCTGTTAGAGACTTGCAGACAGACAGTAAGTCACACACAGTTGCACATGGACAGGCCGTTTTTCGCCAGATCTACCATCAGAAGGTACGGGCTCATGGGATCGTTAAAGCCTGTAAGACAAAAAAAGAAAGTCAATACATGTATAGAAACTGAATGATCACCTACCTGTTACACACTTGCAGACAAACAGATAGGGAGTCACACACACACAGTTGCACATGGACAGACAGTTTTTCACCACATCCACCATCAGTGGGGTACAGGGTCTTGGGGTCCTGAAAACCTGTAAGACAACAAAGAAAGTCAATACATGTACAGAAACTGAATTATCACTTACCTGTTACAGAGTTGCAGAACGATTGACAGCAAGCCACACACAGTTAAAGATGAATATACGTTTCTTGGCAGGATACACCATCAGGGAGAAGAGGTTGATGGAGTTCCTGAAATCCTGTAAGACAACAAAGAGTCAATACATGTATAGAAACTGAATGGTCTCTTACCTGTTAGAGAGTTGCAGACAGATAGTAAGTCACACACAGTTGTACATGCACAGGCCGATTTTTGCCAGATCTACCATCAGAAGGTAGGGGCTCATGGGATCGTGAAAGCCTGCAAGACAAAAAAGAAAGTCTATACATGTATAGAAACTGAATGAACACCTACCTGTTACACACTGGCAGACAGATAGATAGGGAGTCACACACACAGTTGCACATGAACAGACAGTTTTTCACCACATCCAACATAAGGGACATAGAAGGTCTTGGGGTCCTGAAAGCCTGTAAGACAACAAAAAGGCAATACATGTACAGAAACTGAATGATCACTTACCTGTTAGAGAGTTGCAGACAGATAGATAGGGAGTCACACACACAGTTGCACATGGACAATCCATTGTTCACCACGTCCACCATCAGAACGTAGGGGCTCAAGGGATCCTGAACCTGTAAGACAAAAAAAGAAAGTCAATACATGTACAGAAACTGAATGATCACTTGCCTGTTACAGAGCTGGAGCTGGAGAACGATTGACAGCGAGCCACACACAGTTGCAGATGATAATATATTTGTTGGCAGGACAAACCTTCAGGGAGAAGAGGTTGATGGGGTTCCAGGCAACCTGTAACACAAAAAAGAAAGTAAATACATGTATAGAAACTGAATGATCACCTACCTGTTACACACTTGCAGACAAATAGATAGGGAGTCACACACACAGTTGCACATGAACAGACAGTTTTTCACCACATCCAACATCAGAAGGTAGGGACTCAAGGGATCCTGAACCTGTAAGACAAAAAAAGAAAGTGAATACATGTAAAGAAACTGAATGATCACCTACCTGTTACACACTTGCAGACAAATAGATAGGGAGTCACACACAGTTGCACATGGACAGAGTTTTTCACAACATCCAACATAAGGGACGTAGAAGGTCTTGGGGTCCTGAAAGCCTGTAAGACAACAAAAAGGCAATACATGTACAGAAACTGAATGATCACTTACCTGTTAGAGAGTTGCAGACAGATAGTAAGTCACACACAGTTGCACATAGACAGGCCGTTTTTCGCCAGATCTACCATCAGAAGGTAAGGGCTCATGGGATTGTGAAAGCCTGTAAGACAAAAATTGAAAGTCAATACATGTATAGAACCTGAATGATCACTTATTATTCAGTTGTTGGTAGGAATGAATGATCACTTATCATTCACTTGTTGGCAAGAAACACCATCAGGGAGAAGAGGTTGATGGGCTTCTGGACAACCTGTAACACAAAAAAGAAAGTCAATATATGCATAGAAACTGAATGATCACCTACCTGTTACACACTTGCAGACAGATAGATAGGGAGTCACACACACAGTTGCACATGGACAGACCATTGTTCACCACGTCCACCATCAGGGAGGAAGAGGGTCTTGGGGTCCTGAAATGCTGTAACAAAAAAGAAAGTCAATATAGGTATTGAAACTGAATGATCACCTACCTGTTACACACTTGCAGACAGATAGATGGGGAGTCACACACACAGTTGCACATGGACAGACCGTTTTTTGCCACATCCACCATCAGGGAAGTAGAGGATCTTGGGGTCCTGAAAGCCTGGAAGACAACAAAAAGTCAATACATGTACAGAAGGGGAATGATCACTTACCTGCTATAGAGTTGCAGAACGCAGAAAAGTCGCAGAAAATACATTTGTTGGCAGAATACAACTTCAGGGAAAAGAGGTTGATTGGGTTCTGGACAACCTGTTACACAACAAAGAAAGTCAATACATGTATAGAAACTGAATGATCACCTACCTTTTATACACTTGCAGACAAATAAATAGGGAGTCACACTCACAGTTGCACATGGACAGACAGTTTTTCACCACATCCACCATCAGGGAGGTACAGGGTCTTGGGGTTCTGAAAGCCTGTAAGACAACAAAGAAAATCAATACATGTATAGAAAGTGAATGATCACTTACCTGTAAGAGAGTTGCAGACAGATAGGGAGTCACACACAGTTGCACATGGACAGACCATCGTTCGCCACATCCACATCGCCACAAGTGAATGATCATTTATTCCTGCCAACAACTGAATGATAAGTGATCACTTATCATTCACTTGTTGGCAGGATACACCATCAGGGAGAAGAGGTTGATGGGATTCTGGACAACCTGTAACACAAAAAAGAAAGTCAATATATGTATAGAAACTGAATGATCACCTACCTGTTACACACTTGCAGACAGATAGATGGGGAGTCACACACACAGTTGCACATGGACAGACTGTTGTTTGCCCTATCCACCTTCAGAAGGTAGGGGCTCAAGGGATCCTGAACCTGAAAGACAAAAAAAGAAAGTCAATACATGTACAGAAACTGAATGATCACTTACCTGTTACATAGCTGGAGAACGATTGACAGCGAGCCACACACAGTTGCAGATGAAAATATATTTGTTGGCAGGACAAGCCTTCAGGGAGAAGAGGTTGATGGGGTTCAGGGCAACCTACAACACAAAAAAGAAAGTCAATACATGTAAAGAAACGGAATGATCACTTACCTGTTACAGAGTTGCAGACAGATAGATAGGGAGTCCCATACACAGTTGCACATGCACAGGCCGATTTTCGCCAGATCTACCATCAGAAGGTAGGGGCTCATGGGATCGTGAAAGCCTGTAAGACAAAAAAAGAAAGTCAATAAATGTTTAGAAACTGAATGATCACCTACCTGTTACACACTAGCAGATAAATAAATAGGGAGTCACACTCACAGTTGCACATGGACAGACAGTTTTTCACCACATCCACCATCAGTGGGGTACAGGGTCTTGGGGTCCTGAAAGCCTGTAAGACAACAAAGAAAGTCAATACGTGTACAGAAACTGAATGATCACTTACCTGTTAAAGAGCTGGAGAACGATTGACAACAAGCCACACACAGTTGCAGATGAATATATATTTGTTGGCAGGATACACCTTCAGGGAGAAGAGGCTAATGGGGTTCCGGGCAACCTATAACACAAAAAAGAAAGTCAATACATGTAAAGAAACGGAATGATCACTTACCTGTTAGAGACTTGCAGACAGACAGTAAGTCACACACAGTTGCACATGGACAGGCCGTTTTTCGCCAGATCTACCATCAGAAGGTACGGGCTCATGGGATCGTTAAAGCCTGTAAGACAAAAAAAGAAAGTCAATACATGTATAGAAACTGAATGATCACCTACCTGTTACACACTTGCAGACAAACAGATAGGGAGTCACACACACACAGTTGCACATGGACAGACAGTTTTTCACCACATCCACCATCAGTGGGGTACAGGGTCTTGGGGTCCTGAAAACCTGTAAGACAACAAAGAAAGTCAATACATGTACAGAAACTGAATTATCACTTACCTGTTACAGAGTTGCAGAACGATTGACAGCAAGCCACACACAGTTAAAGATGAATATACGTTTCTTGGCAGGATACACCATCAGGGAGAAGAGGTTGATGGAGTTCCTGAAATCCTGTAAGACAACAAAGAGTCAATACATGTATAGAAACTGAATGGTCTCTTACCTGTTAGAGAGTTGCAGACAGATAGTAAGTCACACACAGTTGTACATGCACAGGCCGATTTTTGCCAGATCTACCATCAGAAGGTAGGGGCTCATGGGATCGTGAAAGCCTGCAAGACAAAAAAGAAAGTCTATACATGTATAGAAACTGAATGAACACCTACCTGTTACACACTGGCAGACAGATAGATAGGGAGTCACACACACAGTTGCACATGAACAGACAGTTTTTCACCACATCCAACATCAGGGACATAGAAGGTCTTGGGGTCCTGAAAGCCTGTAAGACAACAAAAAGGCAATACATGTACAGAAACTGAATGATCACTTACCTGTTAGAGAGTTGCAGACAGATAGTAAGTCACACACAGTTGCACATAGACAGGCCGTTTTTCGCCAGATCTACCATCAGAAGGTAAGGGCTCATGGGATTGTGAAAGCCTGTAAGACAAAAAAAGAAAGTCTATACATGTATAGAACCTGAATGATCACTTATTATTCAGTTGTTGGTAGGAATGAATGATCACTTATCATTCACTTGTTGGCAGGAAACACCATCAGGGAGAAGAGGTTGATGGGCTTCTGGACAACCTGTAACACAAAAAAGAAAGTCAATATATGCATAGAAACTGAATGATCACCTACCTGTTAAACACTTGCAGACAGATAGATGGGGAGTCACACACACAGTTGCACATGGACAGACCATTGTTCACCACGTCCACGATCAGGGAGGAAGAGGGTCTTGGGGTCCTGAAATGCTGTAACAAAAAAGAAAGTCAATATAGGTATTGAAACTGAATGATCACCTACCTGTTACACACTTGCAGACAGATAGATGGGGAGTCACACACACAGTTGCACATGGACAGACCGTTGTTCGCCTTATCCACCATCAGAAGGTAGAGGCTATAGGGATCCTGAACCTGTAAGACAAAAAAAGAAAGTCAATACATGTATAGAAACTGAATGGTCTCTTACCTGTTAGAGAGTTGCAGACAGATAGTAAGTCACACACAGTTGCACATGAACAGGCCGTCTTTCGCCAGATCTACCATCAGAAGGTAGGGGCTCAAGGGATCCTGAACCTGTAAGACAAAAAAAGAAAGTGAATACATGTAAAGAAACTGAATGATCACCTACCTGTTACACACTTGCAGACAAATAGATAGGGAGTCACACACACAGTTGCACATGAGCAGACAGTTTTTCACCACATCCAACATAAGGGACATAGAAGGTCTTGGGGTCCTGAAAGCCTGTAAGACAACAAAAAGGCAATACATGTACAGAAACTGAATGATCACTTACCTGTTAGAGAGTTGCAGACAGATAGTAAGTCACACACAGTTGCACATAGACAGGCCGTTTTTCGCCAGATCTACCATCAGAAGGTAAGGGCTCATGGGATTGTGAAAGCCTGTAAGACAAAAAAAGAAAGTCAATACATGTATAGAAACTGAATGATCACCTACCTGTTACACACTTGCAGACAAACAGATAGGGAGTCACACACACACAGTTGCACATGGACAGACAGTTTTTCACCACATCCACCATCAGTGGGGTACAGGGTCTTGGGGTCCTGAAAACCTGTAAGACAACAAAGAAAGTCAATACATGTACAGAAACTGAATTATCACTTACCTGTTACAGAGTTGCAGAACGATTGACAGCAAGCCACACACAGTTAAAGATGAATATACGTTTCTTGGCAGGATACACCATCAGGGAGAAGAGGTTGATGGAGTTCCTGAAATCCTGTAAGACAACAAAGAGTCAATACATGTATAGAAACTGAATGGTCTCTTACCTGTTAGAGAGTTGCAGACAGATAGTAAGTCACACACAGTTGTACATGCACAGGCCGATTTTTGCCAGATCTACCATCAGAAGGTAGGGGCTCATGGGATCGTGAAAGCCTGCAAGACAAAAAAGAAAGTCTATACATGTATAGAAACTGAATGAACACCTACCTGTTACACACTGGCAGACAGATAGATAGGGAGTCACACACACAGTTGCACATGAACAGACAGTTTTTCACCACATCCAACATCAGGGACATAGAAGGTCTTGGGGTCCTGAAAGCCTGTAAGACAACAAAAAGGCAATACATGTACAGAAACTGAATGATCACTTACCTGTTAGAGAGTTGCAGACAGATAGTAAGTCACACACAGTTGCACATAGACAGGCCGTTTTTCGCCAGATCTACCATCAGAAGGTAAGGGCTCATGGGATTGTGAAAGCCTGTAAGACAAAAAAAGAAAGTCTATACATGTATAGAACCTGAATGATCACTTATTATTCAGTTGTTGGTAGGAATGAATGATCACTTATCATTCACTTGTTGGCAGGAAACACCATCAGGGAGAAGAGGTTGATGGGCTTCTGGACAACCTGTAACACAAAAAAGAAAGTCAATATATGCATAGAAACTGAATGATCACCTACCTGTTAAACACTTGCAGACAGATAGATAGGGAGTCACACACACAGTTGCACATGGACAGACCATTGTTCACCACGTCCACGATCAGGGAGGAAGAGGGTCTTGGGGTCCTGAAATGCTGTAACAAAAAAGAAAGTCAATATAGGTATTGAAACTGAATGATCACCTACCTGTTACACACTTGCAGACAGATAGATGGGGAGTCACACACACAGTTGCACATGGACAGACCGTTGTTCGCCTTATCCACCATCAGAAGGTAGAGGCTATAGGGATCCTGAACCTGTAAGACAAAAAAAGAAAGTCAATACATGTATAGAAACTGAATGGTCTCTTACCTGTTAGAGAGTTGCAGACAGATAGTAAGTCACACACAGTTGCACATGAACAGGCCGTCTTTCGCCAGATCTACCATCAGAAGGTAGGGGCTCAAGGGATCCTGAACCTGTAAGACAAAAAAAGAAAGTGAATACATGTAAAGAAACTGAATGATCACCTACCTGTTACACACTTGCAGACAAATAGATAGGGAGTCACACACACAGTTGCACATGAGCAGACAGTTTTTCACCACATCCAACATAAGGGACATAGAAGGTCTTGGGGTCCTGAAAGCCTGTAAGACAACAAAAAGGCAATACATGTACAGAAACTGAATGATCACTTACCTGTTAGAGAGTTGCAGACAGATAGTAAGTCACACACAGATGCACATAGACAGGCCGTTTTTCGCCAGATCTACCATCAGAAGGTAAGGGCTCATGGGATTGTGAAAGCCTGTAAGACAAAAAATGAAAGTCAATACATGTATAGAACCTGAATGATCACTTATTATTCAGTTGTTGGTAGGAATGAATGATCACTTATCATTCACTTGTTGGCAGGAAACACCATCAGGGAGAAGAGGTTGATGGGCTTCTGGACAACCTGTAACACAAAAAAGAAAGTCAATATATGCATAGAAACTGAATGATCACCTACCTGTTACACACTTGCAGACAGATAGATAGGGAGTCACACACACAGTTGCACATGGACAGACCATTGTTCACCACGTCCACCATCAGGGAGGAAAGCGTCTTGGGGTCCTGAAAGGCTGTAACAAAAAAGAAAGTCAATATATGTATAGAAACTGAATGATCACCTACCTGTTACACACTTGCAGACAGATAGATGGGGAGTCACACACACAGTTGCACATAAACAGGCCATTTTTCGCCAGATCTACCATCAGAAGGTAAGGGCTTATGGGATTGTGAAAGCCTGTAAGACAAAAAATGAAAGTCAATACATGTATAGAACCTGAATGATCACTTATTATTCAGTTGTTGATAGGAATGAATGATCACTTATCATTCACTCGTTGGCAGGATACACCATCAGGGAGAAGAGGTTGATGGGCTTCTGGACAACCTTTAACACAAAAAAGAAAGTCAATATATGTATAGAAACTGAATGATCACCTACCTGTTACACACTTGCGGACAGATAGATAGGGAGTCACACACACAGTTGCACATGGACAATCCATTGTTCACCACGTCCACCATCAGAACGTAGGGGCTCAAGGGATCCTGAACCTGTAAGACAAAAAAAGAAAGTCAATACATGTACAGAAACTGAATGATCACTTGCCTGTTACAGAGCTGGAGCTGGAGAACGATTGACAGCGAGCCACACACAGTTGCAGATGATAATATATTTGTTGGCAGGACAAACCTTCAGGGAGAAGAGGTTGATGGGGTTCCAGGCAACCTGTAACACAAAAAAGAAAGTAAATACATGTATAGAAACTGAATGATCACCTACCTGTTACACACTTGCAGACAAATAGATAGGGAGTCACACACACAGTTGCACATGAACAGACAGTTTTTCACCACATCCAACATCAGAAGGTAGGGACTCAAGGGATCCTGAACCTGTAAGACAAAAAAAGAAAGTGAATACATGTAAAGAAACTGAATGATCACCTACCTGTTACACACTTGCAGACAAATAGATAGGGAGTCACACACAGTTGCACATGGACAGAGTTTTTCACCACATCCAACATAAGGGACGTAGAAGGTCTTGGGGTCCTGAAAGCCTGTAAGACAACAAAAAGGCAATACATGTACAGAAACTGAATGATCACTTACCTGTTAGAGAGTTGCAGACAGATAGTAAGTCACACACAGTTGCACATAGACAGGCCGTTTTTCGCCAGATCTACCATCAGAAGGTAAGGGCTCATGGGATTGTGAAAGCCTGTAAGACAAAAATTGAAAGTCAATACATGTATAGAACCTGAATGATCACTTATTATTCAGTTGTTGGTAGGAATGAATGATCACTTATCATTCACTTGTTGGCAGGAAACACCATCAGGGAGAAGAGGTTGATGGGCTTCTGGACAACCTGTAACACAAAAAAGAAAGTCAATATATGCATAGAAACTGAATGATCACCTACCTGTTACACACTTGCAGACAGATAGATAGGGAGTCACAAACACAGTTGCACATGGACAGACCATTGTTCACCATGTCCACCATCAGGGAGGAAGAGGGTCTTGGGGTCCTGAAATGCTATAACAAAAAAGAAAGTCAATATAGGTATTGAAACTGAATGATCACCTACCTGTTACACACTTGCAGACAGATAGATGGGGAGTCACACACACAGTTGCACATGGACAGACCATTGTTCACCACGTCCACCATCAGGGAGGAAGAGGGTCTTGGGGTCCTGAAATGCTGTAACAAAAAAGAAAGTCAATATAGGTATTGAAACTGAATGATCACCTACCTGTTACACACTTGCAGACAGATAGATAGGGAGTCACACACACAGTTGCACATGGACAGACCATTGTTCACCACGTCCACCATCAGGGAGGAAGAGGGTCTTGGGGTCCTGAAATGCTGTAACAAAAAAGAAAGTCAATATAGGTATTGAAACTGAATGATCACCTACCTGTTACACACTTGCAGACAGATAGATGGGGAGTCACACACACAGTTGCACATGGACAGACCGTTTTTTGCCACATCCACCATCAGGGAAGTAGAGGATCTTGGGGTCCTGAAAGCCTGGAAGACAACAAAAAGTCAATACATGTACAGAAGGGGAATGATCACTTACCTGCTATAGAGTTGCAGAACGCAGAAAAGTCGCAGAAAATACATTTGTTGGCAGAATACAACTTCAGGGAAAAGAGGTTGATTGGGTTCTGGACAACCTGTTACACAACAAAGAAAGTCAATACATGTATAGAAACTGAATGATCACCTACCTTTTATACACTTGCAGACAAATAAATAGGGAGTCACACTCACAGTTGCACATGGACAGACAGTTTTTCACCACATCCACCATCAGGGAGGTACAGGGTCTTGGGGTTCTGAAAGCCTGTAAGACAACAAAGAAAATCAATACATGTATAGAAACTGAATGATCACTTACCTGTAAGAGAGTTGCAGACAGATAGGGAGTCACACACAGTTGCACATGGACAGACCATCGTTCGCCACATCCACATCGCCACAAGTGAATGATCATTTATTCCTGCCAACAACTGAATGATAAGTGATCACTTATCATTCACTTGTTGGCAGGATACACCATCAGGGAGAAGAGGTTGATGGGATTCTGGACAACCTGTAACACAAAAAAGAAAGTCAATATATGTACAGAAACTGAATGATCACCTACCTGTTACACACTTGCAGACAGATAGATGGGGAGTCACACACACAGTTGCACATGGACAGACTGTTGTTTGCCCTATCCACCTTCAGAAGGTAGGGGCTCAAGGGATCCTGAACCTGAAAGACAAAAAAAGAAAGTCAATACATGTACAGAAACTGAATGATCACTTACCTGTTACATAGCTGGAGAACGATTGACAGCGAGCCACACACAGTTGCAGATGAAAATATATTTGTTGGCAGGACAAGCCTTCAGGGAGAAGAGGTTGATGGGGTTCAGGGCAACCTACAACACAAAAAAGAAAGTCAATACATGTAAAGAAACGGAATGATCACTTACCTGTTACAGAGTTGCAGACAGATAGATAGGGAGTCCCATACACAGTTGCACATGCACAGGCCGATTTTCGCCAGATCTACCATCAGAAGGTAGGGGCTCATGGGATCGTGAAAGCCTGTAAGACAAAAAAAGAAAGTCAATACATGTATAGAAACTGAATGATCACCTACCTGTTACACACTTGCAGACAAATAGATAGGGAGTCACACACAGTTGCACATGGACAGAGTTTTTCACAACATCCAACATAAGGGACGTAGAAGGTCTTGGGGTCCTGAAAGCCTGTAAGACAACAAAAAGGCAATACATGTACAGAAACTGAATGATCACTTACCTGTTAGAGAGTTGCAGACAGATAGTAAGTCACACACAGTTGCACATAGACAGGCCGTTTTTCGCCAGATCTACCATCAGAAGGTAAGGGCTCATGGGATTGTGAAAGCCTGTAAGACAAAAAAAGAAAGTCTATACATGTATAGAACCTGAATGATCACTTATTATTCAGTTGTTGGTAGGAATGAATGATCACTTATCATTCACTTGTTGGCAGGAAACACCATCAGGGAGAAGAGGTTGATGGGCTTCTGGACAACCTGTAACACAAAAAAGAAAGTCAATATATGCATAGAAACTGAATGATCACCTACCTGTTACACACTTGCAGACAGATAGATAGGGAGTCACACACACAGTTGCACATGGACAGACCATTGTTCACCACGTCCACCATCAGGGAGGAAGAGGGTCTTGGGGTCCTGAAATGCTGTAACAAAAAAGAAAGTCAATATAGGTATTGAAACTGAATGATCACCTACCTGTTACACACTTGCAGACAGATAGATGGGGAGTCACACACACAGTTGCACATGGACAGACCGTTGTTCGCCTTATCCACCATCAGAAGGTAGAGGCTATAGGGATCCTGAACCTGTAAGACAAAAAAAGAAAGTCAATACATGTATAGAAACTGAATGGTCTCTTACCTGTAGAGAGTTGCAGACAGATAGTAAGTCACACACAGTTGCACATGGACAGGCCATCTTTCGCCAGATCTACCGTCAGAAGGTAGGGGCTCAAGGGATCCTGAACCTGTAAGACAAAAAAAGAAAGTGAATACATGTAAAGAAACTGAATGATCACCTACCTGTTACACACTAGCAGATAAATAAATAGGGAGTCACACTCACAGTTGCACATGGACAGACAGTTTTTCACCACATCCACCATCAGTGGGGTACAGGGTCTTGGGGTCCTGAAAGCCTGTAAGACAACAAAGAAAGTCAATACGTGTACAGAAACTGAATGATCACTTACCTCTTAAAGAGCTGGAGAACGATTGACAACAAGCCACACACAGTTGCAGATGAATATATATTTGTTGGCAGGATACACCTTCAGGGAGAAGAGGTTGATGGGGTTCCGGGCAACCTATAACACAAAAAAGAAAGTCAATACATGTAAAGAAACGGAATGATCACTTACCTGTTAGAGAGTTGCAGACAGACAGTAAGTCACACACAGTTGCACATGGACAGGCCGTTTTTCGCCAGATCTACCATCAGAAGGTACGGGCTCATGGGATCGTTAAATCCTGTAAGACAAAAAAAGAAAGTCAATACATGTATAGAAACTGAATGATCACCTACCTGTTACACACTTGCAGACAAACAGATAGGGAGTCACACACACACAGTTGCACATGGACAGACAGTTTTTCACCACATCCACCATCAGTGGGGTACAGGGTCTTGGGGTCCTGAAAACCTGTAAGACAACAAAGAAAGTCAATACATGTACAGAAACTGAATTATCACTTACCTGTTACAGAGTTGCAGAACGATTGACAGCAAGCCACACACAGTTAAAGATGAATATACGTTTCTTGGCAGGATACACCATCAGGGAGAAGAGGTTGATGGAGTTCCTGAAATCCTGTAAGACAACAAAGAGTCAATACATGTATAGAAACTGAATGGTCTCTTACCTGTTAGAGAGTTGCAGACAGATAGTAAGTCACACACAGTTGTACATGCACAGGCCGTTTTTCGCCAGATCTACCATCAGAAGGTAAGGGCTCATGGGATTGTGAAAGCCTGTAAGACAAAAAATGAAAGTCAATACATGTATAGAACCTGAATGATCACTTATTATTCAGTTGTTGGTAGGAATGAATGATCACTTATCATTCACTTGTTGGCAGGAAACACCATCAGGGAGAAGAGGTTGATGGGCTTCTGGACAACCTGTAACACAAAAAAGAAAGTCAATATATGCATAGAAACTGAATGATCACCTACCTGTTACACACTTGCAGACAGATAGATAGGGAGTCACACACACAGTTGCACATGGACAGACCATTGTTCACCACGTCCACGATCAGGGAGGAAGAGGGTCTTGGGGTCCTGAAATGCTGTAACAAAAAAGAAAGTCAATATAGGTATTGAAACTGAATGATCACCTACCTGTTACACACTTGCAGACAGATAGATGGGGAGTCACACACACAGTTGCACATGGACAGACCGTTGTTCGCCTTATCCACCATCAGAAGGTAGAGGCTATAGGGATCCTGAACCTGTAAGACAAAAAAAGAAAGTCAATACATGTATAGAAACTGAATGGTCTCTTACCTGTAGAGAGTTGCAGACAGATAGTAAGTCACACACAGTTGCACATGGACAGGCCATCTTTCGCCAGATCTACCGTCAGAAGGTAGGGGCTCAAGGGATCCTGAACCTGTAAGACAAAAAAAGAAAGTGAATACATGTAAAGAAACTGAATGATCACCTACCTGTTACACACTAGCAGATAAATAAATAGGGAGTCACACTCACAGTTGCACATGGACAGACAGTTTTTCACCACATCCACCATCAGTGGGGTACAGGGTCTTGGGGTCCTGAAAGCCTGTAAGACAACAAAGAAAGTCAATACGTGTACAGAAACTGAATGATCACTTACCTGTTAGAGAGTTGCAGACAGACAGTAAGTCACACACAGTTGCACATGGACAGGCCGTTTTTCGCCAGATCTACCATCAGAAGGTACGGGCTCATGGGATCGTTAAATCCTGTAAGACAAAAAAAGAAAGTCAATACATGTATAGAAACTGAATGATCACCTACCTGTTACACACTTGCAGACAAACAGATAGGGAGTCACACACACACAGTTGCACATGGACAGACAGTTTTTCACCACATCCACCATCAGTGGGGTACAGGGTCTTGGGGTCCTGAAAACCTGTAAGACAACAAAGAAAGTCAATACATGTACAGAAACTGAATTATCACTTACCTGTTACAGAGTTGCAGAACGATTGACAGCAAGCCACACACAGTTAAAGATGAATATACGTTTCTTGGCAGGATACACCATCAGGGAGAAGAGGTTGATGGAGTTCCTGAAATCCTGTAAGACAACAAAGAGTCAATACATGTATAGAAACTGAATGGTCTCTTACCTGTTAGAGAGTTGCAGACAGATAGTAAGTCACACACAGTTGTACATGCACAGGCCGTTTTTCGCCAGATCTACCATCAGAAGGTAAGGGCTCATGGGATTGTGAAAGCCTGTAAGACAAAAAATGAAAGTCAATACATGTATAGAACCTGAATGATCACTTATTATTCAGTTGTTGGTAGGAATAAATGATCACTTATCATTCACTTGTTGGCAGGAAACACCATCAGGGAGAAGAGGTTGATGGGGTTCTGGACAACCTGTAACACAAAAAAGAAAGTCAATATATGTATAGAAACTGAATGATTACCTACCTGTTACACACTTGCAGACAGATAGATAGAAAGTCACACACACAGTTGCACATGGGCAGACCATTGTTCACCACGTCCACCATCAGGGAGGAAGAGGGTCTTGGGGTCCTGAAATGCTGTAACAAAAAAGAAAGTCAATATATGTATAGAAACTGAATGATCACCTACCTGTTACACACTTGCAGACAGATAGATGGGGAGTCACACACACAGTTGCACATGGACAGACCGTCGTTCGCCTTATCCACCATCAGAAGGTAGGGGCTCAAGGGATCCTGAACCTGTAAGACAAAAAAAGAAAGTCAATACATGTATAGAAACTGAATGATCACTTACCTGTTACAGAGCTGGAGCTGGAGAAAGATTGACAGCGAGCCACACACAGTTGCAGATGAAAATATATTTGTTGGCAGGACAAACCTTTAGGGAGAAGAGGTTGATGGGGTTCCGGGCAACCTGTAACACAAAAAAGAAAGTAAATACATGTATAAAAACTGAATGATCACTTTCCTATTACAGAGTTGCAGACAGATAGTAAGTCACACACAGTTGTACATGCACAGGCCGATTTTCGCCACATCCACCATCAGAAGGTAGTGGCTCAAGGGATCCTGAACGTGTAACACAAAAAAAGAAAGTCAATACATGTACAGAAACTGAATGATCACCTACCTGTTACACACTTGCAGACAAATAGATAGGGAGACACACACACAGTTGCACATGGACAGACAGTTTTTCACCACATCCACCATCACGGAGGTAGAGGGTCTTGGGGTCCTGAAAGCCTGTAAGACAACAAAAAGTCAACATATGTACAGAAACTGAATGATCACTTACCTGTTACAGAGCTGGAGAACGATTGACAGCGAGCCACACACAGTTGCAGATGAAAATATATTTGTTGGCAGGATAAACCTTCAGGGAGAAGAGGTTGATGGGGTTCCGGACAACCTATAACACAAAAATGAAAGTCAATACATGTATAGAAACTGAATGATCACTTTCATATTACAGAGTTGCAGACAGATAGCAAGTCACACACAGGTGCACATGGACAGGCCTTTTTTCACCAGATCCAACATCAGAAGGTAAGGCTCATGGGATCGTGAAAGCCTGAAAGACAAAAAAAAAGTCAATACATGTATAGAACCTCAATGATCACTTACCTGTTACACACTTGCAGACAGATAGATAGGGAGTCACACACACAGTTGCACGTGGACAGTCCGTCGTTCGCCTTATCCACCATCAGAAGGTAGGGGCTCAAGGGATCCTGAACCTGTAACACAAAAAAGAAAGTCAATATATGTATAGAAACTGAATGATCACCTACCTGTTACAGAGCTGGAGCTGGAGAACGATTGAAAGCGAGCCACACACAGTTGCAGATGAAAATATATTTGTTGGCAGGACAAACCTTCAGGGAGAAGAGGTTGATGGGGTTCCGGGCAACCTGTAACACAAAAAAGAAAGTAAATACATGTATAGAAACTGAATGATCACTTTCCTATTACAGAGTTGCAGACAGATAGTAAGTCACATATAGTTGCACATGGACAGGCTGTTTTTTGCCACTTCCACCATCAGGGAAGTAGAGGATCTTGGGGTCCTGAAAGCCTGGAAGACAACAAAAAGTCAATACATGTACAGAAGGGGATTGATCACTTACCTGCTATAGAGTTGCAGAACGACAGACAGCGAGCCACACACAGTTACAAATGAAAATACATTTGTTGGCAGAATACAACTTCAGGGAAAAGAGGTTGATGGGGTTCTGGACAACCTGTAACACAACAAAGAAAGTCAATACATGTATAGAAACTGAATGATCACCTACCTGTCACACACTTGCAGACAGATAGATGGGGAGTCACACACACAGTTGCACATGGACAGACTGTTGTTCGCCCTATCCACCTTCAGAAGGTAGGGGCTCAAGGGATCCTGAACCTGAAAGACAAAAAAAGAAAGTCAATACATGTACAGAAACTGAATGATCACTTACCTGTTACATAGCTGGAGAACGATTGACAGCGAGCCACACACAGTTGCAGATGAAAATATATTTGTTGGCAGGACAAGCCTTCAGGGAGAAGAGGTTGATGGGGTTCAGGGCAACCTACAACACAAAAAAGAAAGTCAATACATGTAAAGAAACTGAATGATCACTTACCTGTTACAGAGTTGCAGACAGATAGATAGGGAGTCCCATACACAGTTGCACATGCACAGGCCGATTTTCACCAGATCTACCATCAGAAGGTAGGGGCTCATGGGATCGTGAAAGCCTGTAAGACAAAAAAAGAAAGTCAATACATGTATAGAAACTGAATGATCACCTACCTGTTACACACTAGCAGATAAATAAATAGGGAGTCACACTCACAGTTGCACATGGACAGACAGTTTTTCACCACATCCACCATCAGTGGGGTACAGGGTCTTGGGGTCCTGAAAGCCTGTAAGGCAACAAAGAAAGTCAATACATGTACAGAAACTGAATGATCACTTACCTGTTAAAGAGCTGGAGAACGATTGACAACAAGCCGCACACAGTTGCAGATGAAAATATATTTGTTGGCAGGATACACCTTCAGGGAGAAGAGGTTGATGGGGTTCTGGGCAACGTATAACACAAAAAAGAAAGTCAATACATGTAAAGAAACGGAATGATCACTTACCTGTTACAGAGTTGCAGACAGATAGATAGGGAGTCCCAAACACAGTTGCACATAGACAGACCGTTTTTTGCAAAATCCACCATCAGAACGTAGGGGCTCATGGCATCCTGAAAGCCTGTAAGACAAAAAAAGAAAGTCAATACATGTACACAAACTGAATGATCACTTACCTGTTACAGAGCTGGAGAACGATTGACAGCAAGCCACACACAGTTGCAGATGAAAATATATTTGTTGTCAGGATACACCATTAGGGAGAAGAGGTTGATGTGGTTCCGGACAACCTGTAACACAAAAAAGAAAGTCAAAACATGTATAGAAACTGAATGATCACTTACCTGTTAGAGAGTTGCAGACAGATAGTAAGTCACACACAGTTGCACATGGACAGGCCGTTTTTCGCCAGATCTACCATCAGAAGGTACGGGCTCATGGGATCGTGAAAGCCTGTACGACAAAAAAGAAAGTCAATACATGTATAGAAACTGAATGATCACTTATCATTCAGTTGTTGGCAGGATACACCATCAGGGCGAAGAGGTTGATGGGGTTCTGGACAACCTGTAACACAAAAAAGAAAGTCAATACATGTATAGAAACTGAATGATCATTTACCTCTTATACACTGTCATACAAATAATCAATCAAATACAGTTGCAGATGGAAAGAGCCTTCTTGGCCGGGTTTGAACAAGTTGAAGTTTTTTGAGGTTCCTGCTGGAACACCCTGACAAAAGTGTGTTGCAATAATATAACCATGAGGTTAAGTGTGTACTAGCTTTTCTGCATCCTGTAGAGATAAGAAATTTCTTAGTTGAATCAAATGAGACACCAAGATTTGTAGCTGCCGGACCTGGAATAATGGAAAAAACAGCCAAGTCTAACATTTACCCTGAGTTTGCTTCTAGTGAGAACCTCTGTTTCACATCTCTCAGCTTCTTCACCTCTTGTTACCTTTATTACTTTTTACTTTTTAATTTTTGTAATTTATCCCCTATCCTATTCATTGTTTTGTGTAATTTTCCTTTAGTTTAATACTGTAAATAATCTGTGTTCTGTGTTTTTGTTACTTGTCATAGGTGTTGCTCTCACCATGACAAATTCCATGTATGTGTAACATACTTGGTGAAATAAAGAGATTCTGATTCTGATTCTGTTTTGTTACTGTTAAGGAGAATGGGCATCCAGAGTACATCATTCACACGGTAACTCTAGATTAAAGAAAATTGAGGACTATCAGGTTTGGCTGATATATAGAGCTGCGTCATCTGCATCTGAAAGTTAACATCCTGTGTGCTCTATTTAAGGGCATCTATTATTTACATTATTTCCACAATGCTTATGTGTGATTTAAAAATACAGACTGATCGGGTTTGTTTAGATATGATTTGAACCACAATAGGCTGTTCCTGTGATTCCAACCATGTTCTCTAATCTTTCTAAAAGAATAGTGTTATATATAGTGTCAAAGGCTAAACTGATCAAGGCTACGTAGCCTTACTCGCCCTCAGAGGCAAGAAAGAGATTGTTTGTAATCTTCACTTGGGCTGTCTGAATCCAGTTGTTGAGCCATAGCATTTTCTAATATCCTAGACAGAAATGTCGAGCTTGAGATGGGTCTGTAATTGACAGTACACTAGGATCAAGATTTTGTTTCTTCATCAACGGTTTTATAACTGCAAATTTAAGGTGTATTTGGGTACATGGCCTTAAGTAAGGGATGAATTTACTATTGTTAAAAGAGCTCTGATTATAATTGGGAGTAATTCTGTCAGTATTTTAGAGGGAATCGGGTCGAGTGTACAGGTTGTAAAATTTACAGAGGAAATAACTTTTTGTTAGTTCTGGCTGTGGAAGTGGGTAGAAGACTTCCTGTTCTACAACTTATTTATGTTCTACATCAGCTACACCAGGTCACAGCCATGTTTGATTTAATAAGGAGTGTTGGATTTGTTGTCAAATGTTTTCTATTTTATTATTAAAATGGTCCATAAAAATATTACTGGTTAAGGTAGTAGGGATCTGGGTTTGAGAATTTGCCTGACTTACCTGACTTAGTTTGTATATTTAACAGTGCAAATTTAATTTTTGAAAGTTACTGGTACTGGTAAGAATTAATACATATGCTTCCTTTTTTCACCTAAGATTGCTAAAACCAATTTTCTCTTGTCTATGCTCGATACTGCAGGGTTTGTTTGAAATGTGAGCAAGTGATACTAATATTACTTTTTTAATACTAGCAGAGAACGGGCAGAACAAATGGTCTGAATAGAGTAAATCATCACTTACCTGACAGATCTCAGGCAGCACAGGTGTAGCCTTTCTCGGTGGTAGAGGACCGAATGTCAAACCTGCAGTCAGCAGTGGAGCGTGAAGAGTCAGCTGAACGGCTTGCTTCCTCAATCCTGGCGTCTGTTTACTTTCAAACGGTGTCTGGAATTTAGTGTACTAGAGGTCGTCCAGGCCAAAGGTACCGCAGCATAACCTTTTGGGCCCGCTATTTAATAAAGTCTTACAATAAAATCTGTCAATAATAGGTGCCTTCTTCACACTTTTCCACATCTGTTGAAGAAAAATCATTAACTTGTTTATAGTAAATGCAGTGTCTTGTCTGCTAATGTTACTAAACATGTATACATCCTTCTGTATTTAAAAGTAAAAATTAATTAGAACATTTTTGTGTATGATGTAAGCTAATTACAAATAATGCTAATGATAGTGGGTACGATACACACACAGTACAGCATACGGAATGATGAAGCATCTGGTGCTAAGGTGGTGGTATGGGGGCCCCAAATGAAAATCTTCTTAAGGCCCCATAAAGTCTTGGGCTGGCCCTGTTCATGCTGAAGCTCCCAGGGCCTCTGCATGGCCACCATATTCCTCAAAAGTAAACACAGAATTTAGTTAGTAAAGCAAATTAATGTAAAGTAAGATACATAGCAGACAGCACAAGGATTAAAACTATGATAAAAGCCAAAGCTAATATTAAAGAATATAAAACAAATGACTAGGAGGGAGTCACGTGAGATCGACAAGCAGTATGGCTGCTTGTTAGAAGTTGTCCTAATCTGCATATTTCTCCTTTTCAGCTATTTGTCTGTTACGTATTTCATTATCAACCTTTCTACTGTTCGAAACCATTCATCTATAAGAACATGTCTTCATCTTCAAAAAATTTTAACCGAACCAGGTGATGCTAGCCCGAAATGCGACAGAATGCTAATTTGAAAAACATCCTTGCCGAAGTGAGTAGAATTAAGGATTAATGACTAAGGAGACTACAACAGAAATGAAAAATGCGGTCAACGACATGCAGGGGCGACGAGCAGAGACAGAAGGGCGAATCTCCGACTAGGAAGACGCCACTCAACAACTGGTGAAAGGCCGCAAGCTGCATGGCAGGCGCATAGATACTCTGTGGAGCCATGAGGAAGATGTGGAAAATAGGAGCCACCACAGATTGTTGGTCTTAAAAGAGGGCATTGAAGGGGAGAACTTGATTGTATGCATTAAAAAGATACTGTCAGAGGGCCTGCACATGCACATTAACAACAAATTCTCAGAGATTGATCCTGATAAAGTTTCTGCGTTCAACCGTGAGAGATAATGTCTTAAAAGCTGCGAGGGAGAAAGGAGGTGTAGTGTGGAGTGGAAGCAACATTTCCTTGTTTCCATACATCATGAAGAAGCTGGCCGAGAGGAGGAAAACTTTCTCATTGGCGAAACAGCTGCTGCGTGACAAGAAAGTGAGGTTTCGTTTAGCCTTTCCTGCAGCGCTCCAGTTTGCGTGGAAGGAGAGAAACAAAGTTTGACATTGCAACAGAAGCTGTCAAGTTCATCGAGAAGCAAGTTACTGATGGAGAATAAACTATAAAACATCCACTAGCACCTAGTATAACCTAGTAGATGTCTCAGACATTCCACTGACCTAAGTTAAGTTCTCTCCTTTTTTTTCCCTCTTTGTTGTTAGTTTTGTGGACATGAATTTAACAAGAAGAGAATCCTCAGCTAGCTGCTGGAGACATTTTTTCTGTTCATGTTCTTTCCTCTGCTGTGGAGAAAAGTTTTCTGTTGGCCTGTTTGGCTATGTTGGTTCATTTTAGAATTATAGGTATCCTAATAGTGTTCAGTGGTACAAAAGCAGTAGCCTATATTTTGAAATTAGGAAGGTCAGATGGCATGGGACGATTGCTATGCCAATCTTTTATTTCAGTTTTGTTATCCTATCATATGAATGGCAAATAGTGCTTATGTTAAGATAGTTTCCTGGAATATGAATGGTTCTTATGGAGTTCTTATTTTGGTCCATAGGAGGTTGAACTTTTCTTTGCTGAAAGAGTATAAGGATAGTAAAGGTATTTATTTAGGGAGTTATTTTTATAGAAGCCAATATAAATGGGGGGGGGGGGGGGTAAATAACACTATGCAATATCTATGCTCCGAACAAGGAGGATCCATCTTTCTTTCATGGAGTTAATATATTGGGAAATGCCCAAGGACAAATGCTTTTGGCAGGACTTCAATCGGGTCTTAGATGCGATATTAGATAAAAGTAAATAATCAGGTACCTCAACGCCGAAGAATAGAGCTGCCATTCACATGCTGATGGCAGACAATGACCTGATTGATGTTCGGAGATCAATCCTAGAAACCAGGAATACACATTTTACTACCACTGCCATAATTCCTACCCAATAATTTTTTTAATCCTAACCCAACTTTATTTTGATCTCTCAGAATCTAACCAATACTATCATTGATAGCACTATCAATGCTATTTCCCTGTCGGACCATGCACCTGTTGAGCTTTGTGTGAATATACATTCAGACAGGCTTAGAAAAGGTAGATGGAGAATGATCACATCTACACTACAGGAGTTATTTTCTAAAGAACTTGCAGAGAACCTATCATGTTTTAATTTAAGTGGCACAGACAGCGTAGCATTGGTTTGGGAGGCATCTAAAGCGTACACTGGGGTAAAAGGATTGCACAGACTTCAAAAAGGGAAAAATTGCTCAATGACTGTATTAAAACATAGGCAGCAGAACTAAATAGCATGGAAAAAGAGTTGGCCAGAAATTACTCTGAAAGCTTATTTAAAAACATTTGTAAATGTTTCGAATTCAGGACATTTTCAATAAAAAAAAACCCAGAATATGCTATGTTCAGACTTAAAACACAACTATGAGTCAGGAGAAAAAACTGGCAGACTTTTGGCCAGACAGTTAAAAGAACAATGCTCTGTCCACATCATTCCAGCAATAAGAGCAGGGGGTTCTCTTATAACATCTTCTAAGGGTATTAATGATGTCTTTAAAGAATTTTATGAGAACCTGTATAGATCATCTGGTGCTTTACTAGAGCTATTAGCCCAAGGTTTTTTTTCTCAAACATAAATCTTCCAAATTGATCTTCTGATCAAGCATCTATTCTTGATGCACCAATAACCCAAGAAGAGGTTAAAACTGGCATGAAAACAGGGAAACCACCAGGAACAAATGGGTTTCCGGTGGAGTACTATAAAGAATAAATAGATATAATTACTCCAATACTGACAAATGTGTTTCAGGAGGCTTTTCAAAGAGGCTCACTTCCACCTCTTCCATCTCTTAAAAAACACTCCTCACTCTGATACCTAAAAAAGGAAGAGATCATATGGCTCCGGCTAACTTCAGACCAATCAGCCTCATCATTGTATATAGTGAGATACTGGCTAAGGTACTGACCTTCAGATTGGAAACAATCTTACCACACATTATACATTCAGACCAAGTAGGCTTTATAAAGCGTAGGTCCTCCACTGATAATTTGAGAAGGCTCATGCACTTAATGTGGTTAAATGCCTCCTAGTCAATGCGAAATGCCAGTGGCCACTGTATCGCTTGAAGCTCAAAAGGCCTTCGATAGGGTCGAGTGGGACTTCTTACACTCGGCCCTGTTGAGGTTTGGTTTTGGTTCTGCTTTTGCTAAATGGATAAAAAAAATATTTGTCAAAACTGATGCTTTAGGGTTGCTGTATGTCACAGTGGCCATAAGAGCGAACCCTGTCATCAAAAGGAACCCAGTCACTATGCACTCTCAAGAGGTCTGGGCAAATGTTCTTAAATTGCACAGGATTTCCCAATACAAACAACATTATGCATCACTCTGGTTCAACCCAGAGGTGAAGATTAGGCAGCAGAAAGTGTTTTGGAAAGACCAAGGTATACACACTGTGAATGATCTCTATAAAGAGGGGACATTTATGTAATTTACTGAACTTGTTCAACAGTAAATGCTATGCAAAAAAGGTGATTTCTGGAAATATTTACAAATTAGACATTGCTTATTTAGAAAGCCTTGGTAAGTAAGACCAGCCAACCCAATGGTTAACTAGCTAGATAACTCTGTTAATCATAAGGCATCAATATTTTATAAAAACTCAATTTCTTTAATTAGCAGTGTATGTGATCAATTAAGAATAATTTGGCAGAGACATATTAAGTGTGAAATGAATAGGGATACATGGAGTCAGATCATAGCACAAAATGGCAAATATATCAGAGAAGTTAAAGGGAAATTTATACAATATAAAGTTCTGCACTGGTATTATTGGACACATTGTAGGCTCTTTAAAATAGGACTAACAAATAATAGTTTATGTTGGAAGTGTAAAAAAGAAATGTGAACCTTTTTGCATTTCATATGGGAATGCCACATGGTTAAACCATTTTGGCACAGTGTGTTGGAATTTGTGGACACACGGGCGGAGTAGCCCTGCCAGTGTCTCCCCGCTTATATCTCTTGGGAGATAAAACAGAAACCCCAACTCTAACAAAAGGCGTATATTCAGTTTTGATGGTGGGGATAACATCAGCCATCAGAGTTATATTAAGACACTGAAAATCACCCACATGTCCTACACTCCAAAAGTGGGAAATCCTAATGAGTGAGACCACATCATATGAGGTTATGTTAGCTAGCATAAGGGGCAAAGGGCCTGTGGAACTGGGGATTTGGGATTATTTCATGGATCATCTCACTTCTAACTAACAGCATGATTATAAGACTAAAACTAAAGATTTTTGTATACCTTATTATTTCACTTTTTAATAATTATTTCAGAATTAATATTGAAAGATGGATGTTTGTACAATGTGTATCAGTATGCATATCTGTACCACATGAGCTTTTGTTTACTGTATTAAATTACAAATTACATTAAGTTACAAAAAGAAATCCCTAGTAGTAGCAAGCAGATAGGCAAGTAAAGACAGGAAAGCAACCCACAGAATCTTACTAAACTCAGTTAACATGGCCGCGTAAATCTAACCACCCCCCCCATACCCAATCTCACGGGTGGTACCATTTCCATATATTTCTAAGACAAAGATGTTGCATTTGAAAGAACAAAGATCATAGAAGATAACACTCATTACAGTATAACACTTCACCGAAGTAAATCGGGTTGTCTCACTAACCTTACTTACTTACTATTCTCGCATTCAAATGATAACAGCACCATCTCAGACCTAAAGCTCGGTCTACTTAAAATTACATCATTAACCTTGAAAGCAGTCATTGTAAATTAAATTAAGTGATCAGAAATTAGATGTCTAAAACTTATTAGACCTGATCAAAATTTAGCACTAAATGAAGCCACCCCCGCAGGTTATAAATATGTACCTAGCCCTAGATTATCAGGCAAAGGAGGTGGAGTATGCATAATACCAGAACACACTTGATATTCAAAAACACTATCACCTTCACTCCTTTTGAGATTCTCTACATTAATCAAATCCAGCCACAAATAAAAATGCATTCACACTAATTAATATGTATAGGCCTCCAGAACCCTACTGTGAATTTTTAAAAGAATTTAGTGATTTTGCAGCAGACTTGGCAGTGTGCAACGACAAAGTTATAATAGTAGGAGACTTAAATATTTATTTTGAAAAAGCAGACGATCCATTAACAAAGGAACTTAATCGATCTTAGATTCTGTCTGCATCACACAAAACGTAACTGGACCCACGTATTACTGTAACCATACCCTAGATTTAGTCCTGACCCTGGGTGTCCACATAAATCATCTAAATATTCTTCCTCAAAGCTTAGTAACATCAGAACATTACCTACCTCTCCCATGAGCTACATCTTAGGCAAAATGTTAATTTGGCCCCTTGCCACTTTCTTACTATCGACATTAGCTTACACTCCGTCAGATTAAACATAGCTAGACAGATTAACAAACGGTCTTTAAAATACCCTTCAATTAACCTTAAACAAAGTGGCTCGGCTCGCACAGTGGTACAGTGATCAAACTCGGACCTTAAAACAAACAGCGCAGAAACTAGTGCGAAAATGGCGGACGACCAAACCAGAGGTGTTCCACTCTGACTTGAAGGACAGAGTGTCAATATAGAAAGGGACTCATTAAATCTCTCTCAGAGTATTTGGCCTCACTGATCGATAATTACAAAAACAATCCCAGAGTACTTTTTAGTGAGATCTCTAAACTTACTAAAAGCCAGGCAGATACTCAACCCCAGATTCCAGCTTCGTTAACCAGTAATGTTTTTAAGACTATTTTAATAATAAAATAGAAAGCATTAAACAACAAATCCAACACTCCTTATTAAATCAAACATTTGACCTTAAATCAAAGTCGCCTGGTGTAGTGTTTCAGGAGAGCACAACAGATCCCAGGCAGCAGAGGTGAAGCCTTTCTCTGTGGTAGAGGACTAGATGTCATACCCAATCACATTTACTGGTGGTACTATTTCCACATATTTCTCAGACTAGGAGAAGCTGCATTTGCAAACACTAGTTAATGAAACTTCACTGAAATTAATCGGGCTGTCTTACTAATGAGCTAAAAAACACAGTCTTTCCATTTTGACAAGGACATTTAATCAGAATAGGCAGAATTCCTGCAACAGGTACCGTTGGCAAAAGACAAAAAAACGTGCGGAAACCAAAAACTCTCAGAGCTGCTGGTGTTACTTATAAAGACAAATCAAACCTACTGAAGAACAGAGATGAAATGAAAATCAATGACTAACCTTAACTTCTGAAACAAACTGATTTTTTTTAACACTTTAGATGTTCTAAACATGCATGAAGCGCATTTTTATAATGAATAAATCACTACTGTAACACTGTCGCACAACATGCCTATTTTAACAATTTTTAATGTAATATTGTTCCAGTGAAACATCCATAAAGCATATAAATCCAAAATCAGCTGTAGTGTACAGAGACACATCTGAAATATACTACTACCCTTAGAATAGCCAGATCACAATTTACAAAAAAGTACTTAAAAGGGGCCTGCAGATTTCTTGTGGACTGCTCACTAGTGCTTGAAGGTGGGTAAAATTGTCTGCACTCACCCTCTTATTAACAGTACTTGCTTGGAGTCCATAGAAACAATCCAAAACATAGGAATTGGAAAGCTCACACAAAGTGGTTTGTATTTCAGACATCCTTCTTTCTGATAACAGTTGTTGTCCTTGTGAAAGGAAAGTCTGAACCATGGAAATCCCTGGTTTCAGGTGCTCAGTTGAGTTAAAGACTGCAAATAGAGAAACAAACAAACAGAAAACAAGAAAAAAGTGAAGCTTTCTGCAAAAGCAGAACAGCACAAAACCTCATGAATAAAACATACACAAAGCTTGACTGAATATATAAAGAATTAAATAATAGCAAACTTACAGTGAGTATTAGAACCTATAGTTCCACCAATAAGGATCTTCATTACAGTGAGACCTGAAGTGAGCCACAACTAAACCACCTTGCTGCTGCTCAGTTCCCTCCTTTTTTGGCTTGTAACCTGGCCTACTTCCAAAATACTGCCACATAGTGGATGGAGTAGGAATTACTAGGAAAAAAACACTGTCATAACACTGGAGTCACACGAGTATCAGCTATGGCTTCAAGTAGGCCTAAGTTTTAAGAATTTGTTTTATGCCAATATAGAAAATAGACAATAGGCAAGTGGCTTAAAGTTCCAACCACAATAGGCCCAATGAGACCTAAAGAACCAGCACAACAGGCCCAATGACAATGATAATTACAAATCAATACAAATAACTAATCATCAAAATTATTGATCACTGATCGATAATTACAAAAACAATCCCAGAGTACTTTTTAGTGAGATCTCTAAACGTACTAAAAGCCAGGCAGATACTTAACCCCAATTCCAGCTTCTTTAACCAGTAATGTTTAAGACTATTTTAATAATAAAATAGAAAGCATTAAACAACAAATCCAACACTCCTTATTAAATAAAAAATTGACCTTAAATCAAAGTCGCCTGGTGTAGTTGCTTTAGAACATAACTTAGTTGTAGAACAAAGGCTGGAAGCCTTCTACCCACTTCCACAGCCAGAACTAGAAAAATATATTTCCTCAGCAAATTGCACAACCTGTACACTTGACTCAGTTTCCTCTAAAATACTACAAGAAATACTCCCAATTATAATCAGACCTCTTTTAACAATAATACATTCATCCCTTAGCTTAGGGCATGTACCCAAAACCCTTAAATTAGCAGTCATAAAACCTTTAATCAAGAAACCAAATCTCCTAGTCCATCCATGAATAAGAAATTCCTATCTGGATTCAGACCCCATCATAGCACGGTGAAGATTACAAAGATCTCTCTCTTCCCTCTGATCAAGGCTACGTATCTTTATTAGCCCTACTAGACCTCAGTGCAGCCTTTGATACAGTAGTTCACACTATTCCATTAGAAAGATTAGAGAAAATGGTTGGAATCACAGGAACAGCCCTATCGTGGTTCAAATCATATCTAACTGAACGCTATCAGTTTGTAAAGATAAAAGATTTATCTTCAAATTACACAAAAGTAAAATATGGAGTTCCACAATACTCTATTTTAGGACTGCTATTATTTACATTATACATGTTACCACTGGGCAGTTATAAGCAGACATGGCATTCATTTCCATTGTTATGCAGATGACACACAGCTCAATATTTCAGACAAACATGTTGATAAATTTAGATTATAAGACAATGGAGGACTGTGTAAAGGATATAAAACGCTGGATGTCCCATAACTTCCTTCTTCTTAACAGTGACAAAACTGAGGTTCCCCTCTTAGGTCTAAAAGACACTAGAAATAAACTACTTTTATTTAGACTTAACTTTTTCCATTATTCCTGGTCCAGCAGCTAAAAATCATTTGACTGAATAAAGATTTGAATAAAGTAAATCATCACTTACCTGACCGGTGCGACTGGGTAAGGTCTTGTTGTAGCACCTTCTCAATGTTTCAGGAGAGCACAACAGATCCCAGGCAGCAGAGGTGAAGCCTTTCTCTGTGGTAGAGGACCAAACGTCATACCCAATTTCATCACTTTTACTGGTGGTACTATTTCCACATATTTCTCAGACTAGGAGAAGCTGCATTTGCAAACACTAGTAAATGAAACTTCACCTAAATTAATCGGGCTGTCTTACTAATGAGCTAAAAAACACAGTCACTTGTTTGTACATCCAATCACATTTTACCGTGAGTTTGGAAAGCTCAGTCAAGTTAGTTTAATATTGGATCATTAGATATTTACTTTACCCCTCTTCTCACTCACAAACAATGTCCTAAAATCTCAAACATGATTTTTTTTTTTTTTTTTAATGATGGAGAACAGAGAAACTACACTCATTATATTGATGATATTAAATCAGAATAGGCAGAATTCCTGCAACAGGTACCGTTGGTAAAAGACAAAAAATGTGCGGAAACCAAAAACTCTCAGAGCTGCTGGTGTTACTTATAAAGACAAATCAAACCTACTGAAGAACAAAGATGAAATGAAAATCAATGACTAACCTTAACTTCTTCAACAAACAGATATTTTTTTTAACACTTTAGATGTTCTAAACATGCATGTAAGGCATTTTTATAATGAATAAATCACTACTGTGATACTGTCGTACAATGTGAGCATATAAAGCATATAAATCCAACACATCTGAAATATACTACTACCCTTAGAATAGCTGGATTACAATTTACAAAAAAGTACTTAAAAGGGGCCTGATTTCTTGTGGACCACTAGTGCTTGAAGGTGGGTAAAATTGTCTGCACTCACCCTCTTATTAACGGTACTTACTTGGAGTCCATAGAAACAATCCAAAACATAGGAATTGGAAAGCTCACACAAAGTGGTTTGTATTTCAGACATCCTTCTTTCTGATAACAGTTTATAATCCTGGGTGTTTCCTTGTGAAAGGAAAGTCTGAACCATGGAAATCCCTGGTTTCAGGTGCTCAGTTGAGTTAAGGACTGCAAATAGAGAAACAAACAAACAGAAAACAAGAAAAAAGTGAAGCTTTCTACAAAAGCAGAACAGCACAAAACCTCATGAATAAAACATACACAAGGCTTGACTGAACATATAAAGAATTAAATGATAGCAAACTTACAGTAAGTATTAGAACCTAAAGTTCCACCAAGAAGGATCTTCATTACAGTGAGACCTGAAGTGAGCCACAACTAAACCACCTTTCTGCTGCTCAGTTCCCTCCTTTTTTGGCTTGTAACCTGGCCTACTTCCAATATACTGCCACATAGTGGATGGAGTAGGAATTACTAGGAAAAAAACACTGTCACAACACTGGAGTCACACGAGTGTCAGCTATGACTTCAAGTAGGCCTAAGTTTTAGGATTTTTTTTTATGCCAATATAGAAAATAGACAATAGGCAAGTGGCTTAAAGTTCCAACCACAATAGGCCCAATGAGACCTAAAGAACCAGCACAACAGGCCCAATGACAATGATAATTACAAATCAATACACACAACTAATCATCAAAATTATTGCAACTAAAAAACATTCTGTTAATAGTCATATCTCATATGAAGACTTTTGTATCATTTAAAAAACTAATTTACAAAGTTAATGAGATAATGTTTACATCAATCCTGATGCTTTAAATCTCTCCCACATGGTGAGGTACACGGTTTATTTATTTAACAATGGTATCGGATCGGTTCTGTGTTTCGATCAATAAGTTTATGTATTGGTACGGAACTGAAAAAGGTTAGTGCATCTGTAAATGTAACATAAAGGAAACAGCATATGACAGCATTATTGTAAGGCATTTCTGGCAACTTCACTGAATATGCCTACATTGATAAATCCCCTTAAGTTTCACCCTGATTGGTGAATGTTTAGCATGTCAAATGTATGCTTGAATGTGATTGGCTAATTTCAACCACAATAATTGACATATCAAGCCCTCTGGCCTTCTTGTGACAAATGTCCACCAAACTTGACATGCCATCTCAAAATAATGTGCTGAACAGATTTTGTTAAAATGGGCTTAAGTGTTCAAAAGGTACAGGTTGACATTATTCGTTATAATTATAAATATTGCAGGTATTTTGCTACCAGATATGTGAGGATTGGTAAAAAACATCCTAGAAGTAGAAAGGGATCAAGAAATCAGCCAAAATAAAAGAAGAATTTTGAGTGTAGGACTTACAGGCTAGACGCTATTAAATAAAAACGCTTAATGCTTTGCTGTAACGCCACCGTCAGGCCATTAAATGTCATTTTTCTTGGCTAGGTTTTTCACAGCTGCTGTAACTTGTTTGGTGTTTCTGGGATTTACGGCTCTTTATAGCAGAAGTAAACAGACCCAAAGTGTCATTCACAGTGCTGAGGTAAGATCCAAGCTTCTTTCTGGAGAACAGCTTAATAGGACTGATTACACCTGATTATAAAAATGCAGCCTACCTCGACTGCAGCCTAGACTTTATATCGCAGCTAAAGACACCAATCTGAGTGTATTTACACATAAGTGCACCGATCACCCAACTTTTTTTTATTAAACAGCATCGAAAGACATTGTGAACATTTGTGGATCTTTTAGGTACAATTTAGTCAGACTAGGGTCCAAAATGGCTAGTCACTGGGGTGATGCCTCTAAAAGCACATGTTGGTAACGTTTGGAAAGAGGACACAGTTGTACCATAGTTTGAAGCTTCTTAGGGTACTTAGTAATAAAAAGTACTTCTGTGTCCTCCAGACTCTGTGTGACAGCGGAGTACAGCAGCTCCGCTGTGGCAGATGGAGGCCCTGCAATAGGTTGTGAGAAATGCCCAGCACCTATTTAAAATTTAAATTTTTATTTACATTTATTTCAGTGGACTTTGTTTAACTTACAATTCATAAAGTAATGTGAAGGAAAGGACACTCTCCCTCTCTATGGAGTTCACTTTTTCTGTATTAGAGAGTCTAATACAATGTCTTTAATATTCAGCCTCTAATTCACTCACTATTAAGGGCACAGAAGCCATTTACTTGAATAGAAAAGTACACTCCTATATAGAGAGAAGGAATCCGTTTGGAAGAAACAGACATCTTTACCTCTGGTGTGTAAAGAAGTGATACAGGAGGTCATTCCTGCTGGTACTATTATATTTTTCAGTTCATCTGCTTTTGCCAGGCCTGCTGACAACTGAACTGTCAGTCAGCGTCCCCACTTATCCATTCATGAGTCTTTCTGCTCATTTATCTCAGCTGCTGTACCTGTTGACATTTGGACATTAATGCATGTGGCTGCTATGATGATTTAAGTATAAATCACTTTAAGGATAAGGTGTGATTTCACTTCTCTGCATTTCTCTCCATAACAGTACATTTTATGTAAATGTGTCACATTCTTATTGGGGTGAGGGAGGCAGGCAATGGACAACAGCTGGGGTCTACCTGGGGGGGGACTGGTCCTAAGCTTGAAAGGCATGAAGGCATATGCCTTCTTCTGCAGACATGGTAGGCCTGGCTGCTCACAACCATTGGAATGCTAATAAACCTAGCATGAGACAATGGGGAGAATACAGAGATAGAAAATGTCATGACATGAATGTAATAATGGAAATAATGCCATGAAATAAATACCACTGAAATCCTTCACTTGGTAGGGGTCCTATCAGTGGATGTAAAAACCATACAAAGCATGACATCCTGCCCTTCTATTACACAGAAAGGAAGACAAATTTAGTTCAAATGAGAGCTGTCTTATGTTCAAACTGGGGCCAGGTTCTGTGCAGTAACTGCATCATTACATTTGCATCCATGAACTGACAGTCCTTCCTAGTGCTCATGTCAGTCATGTTTACACAAATAACACATATGTGACAGAAGAGATTCAAAATAATCTTATTAGTTTAAATTAAAACCTATGTCTAGCTTAGACCTTAGCCTAGACAAGCCACTGACCATTGTAATAAATGTAATAAAATAGGACTATAATAAATGTAAAACAATAGAAGCAGCGAGCTAGATGATGGGGGCTGTTAATGTTTTAATAGAACTAATTACATTCATTTATCCAGACATTACATGCTCTAAAATGCATTTTAAATGAGACGCCCACACATTGCTGGATCCCCTAACAGATATCTCCATAATGCACTCAGTCTCTAATGTTGTTGAACTGTGCAGGTTTAGTGTGAAGTAGCGTACGGTGATTGAGTTCGGAAAAAAGTCGGGTCTACTGGCCTCCAAGTGGGTTGTCCTCACAACTGCACAACTATACGCTTTGACTTTGGCTAGTAGTGATAGTAACAGTAATCCACGGATGAGGTTGTTTACAGTGGCACTACTACTGCATAGAAGTAAGTAATTAATGCAGAACTGCTGTAACACACAGTATTGTGCAAAAGATGACTAGAGCAGAACAGGCAGTGGTGGAAATGCAGTACAGGTGATATACAGATGTACAATGATGCTGAGTAACAGATTAATTTGATGGTTCGTGTAGATTTGTACAATCTGATGGCTGTAGGAAGAAATGACCTGTGAAGGTGTTTTTCCTGCAGCAAGGTCTGCTGCCCATTGTCTGCTCTCTGTCCCTGTTGTGTTTTGTGGACTGGGTGAGTTTTTCATGATCACAGACACTTTTGCCAGCATCCCATTACCCTCTCCAGCACCATCTCCACTGTGTCCAGTTTAGCCCCCAGGACTGAGTCGGTCAGTATAATGATCTTTTTCAGTCTGTTTGGGTCTTTTGTTGCAATACTGCTGTTGTAATACTGCTGTAATACTGTAAAGTAGTGCTGGCTTTGGCCCTTCTTGTACATCTTGTCCATGTTCACTTCCCATCCCAACTTGTCCCACAGATGAACATCCAAATATAGTCCAAGACTAAGCTTAATCCCTGTGCAGGAAATCCCCTGTAGTTTCATGGTTCTTTCTTTCAAAAGTCTGGAATTTCATCTTCATACTGGATTTATATCACTGTATACTTTTTATCATCACCTACATTTGTATAAAACTAATTCTAACTGAAAATGATTCTGATCTGCTTTTTTGGGGGCATTTTCATCTTGGTAAATTTAACACAGTATTAATTGGCACTGTTTTTCTTTTTGCATTTTGTTGTACAGTAGACTAAATGTTTGGGGCAAATTATCTGTCATTCAGTCTTCTGTTGTCACATTTTATATTAAATCTACAGTTCTGGCAAGTGATTTGGCACAGTGGCACTCATATTTATGTGGTCACTTTTGTAAATGTTGTAAAACACCTTTATATTAGATTGCTACATAATGATTACAGATTGTTTATTATTGTTTATAGATGTTTTGTGAGAAGACCTGAATTGTGGGTGATTTAGGGTGAAACTAGAGGAAATGGAATCAGAGAGAGTGGTCATCCAGAATACAGATGCTCAACAAAGAAGCCACTTATGAGCAGCACTTTGAGTCCTAAGCCTCAGGCTTCACATTTTGGGATATCACTCAATGGTGTTGGTTGCTTTACTACTGACGACTCAATTATTGACTTGCCTAACTGTGCAGAGGCAAAGGAGGCTGGTGGTGTATTAAGTATGCGTAAGCTTTTACCTGAGACACATACATGATTTACACTGGGAGACCTGAACAGCAAGCAAGCTTTGGGCAGAAACCTCATTTCTTTCTGCATTATTTTAGACTGCAGATGTATGTTTTAAAATGGTGGATATTCTACTATGACCGAATTACAGAGAAATAAAAGAGGCAAGATGTTAAAACTAAGGATGTTCAGTAGTTCAGGAGTGACTAACACTTGTTTCTGTCTGTTTGTGTGTAGGGAACAGAGAAAAAGGGAAGTCGGCTACAATGAGCCCCCTGGTAAGAACTCAGCACTTTTGTCAGGTTTGGCTGTTTTGATATGTGATTAATAACAACATTCACTTCCTTTCTCGCTAGTTTATTACCAGGCTTCTGCAAAACACACCCTAATTACTATTATTTTATGATACCCCATTCACATGAAATAATTTTGTAGAATATGCAATGATATTACAGTCATTTGCATCCATGTTGTTTTTTTAAGGAGGAAAATTTGGTATTTACAGTATCATGCAAAAGTATTAGGCACTTGATAATATAACACAATTTAACAAAGCAATCAAGACCGCACCTCACTGATATTCTGGATGCATCATATATAAATCACCCTATAAAATACAACTAGCACAAATACATCTTTTTTAAAGTTAAGGGCTTTAAAAATTGGCATGCAGTGTAGAATCAGGTGAATATGTTGGGCAGTATTCATCAAGTATGCATCATTATGGCCCTTTTAGGGAAGATCGTCTGTAGATCGGTTCAGGAATTGATCCAATATAAAGTGAAGTGCATTAAAAATGAGTCGGTTCTCACTCTGTGTGGCCAGGTCATCTGATAGTACACCAGCCTGGTCCCACAAAGCCCTGCAGGTTCTTGTAAGATGGTTCCACTGTGGTCTTATTTCTTCCACAAGTAGAGCCTCTACCTCGATAAGTCTCTCCAGCTGCATCACCTTGCCAAAAACCTTCTTCATGTCTAAGTGTTTCAGAGGATATAGGTAGGGCTAGCTTGTATTGGGGTTTACAGTAAACATGGGGCATTGGTAAAGACACAGGAATAAAGACGAGGGAACATAATTTTTTCCTATTAAACTGTATTGTAATCCAATAGTACTTTTCAGTACAACTTGACATTCAGCATTGCTCACAGTCTGAAATAACAAAAAAAATAAAAGTCAAATCGTATTCGAACAAATATTCTAAACTGCTGAATCAGATAAGAAATGATCACTTAATAAACAATAAGTATTAACATTCAGTTCTAGCAGGAATAGTTTTTAAGGAACATTACGTTCTAGAGAATATGCACACAGTTGTCTGCCTGTCTGTCCTGATAACACAGGCAACGTGTGACTGGTTTTGCATCTGCATTGTGGAGGAAAAAAAGCAGAACCACTGTGACAGTTAATCAGAGGAGTCGGGCGTTCAGTCACTTCCTCCTGACTCTGTGGAACATGGTCACTCTGTGAGGTTCAAAGCACAGTTTAGTGCAAGTGGGCAAAAAAGGGGTTACAAATGTAATTGTCTTCATGGTCAGAATGTGCACATTTCTATGGTCTAAAACAAATGAAACATAGACCTAAATAGCACATAGACCTCTTTCCTTTGAAAGTCTGAGTTTAATGACTTCAAATGAAGAGTCACTAAAATGGTTCATGTCAAAATTTACATACCAGAATACCAAGGCCAGATTGGGCGTTCTGTTGCCAGAAGGTCTTCAACCGAATCTACAGGTTCTGTGCTGGCGGCAAGATCCTTATGGCACCAGACAGCTTTTTCTTATCTTTTACAATTCAGCTTCGGATCTTGTGTCGCTGTTTGTTACTGGTACTATCTGGGTAGTGGATTATTCTCAGCACTGCAGTAACACTGACAGGGTGGTGGCGTGTTGGTGTGTGTTGCACTGGTGTGAGTGGGTCAGACACACAGCTCAGTGTCACTAAGAATAGTCCACCAACCACAAATATCCAGCCAACAACGTCCTGTGACCAACTATCATTCTTGGCTTACATTACAAATCTGACTCACTCATGCTAGATTCTTTTCTACAACATCTGGAAATCAACTCTTGGATAGTCTTGTGGAGGTCCTGAATACTAAAGAAAAAGGTAAAGGTGTGCTGGCAAAGTACACAGGAAAAAAAGGTGGATTACAGTATGTAACTGTACAACTACCAAGTGCTCCTATATGGTTAGTGGAACTGATCAAATGGAAAATGTGCAGAAACAATGAGGTGGTTTTATTGAACATGCTCACTAGAGTATAAACACAGTATAAAGATTATATAGGGGTTTAAGTGCACAGTGTGGAAGGGGCACTTTGCTCCATGTCAAAATGTATTTGGACTTGAAATTACCTAAAGTACTTACAACTTAATGCTATAGTCACAGATTTTACATTTTAAAATTTATTTCACAAGTTCATGATGTCTGGGAGGCAACCTGAACAAGGCTACTTACCAGTTACTCAATATAGATCCCCCCTTTTCCAACATTTTGACAGAGAAAGCCACATCACTTAAGCAATGAGAAAGCAATTATACATATCATTTTAAGTTTGTTGCCATGGTCCCTCTAGTAGTTAAAAGGGCAGGTGTTAAAATATACTTGTAAAAAACAGCAAGATGACTCGAGGCAAAAAGCTGTTAAATATGGCAGTGCCTGCCCCTGTTTGATTTCTGCCACCCCGCTGCACCCACAGCATTTATATCAGATGTCAAGAATACAAATATGAAGTTTAAGAACACCACCAATATGGTAAAAGACTTAACAGTGTGTTCGACAATACACAATTACCTCACATTTTGTAGAACGCCCCTTTGCATGCATACCTGAGAGAAAAGGCTTAATGCAAGTTTTGTATTTCTGGGAATGTCTAAGGCAGCTTCTGCAGATAGCGCCAATATCCACACACTATATCAGTGCAGAAGAACTTTCCATTTGTCTCTCTGGCTGCAGCCTATGTTGATGTCCCACAGATTCCTTTTCCATGTACCTGTAACACAATGTCACTATCAAATACATACAAAAAGTAAATCCTGCTTCACTATGTACAGTCCAAAGTGTTTTGACAAATATCTTACTGGCTTGGTCTTCTCACGAATGTACTCAACAAATGTTGCTACATCTTTATCACTGGCCAGAAAAATGCCATCAAAAAATGGCTGTTCCTCTAAAGAAAACGTTAAAGATAATAGAGATACTCCCTAGAGATTCTGACAGTTTAAAGTTATCAAAAATAACAATCCTTATAGTTAAACGATAAACGATATAGTTTTCAGTTTCCATCTGCAGACACAGCAACCGTATCTAGGGTGCAAACTGGGCAAGAGAAGTGGTCAATGCAACAGAATTTTTCTTTTTTATGATGACATGTTCATTCAAGGAAAGCTTTTTGGAAGATACACAAATTGCCACAAATGTTCCCATTCTGGAATTAGGAAAATACTGAACAACAGTGGCATGCTAATTACAGACCTAAACAAAAAAGGACAAGTGGCTTTTCAACAGTCTCACCCTTGCAAATTGTTGTGAACAACATTTTAGGTGTGAAAAATACATACCAATAACTGGGTGTACATTTACATCCGCAAAGCATTGTTCACTAGCTGATGCTTCAGATGTTCTCGCAGTTTTTTTTCATGCATTTTCATACATACACAGAACATGTAAATCAACATGACATGTGTTTCCTCATAGAGGATGGGAAGCTGAACCATTTTTTGTTATTGCTCAGCGACTCATAAAAAAATTATTTTACAAAATGACCTGTTGAGGAGGGACAAGGCACTGGTGACCACTGTGTCTATCAGGGGGGTCAATGTGGACACTGTGGAGGACTACAAATATCTGGGAGTTTACACTGACAATTAACTAGACTGGGCTAAGAACACTAAGCCCTTCAATAACTGCCAGAATATGCTCAGGATCTTCTATGAGTCTGTGGTGGCAAGTGCAAGTGCATGCTGGGACAGGCTGAGAGTGGCACCAACAGACTGAACAAACTGATCCAAAAGGCCAGTGATGATGTGGGTGTGAAGTTGGACTCGCTGATAGCAGTGTAAACTGGGAGGATGCTGTATAAGCTGCATGCCATTACGGATATTGGCTCCCACCCACTCTACAACACTGTGATGAGACACAGGATTCAGTGCAAGACTCATTCCACCAAAATGCACCACAGAGCACCACAGGTCATTCCTAGGTCATCAAACTCCTCCCTCAATGTGTGACACTGTGGTTCATCAGAAAAATACTCAATTTATACTGTTCATATGTGCAATAATAACGGTAATGCAATTCATTTAAATATGTGCAATAACTCAGTGGTGCAATAATTTCAATATATAAACATTATTTCACACCAGACCAGGTGATTTAGAGCAGCAAGGGACGATTACCCAGACATGGACTGATCATAATCATAGACACTAACTAGCTTTTTTCCCAGTGGTGATCTTCACTGAAGTTCTCTATTAGTCAAGGACTGGGTTTAATGCAAGTCTGGGAAACCAGATAGTTCTAACATTCAGACAGTTAACATTAAATAATCAAATTAGCCCATTTTCACAAAACATGTAAAATCCTGTAATTCTAAGGTCACATGGTGTGTGTTTCTGTACTGTGTTTACATTTGTTAACTGAGGGAGTATAAAAACTCACCTGTGACTGCCTGTCCACGTGTGTACCTGGTCCCTGCAAGAGGCAGAGAAAGATCATGAGAATCAATGATGAATAGATGTTCAAAGCTGTAAAAAAGAGAAAAATCATAATTACTCACAATTAGATCCAGTATGAAAGCAGTTAGTACAGCATACTTCCCCATTCCCATAACATATTTAATCACTGATGATGTTCAGACAATCCCATTTTCATTTTAATATGAATGTGACATTAGCGCAGTTAACATTAGCTAGCTAGCTAGTTTTCTAGCCACATCACTAGCCAGCTATACCCAGTACCTCTATTAGCTCAGCGTACACATCAGGTGCAGGCTAGACAGCAGCGAATGCAGGCCGGTCAGATAGCTAGGCATCTTTTTCCCCGCACAAAAGCCACGACAACTTGAGATCTCTAGCCAGCACATTGTGACAACCACAGAAAAACACCAGCTGCTTTATCTAGCAAGCGCTCCTCACTAGCCACCTAGCGCTAGCTAGCAAATGTACGAGCTCAGCTGACTCCTCACTCTACACTAATGAATGAGTAGACAGTGTCTCCCATTCACTTATCTTCGTATAAGCTTTTGGTAAGAGATATGTTAGAAGAACCTCTGATTTAACCACCAAACTATACGAGAATGGCCACAACTACAGCTCGCTGTGTACCTGATGCTATGTTAGAGGCCGCATTAGCCTAGCCACCTAGCTAGCTGTTATTTACGTAACGTACCTGAAGCTACGTAGCTACCATCATCAGCTCAGCTGACATCTCAGGTATACGTACTACAGGGCATGTGATTGAGGGCAGCTAGCTAGATAAATCACCCTTAATCAGTAGAAAGTATCCAGTTCCCCTATATCTTAAACCTAAAAAGTGGTCAGAAGTACGTATATCCCATGAGACCAGGCTGATTATTTCACTTATCAATTCAAACAATAAAGATAGATATATACAGGTAAATAGATATATAGATATATAGATAGATGATATAGATATACAGATAGATATATAGATAGATATATCGGCATAACATATAAAATCATGAAATGTAATTTATGGTAACAGTAAATTACTATTAGGCCCACATTTAAAGATTTGGGATTACTGAAAGAACCCTGTTGATGACAGGAGTGATTTTACTGTGTTCAGGTGTTGGTGCAAGTGTGTATCCATGAGTAAACTCAGGTCAGCTCAGTTCAGTTGAGACAGTCAGAGAAACAGCTGCTGCTGGAACTTTAGAACTGTGTCTTTATGATGTAATAATGTTCTATTATCAATCATTCTATTAAACTCCCAGTCGCTCCTCTGATCCTCCAGCTGCAGACATCTAACCAGCACCATCTCCACACATCAGGACAGCAAATGTAGGACAAACAGTCTTTTTATTATTCCTGTCCGCCGTGGCAGTGTGCTTTAGTCTTGAGGTTGCTGAACTGACTGGGTTTTTAAAGTCTGCTGCTGATGTGTGTTTTCATTTTAACTGGGTAAAAGTTGTAATGTTGAGAAGCTGATGATGTTTATGGGATGGTGGACAGACTCAGTTAATTAGGTTTGCTAGTAGTGAAGAATTTAATCTATCGATCTATGTAGGATTAGACAGGTAGAAAAATGGATAAGTAAGAAACAGTTACAAAGAAAATAAAGATAGAAGAAGTAGACAAACATACAGACAATTATGTACATAGATAGATAAAGAGAGAGAGAGAGCTAGCTGAACTAAAGATGGACTAAAGATGCTTGAAATAAAAAAAGAGAAACATCCTGACTGTTCTACAATTTCTCCAAATGGATAAAAACAATGACGGGTTAATAGACACACAACTAGCTAGCTAGATAAGTAGACAGATAAATAATTAAATAGACAAATTTCTGCTCTCAGTATAAGAGGTAAGGAGTCATTTCATTTAAATGATTATTAATATTTTTCTATTTACATGATAAACAGCATTAACTGATTCCCTCTTTTTATTATAGGAACCTGTGGTTGAAATGAAACAAGGACAAACACTCTGACTGTCCTACAATTTCACCAACTGGATAAAAAAAAAGATGGGCTAATTGACACATAGCTAGCTAGACAAACTGACAGATAAATAATTAGATAGATTAATTTCTCAGAGTTTTCTGCCCTCAGTATAAAAGGTAAGGGCTAATTCAATTAAATAAACTCTTAATAGTTTTCTATTTACATGATAAACAGAATTATCTTTTTTTTTCATTACAGGAACCTGTGTTTCAAATGAAACAAAGACAAACACACTGACTGTCCTACAATTTTACCAACTAGATAAAAAAAAATGACGGGATAAAAGACACATAGCTAGCTAGATAAACAAACAGATAAATAGTTAGATAATTTTTTTTGTTTTTGGCATTTAGCTGACACACTTATCCAGAGCGACTTACAGGGTTATTCGTATACAGAGGTGGGCCAATGTAGTGTTAGGAGTCTTGCCCAAGGACTCTTATTAGTGTAGCGCAGCATACGGTCACCCAGACTGGGAATCGAACCCTCCATCTCTCACATGGTGTAATAGCTCACTGGCAGATAGTGGTGTCATCTGTTGCGCCACACCAACCACGCCATGCTTGAATTTCTCCAAGTTTTCTCCACTCAGTGAAAAACGTAAGGGCTAATTCAATTAAATAAATTAATATTTTTCTAATTACATGACAAACAGCATTATCTGATTTCTTTTTTTATCACAGGAATCTGTGTTTGAAATGAAACAATGACAAAACACCCTGACTGTCCTACAAATTCTCCAAATGGATAAAAAAAATGATGGGTTCACAGACACATAGCTAGCTAGCTAGATAAATAGACAGATAAATAGTTCGATAGATAAATTTCTCAGTTTTCAGCTCTCAGTATAAGAGGTAAGGGGTAATTAAATTAAGTAAAAAAAACTTGATATTTTTCTATTTGCATGATAAACAGCATTAACTGATTCCCTCTTTTTTATTACAGGAACCTGTGTTTGAAATGAAACAAGGACAAACACCCTGACTGTCCTACAAATTATCCAAATGGATAAAAAAAATGATGGGTTAATAGACACACAGCTAGCTAGCTAGATAGATTGAAAGATAAATAGTTAAAGGTAAGGGCTAATTCAATTAAACAAATTAATATTTTTCTATTTACATGATAAACAGCATTAACTGATTCCCTCTTTCTATTACAGGAACCCATGTTTGAAATGAAACCACCCTGACTGTCCTACAAATTCTCAAAATAAATAATAATAATAAAAAAATGACGGGTTAATAAACACATAGCTAGATAGATAGATAAATTGACAGATAAATAGTTAGATAGATGAATTTGTCAGAGTTTTGAGCCCTCAGTAAAAGAGGTAAGGGGTATTTTAATTAAAGTAATTCTTTATATTTTTCTATTTACATGATAAACAGCATTATCTGATTTCTTTTTTTTATTACAGGAACCTGTGTTTGAAATGAAACAAAGACAAACACCCTGACTGTCCTAAAATTTCACCATCTGGATAAAAAAAATGACAGGTCAATTGTCACATAGCTAGATAGCTAGATAAATAGACAGATAAATAGTTAGATAGATAAATTTCTCTGTGTTTTCTGCCCTCAGTATAAGAGGTAAGGGCTAATTCAATTAAATAAACTCTTAATATTTTTCTATTTACATAATAAACAGCATTATCTGATTTATTTTTTCATTACAGGAACCTGTGTTTGAAGACAAACACCTTGACTGTCCTACAAATTCTCCAAATGGATGAAAAACAAAATTACGGGTTAATTGACACATAGGTAGATAGCTAGATAAATAGACAGATAAATAGTTAGATAGATTAATTTCTCAGAGTTTTGTGCTCAAGGTATAAGAGGTAAGAGGTAATTCAATTAAAATAATTAATATTTTTATATTTACATGATAAACAGCATTAACTGATTCCCTCTTTTTATTACAGGAACCTGTGTTTGAAATGAAACAAGGACAAACACCCTGACTGTCCTACAAATTATCCAAATGGATAAAAAAAATGATGGGTTAATAGACACATAGCTAACATAGATTGAAAGAAAAATAGTTAAAGGTAAGGGCTAATTCAATTAAACAAATTAATATTTTTCTATTTACATGATAAACAGCATTATCTGATTTCTTTTTTTTATTACAGGAACCTGTGTTTGAAATGAAACAAAGACAAACACCTTGACTGTCCTACAAATTCTCCAAATGGCTGAAAAAAAAAATTACGGGTTAATTAACACATAGGTAGATAGCTAGATAAATAGACAGATAAATAGTTAGATAGATTAATTTCTCAGAGTTTTGTGCTCCAAGTATAAGAGGTAAGAGGTAATTCAATTAAAATAATTAATATTTTTATATTTACATAATAAACAGCATTAACTGATTCCCTCTTTTTATTACAGGAACCTGTGTTTGAAATGAAACAAGGACAAACACCCTGACTGTCCTACAAATTATCCAAATGGATAAAAAAAATGATGGGTTAATCGACACATAGCTAGCTAGATAGATAGATTGAAAGATAAATAGTTAAAGGTAAGGGCTAATTCAATTAAACAAATTAATATTTTTCTATTTACATGATAAACAGCATTAACTGATTCCCTCTTTCTATTACAGGAACCCATATTTGAAATTAAACAGACAACCACCCTGATTGTCCTACAAATTCTGCAAATAAATAATAATAATATAAAAATGACGGGTTAATAAACACATAGCTAGCTAGATAGATAAATTGACAGATAAATAGTTAGACAGATGAATTTGTCAGAGTTTTCTGCCCTCAGTATAAGAGGTAAGGGCTAATTCAATTAAATAAACTCTTAATATTTTTCTATTTACATAATAAACAGCATTATCTGATTTATTTTTTCATTACAGGAACCTGTGTTTGAAGACAAACACCTTGACTGTCCTACAAATTCTCCAAATGGATGAAAAACAAAATTACGGGTTAATTGACACATAGGTAGATAGCTAGATAAATAGACAGATAAATAGTTAGATAGATTAATTTCTCAGAGTTTTGTGCTCAAGGTATAAGAGGTAAGAGGTAATTCAATTAAAATAATTAATATTTTTATATTTACATGATAAACAGCATTAACTGATTCCCTCTTTTTATTACAGGAACCTGTGTTTGAAATGAAACAAGGACAAACACCCTGACTGTCCTACAAATTATCCAAATGGATAAAAAAATGATGGGTTAATAGACACATAGCTAACATAGATTGAAAGATAAATAGTTAAGGTTAGGGCTAATTCAATTAAACAAATTAATATTTTTCTATTTACATGATAAACAGCATTAACTGATTCCCTCTTTCTATTACAGGAACCCATGTTTGAAATGAAACAGACAACCACCCTGACTGTCCTACAAATTCTCTAAAAAAATAATAATAATTAAAAAATGACGGGTTAATAAACACATAGCTAGATAGATAGATAAATTGACAGATAAATAGTTAGATAGATCAATTTGTCAGAGTTTTGAGCCCTCAGTAAAAGAGGTAAGGGGTATTGTAATTAAAGTAATTCTTTATATTTTTCTATTTACATGATAAATAGAATTTTCTGACTTCTTTTTTTTATTACAGGAACCTGTGTTTGAAATGAAACAAAGACAAACACCTTGACTGTCCTACAAATTCTCCAAATGGATGAAAAAAAAAATTACGGGTTAATTAACACATAGGTAGATAGCTAGATAAATAGACAGATAAATAGTTAGATAGATGAATTTCTCAGAGGTTTGTGCTCCAAGTATAAGAGGTAAGAGGTAATTCAATTAAAATAATTAATATTTTTATATTTACATGATAAACAGCATTAACTGATTCCCTCTTTTTATTACAGGAACCTGTGTTTGAAATGAAACAAGGACAAACACCCTGACTGTCCTACAAATTCTCAAAATAAATAATAATAATAAAAAAATGACGGGTTAATAAACACATAGCTAGCTAGATAGATAAATTGACAGATAAATAGTTAGATAGATGAATTTGTCAGAGTTTTGAGCCCTCAGTAAAAGAGGTAAGGGGTATTTTAATTAAAGTAATTCTTTATATTTTTCTATTTACATAATAAACAGCATTATCTGATTTCTTTTTTTTATTACAGGAACCTGTGTTTGAAATGAAACAAAGACAAACACCCTGACTGTCCTAAAATTTCACCATCTGGATAAAAAAAATGACAGGGTCAATTGTCACATAGCTAGATAGCTAGATAAATAGACAGATAAATAGTTAGATAAATTTCTCTGTGTTTTCTGCCCTCAGTATAAGAGGTAAGGGCTAATTCAATTAAATAAACTCTTTATATTTTTCTATTTACATGATAAACAGCATTATCTGATTTCTTTTTTTTTTACAGGAACCTGTGTTTGAAATGAAACAAAGACAAAAACCCTGACTGTCCTAAAATTTCACCATCTGGATAAAAAAACTGACAGGTCAATTGTCACATAGCTAGATAGCTAGATAAATAGACAGATAAATAGTTAGATAGATAAATTTCTCTGTGTTTTCTGCCCTCAGTATAAGAGGTAAGGGCTAATTCAATTAAATAAACTCTTAATATTTTTCTATTTACATAATAAACAGCATTATCTGATTTATTTTTTCATTACAGGAACCTGTGTTTGAAGACAAACACCTTGACTGTCCTACAAATTCTCCAAATGGATGAAAAACAAAATTACGGGTTAATTGACACATAGGTAGATAGCTAGATAAATAGACAGATAAATAGTTAGATAGATTAATTTCTCAGAGTTTTGTGCTCAAGGTATAAGAGGTAAGAGGTAATTCAATTAAAATAATTAATATTTTTATATTTACATGATAAACAGCATTAACTGATTCCCTCTTTTTATTACAGGAACCTGTGTTTGAAATGAAACAAGGACAAACACCCTGACTGTCCTACAAATTATCCAAATGGATAAAAAAATGATGGGTTAATAGACACATAGCTAACATAGATTGAAAGATAAATAGTTAAAGGTAAGGGCTAATTCAATTAAACAAATTAATATTTTTCTATTTAAATGATAAACAGCATTAACTGATTCCCTCTTTCTATTACAGGAACCCATGTTTGAAATGAAACAGACAACCACCCTGACTGTCCTACAAATTCTCTAAAAAAATAATAATAATTAAAAAATGACGGGTTAATAAACACATAGCTAGATAGATAGATAAATTGACAGATAAATAGTTAGATAGATCAATTTGTCAGAGTTTTGAGCCCTCAGTAAAAGAGGTAAGGGGTATTGTAATTAAAGTAATTCTTTATATTTTTCTATTTACATGATAAATAGCATTTTCTGACTTCTTTTTTTTATTACAGGAACCTGTGTTTGAAATGAAACCAAGACAAACACCTTGACTGTCCTACAAATTCTCCAAATGGATGAAAAAAAAAAATTACGGGTTAATTAACACATAGGTAGATAGCTAGATAAATAGACAGATAAATAGTTAGATAGATGAATTTCTCAGAGGTTTGTGCTCCAAGTATAAGAGGTAAGAGGTAATTAAATTAAAATAATTAATATTTTTATATTTACATGATAAACAGCATTAACTGATTCCCTCTTTTTATTACAGGAACCTGTGTTTGAAATGAAACAAGGACAAACACCCTGACTGTCCTACAAATTCTCAAAATAAATAATAATAATAAAAAAATGACGGGTTAATAAACACATAGCTAGCTAGATAGATAAATTGACAGATAAATAGTTAGATAGATGAATTTGTCAGAGTTTTGAGCCCTCAGTAAAAGAGGTAAGGGGTATTTTAATTAAAGTAATTCTTTATATTTTTCTATTTACATAATAAACAGCATTATCTGATTTCTTTTTTTTATTACAGGAACCTGTGTTTGAAATGAAACAAAGACAAACACCCTGACTGTCCTAAAATTTCACCATCTGGATAAAAAAAATGACAGGGTCAATTGTCACATAGCTAGATAGCTAGATAAATAGACAGATAAATAGTTAGATAGATAAATTTCTCTGTGTTTTCTGCCCTCAGTATAAGAGGTAAGGGCTAATTCAATTAAATAAACTCTTTATATTTTTCTATTTACATGATAAACAGCATTATCTGATTTCTTTTTTTTTTACAGGAACCTGTGTTTGAAATGAAACAAAGACAAAAACCCTGACTGTCCTAAAATTTCACCATCTGGATAAAAAAAATGACAGGTCAATTGTCACATAGCTAGATAGCTAGATAAATAGACAGATAAATAGTTAGACAGATAAATTTCTCTGTGTTTTCTGCCCTCAGTATAAGAGGTAAGGGCTAATTCAATTAAATAAACTCTTTATATTTTTCTATTTACATGATAAACAGCATTATCTGATTTCTTTTTTTTTTACAGGAACCTGTGTTTGAAATGAAACAAAGACAAAAACCCTGACTGTCCTAAAATTTCACCATCTGGATAAAAAAAATGACAGGTCAATTGTCACATAGCTAGATAGCTAGATAAATAGACAGATAAATAGTTAGACAGATAAATTTCTCTGTGTTTTCTGCCCTCAGTATAAGAGGTAAGGGCTAATTCAATTAAATGAACTCTTAATATTTTTCTATTTACATAATAAACAGCATTATCTGATTTATTTTTTCATTACAGGAACCTGTGTTTGAAGACAAACACCTTGACTGTCCTACAAATTCTCCAAATGGATGAAAAAAAAAATTACGGGTTAATTGACACATAGGTAGATAGCTAGATAAACAGACAGATAAATAGTTAGATAGATGAATTTCTCCGAGTTTTGTGCTCCAAGTATAAGAGGTAAGAGGTAATTCAATTAAAATAATTAATATTTTTATATTTACATGATAAACAGCATTAACTGATTCCCTCTTTTATTACAGGAACCTGTGTTTGAAATGAAACAAGGACAAACACCCTGACTGTCCTACAAATTATCCAAATGGATAAAAAAAATGATGGGTTAATAGACACATAGCTAACATAGATTGAAAGATAAATAGTTAAAGGTAAGGGCTAATTCAATTAAACAAATTAATATTTTTCTATTTAAATGATAAACAGCATTAACTGATTCCCTCTTTCTATTACAGGAACCCATGTTTGAAATGAAACAGACAACCACCCTGACTGTCCTACAAATTCTCTAAAAAAATAATAATAATTAAAAAATGACGGGTTAATAAACACATAGCTAGATAGATAGATAAATTGACAGATAAATAGTTAGATAGATCAATTTGTCAGAGTTTTGAGCCCTCAGTAAAAGAGGTAAGGGGTATTGTAATTAAAGTAATTCTTTATATTTTTCTATTTACATGATAAATAGCATTTTCTGACTTCTTTTTTTTATTACAGGAACCTGTGTTTGAAATGAAACAAAGACAAACACCTTGACTGTCCTACAAATTCTCCAAATGGATGAAAAAAAAAATTACGGGTTAATTAACACATAGGTAGATAGCTAGATAAATAGACAGATAAATAGTTAGATAGATGAATTTCTCAGAGGTTTGTGCTCCAAGTATAAGAGGTAAGAGGTAATTCAATTAAAATAATTAATATTTTTATATTTACATGATAAACAGCATTAACTGATTCCCTCTTTTTATTACAGGAACCTGTGTTTGAAATGAAACAAGGACAAACACCCTGACTGTCCTACAAATTCTCAAAATAAATAATAATAATAAAAAAATGACGGGTTAATAAACACATAGCAAGCTAGATAGATAAATTGACAGATAAATAGTTAGATAGATGAATTTGTCAGAGTTTTGAGCCCTCAGTAAAAGAGGTAAGGGGTATTTTAATTAAAGTAATTCTTTATATTTTTCTATTTACATAATAAACAGCATTATCTGATTTCTTTTTTTTATTACAGGAACCTGTGTTTGAAATGAAACAAAGACAAACACCCTGACTGTCCTAAAATTTCACCATCTGGATAAAAAAAATGACAGGGTCAATTGTCACATAGCTAGATAGCTAGATAAATAGACAGATAAATAGTTAGATAAATTTCTCTGTGTTTTCTGCCCTCAGTATAAGAGGTAAGGGCTAATTCAATTAAATAAACTCTTAATATTTTTCTATTTACATAATAAACAGCATTATCTGATTTCTTTTTTTTTTACAGGAACCTGTGTTTGAAATGAAACAAAGACAAAAACCCTGACTGTCCTAAAATTTCACCATCTGGATAAAAAAACTGACAGGTCAATTGTCACATAGCTAGATAGCTAGATAAATAGACAGATAAATAGTTAGATAGATAAATTTCTCTGTGTTTTCTGCCCTCAGTATAAGAGGTAAGGGCTAATTCAATTAAATAAACTCTTAATATTTTTCTATTTACATAATAAACAGCATTATCTGATTTATTTTTTCATTACAGGAACCTGTGTTTGAAGACAAACACCTTGACTGTCCTACAAATTCTCCAAATGGATGAAAAACAAAATTACGGGTTAATTGACACATAGGTAGATAGCTAGATAAATAGACAGATAAATAGTTAGACAGATTAATTTCTCAGAGTTTTGTGCTCAAGGTATAAGAGGTAAGAGGTAATTCAATTAAAATAATTAATATTTTTATATTTACATGATAAACAGCATTAACTGATTCCCTCTTTTTATTACAGGAACCTGTGTTTGAAATGAAACAAGGACAAACACCCTGACTGTCCTACAAATTATCCAAATGGATAAAAAAATGATGGGTTAATAGACACATAGCTAACATAGATTGAAAGATAAATAGTTAAAGGTAAGGGCTAATTCAATTAAACAAATTAATATTTTTCTATTTACATGATAAACAGCATTAACTGATTCCCTCTTTCTATTACAGGAACCCATGTTTGAAATGAAACAGACAACCACCCTGACTGTCCTACAAATTCTCTAAAAAAATAATAATAATTAAAAAATGACGGGTTAATAAACACATAGCTAGATAGATAGATAAATTGACAGATAAATAGTTAGATAGATCAATTTGTCAGAGTTTTGAGCCCTCAGTAAAAGAGGTAAGGGGTATTGTAATTAAAGTAATTCTTTATATTTTTCTATTTACATGATAAATAGCATTTTCTGACTTCTTTTTTTATTACAGGAACCTGTGTTTGAAATGAAACAAAGACAAACACCTTGACTGTCCTACAAATTCTCCAAATGGATGAAAAAAAAAATTACGGGTTAATTAACACATAGGTAGATAGCTAGATAAATAGACAGATAAATAGTTAGATAGATGAATTTCTCAGAGGTTTGTGCTCCAAGTATAAGAGGTAAGAGGTAATTCAATTAAAATAATTAATATTTTTATATTTACATGATAAACAGCATTAACTGATTCCCTCTTTTTATTACAGGAACCTGTGTTTGAAATGAAACAAGGACAAACACCCTGACTGTCCTACAAATTCTCAAAATAAATAATAATAATAAAAAAATGACGGGTTAATAAACACATAGCTAGCTAGATAGATAAATTGACAGATAAATAGTTAGATAGATGAATTTGTCAGAGTTTTGAGCCCTCAGTAAAAGAGGTAAGGGGTATTTTAATTAAAGTAATTCTTTATATTTTTCTATTTACATGATAAACAGCATTATCTGATTTCTTTTTTTTATTACAGGAACCTGTGTTTGAAATGAATCAAAGACAAACACCCTGACTGTCCTAAAATTTCACCATCTGGATTAAAAAAATGACAGGTCAATTGTCACATAGCTAGATAGCTAGATAAATAGACAGATAAATAGTTAGATAGATAAATTTCTCTGTGTTTTCTGCCCTCAGTTTAAGAGGTAAGGGCTAATTCAATTAAATAAACTCTTAATATTTTTCTATTTACATAATAAACAGCATTATCTGATTTATTTTTTCATTACAGGAACCTGTGTTTGAAGACAAACACCTTGACTGTCCTACAAATTCTCCAAATGGATGAAAAACAAAATTACGGGTTAATTGACACATAGGTAGATAGCTAGATAAATAGACAGATAAATAGTTAGATAGATTAATTTCTCAGAGTTTTGTGCTCAAGGTATAAGAGGTAAGAGGTAATTCAATTAAAATAATTAATATTTTTATATTTACATGATAAACAGCATTAACTGATTCCCTCTTTTTATTACAGGAACCTGTGTTTGAAATGAAACAAGGACAAACACCCTGACTGTCCTACAAATTCTCAAAATAAATAATAATAATAAAAAAATGACGGGTTAATAAACACATAGCTAGCTAGATAGATAAATTGACAGATAAATAGTTAGATAGATGAATTTGTCAGAGTTTTGAGCCCTCAGTAAAAGAGGTAAGGGGTATTTTAATTAAAGTAATTCTTTATATTTTTCTATTTACATAATAAACAGCATTATCTGATTTATTTTTTCATTACAGGAACCTGTGTTTGAAGACAAACACCTTGACTGTCCTAAAATTCTCCAAATGGATGAAAAAAAAAATTACGGGTTAATTGACACATAGGTAGATAGCTAGATAAATAGACAGATAAATAGTTAGATAGATGAATTTCTCAGAGGTTTGTGCTCCAAGTATAAGAGGTAAGAGGTAATTCAATTAAAATAATTAATATTTTTATATTTACATGATAAACAGCATTAACTGATTCCCTCTTTTTATTACAGGAACCTGTGTTTGAAATGAAACAAGGACAAACACCCTGACTGTCCTACAAATTATCCAAATGGATAAAAAAATGATAGGTTAATAGACACATAGCTAACATAGATTGAAAGATAAATAGTTAAGGTTAGGGCTAATTCAATTAAACAAATTAATATTTTTCTATTTACATGATAAACAGCATTAACTGATTCCCTCTTTCTATTACAGGAACCCATGTTTGAAATGAAACAGACAACCACCCTGACTGTCCTACAAATTCTCTAAAAAAATAATAATAATTAAAAAATGACGGGTTAATAAACACATAGCTAGATAGATAGATAAATTGACAGATAAATAGTTAGATAGATCAATTTGTCAGAGTTTTGAGCCCTCAGTAAAAGAGGTAAGGGGTATTGTAATTAAAGTAATTCTTTATATTTTTCTATTTACATGATAAATAGCATTTTCTGACTTCTTTTTTTTATTACAGGAACCTGTGTTTGAAATGAAACAAAGACAAACACCTTGACTGTCCTACAAATTCTCCAAATGGATGAAAAAAAAAATTACGGGTTAATTAACACATAGGTAGATAGCTAGATAAATAGACAGATAAATAGTTAGATAGATGAATTTCTCAGAGGTTTGTGCTCCAAGTATAAGAGGTAAGAGGTAATTCAATTAAAATAATTAATATTTTTATATTTACATGATAAACAGCATTAACTGATTCCCTCTTTTTATTACAGGAACCTGTGTTTGAAATGAAACAAGGACAAACACCCTGACTGTCCAACAAATTCTCAAAATAAATAATAATAATAAAAAAATGACGGGTTAATAAACACATAGCAAGCTAGATAGATAAATTGACAGATAAATAGTTAGATAGATGAATTTGTCAGAGTTTTGAGCCCTCAGTAAAAGAGGTAAGGGGTATTTTAATTAAAGTAATTCTTTATATTTTTCTATTTACATAATAAACAGCATTATCTGATTTCTTTTTTTTATTACAGGAACCTGTGTTTGAAATGAAACAAAGACAAACACCCTGACTGTCCTAAAATTTCACCATCTGGATAAAAAAAATGACAGGGTCAATTGTCACATAGCTAGATAGCTAGATAAATAGACAGATAAATAGTTAGATAAATTTCTCTGTGTTTTCTGCCCTCAGTATAAGAGGTAAGGGCTAATTCAATTAAATAAACTCTTTATATTTTTCTATTTACATAATAAACAGCATTATCTGATTTATTTTTTCATTACAGGAACCTGTGTTTGAAGACAAACACCTTGACTGTCCTACAAATTCTCCAAATGGATGAAAAAAAAAAATTACGGGTTAATTGACACATAGGTAGATAGCTAGATAAATAGACAGATAAATAGTTAGATAGATTAATTTCTCAGAGTTTTGTGCTCAAGGTATAAGAGGTAAGAGGTAATTCAATTAAAATAATTAATATTTTTATATTTACATGATAAACAGCATTAACTGATTCCCTCTTTTTATTACAGGAACCTGTGTTTGAAATGAAACAAGGACAAACACCCTGACTGTCCTACAAATTCTCAAAATAAATAATAATAATAAAAAAATGACGGGTTAATAAACACATAGCTAGCTAGATAGATAAATTGACAGATAAATAGTTAGATAGATGAATTTGTCAGAGTTTTGAGCCCTCAGTAAAAGAGGTAAGGGGTATTTTAATTAAAGTAATTCTTTATATTTTTCTATTTACATAATAAACAGCATTATCTGATTTCTTTTTTTTATTACAGGAACCTGTGTTTGAAATGAAACAAAGACAAACACCCTGACTGTCCTAAAATTTCACCATCTGGATAAAAAAAATGACAGGTCAATTGTCACATAGCTAGATAGCTAGATAAATAGACAGATAAATAGTTAGATAGATAAATTTCTCTGTGTTTTCTGCCCTCAGTATAAGAGGTAAGGGCTAATTCAATTAAATAAACTCTTTATATTTTTCTATTTACATGATAAACAGCATTATCTGATTTCTTTTTTTTATTACAGGAACCTGTGTTTGAAATGAAACAAAGACAAACACATTGACTGTCCTACAAATTCTCCAAATGGATGAAAAACAAAATTACGGGTTAATTGACACATAGGTAGATAGCTAGATAAATAGACAGATAAATAGTTAGATAGATTAATTTCTCAGAGTTTTGTGCTCCAAGTATAAGAGGTAAGAGGTAATTCAATTAAAATAATTAATATTTTTATATTTACAAGATAAACAGCATTAACTGATTCCCTCTTTTTATTACAGGAACCTGTGTTTGAAATGAAACAAAAACAAACACCCTGACTGTCCTACAAATTCTCAAAATAAATAATAATAATAATAAAATGACGGGTTAATAGACACATAGCTAGCTAGATAGATAAATTGAAAGATAAATAGTTAAAGGTAAGGGCTAATTCAATTAAACAAATTAATATTTTTCTATTTACATGATAAACAGCATTAACTGATTCCCTCTTTCTATTACAGGAACCCATGTTTGAAATGAAACAGACAACCACCCTGACTGTCCTACAAATTCTCAAAATAAATAATAATAATAATAATAATAAAATGACAGGTCAATTGTCACATAGCTAGATAGCTAGATAAATTGACAGATAAATAGTTAGATAGATGAATTTGTCAGAGTTTTCTGCCCTCAGTTTAAGAGGTAAGGGCTAATTCAATTAAATAAACTCTTAATATTTTTCTATTTACATAATAAACAGCATTATCTGATTTATTTTTTCATTACAGGAACCTGTGTTTGAAGACAAACACCTTGACTGTCCTACAAATTCTCCAAATGGATGAAAAAAAAAATTACGGGTTAATTGACACATAGGTAGATAGCTAGATAAATAGACAGATAAATAGTTAGATAGATTAATTTCTCAGAGTTTTGTGCTCAAGGTATAAGAGGTAAGAGGTAATTCAATTAAAATAATTAATATTTTTATATTTACATGATAAACAGCATTAACCGATTCCCTCTTTTTATTACAGGAACCTGTGTTTGAAATGAAACAAGGACAAACACCCTGACTGTCCTACAAATTATCCAAATAAATAATAATAATAAAAAAATGACGGGTTAATAAACACATAGCTAGCTAGATAGATAAATTGACAGATAAATAGTTAGATAGATGAATTTGTCAGAGTTTTGAGCCCTCAGTAAAAGAGGTAAGGGGTATTTTAATTAAAGTAATTCTTTATATTTTTCTATTTACATAATAAACAGCATTATCTGATTTCTTTTTTTTTATTACAGGAACCTGTGTTTGAAATGAAACAAAGACAAACACCCTGACTGTCCTAAAATTTCACCATCTGGATAAAAAAAATGACAGGTCAATTGTCACATAGCTAGATAGCTAGATAAATAGACAGATAAATAGTTAGATAGATAAATTTCTCTGTGTTTTCTGCCCTCAGTATAAGAGGTAAGGGCTAATTCAATTAAATAAACTCTTTATATTTTTCTATTTACATGATAAACAGCATTATCTGATTTCTTTTTTTTATTACAGGAACCTGTGTTTGAAATGAAACAAAGACAAACACATTGACTGTCCTACAAATTCTCCAAATGGATGAAAAAAAAAATTACGGGTTAATTGACACATAGGTAGATAGCTAGATAAATAGACAGATAAATAGTTAGATAGATTAATTTCTCAGAGTTTTGTGCTCCAAGTATAAGAGGTAAGAGGTAATTCAATTAAAATAATTAATATTTTTATATTTACAAGATAAACAGCATTAACTGATTCCCTCTTTTTATTACAGGAACCTGTGTTTGAAATGAAACAAAAACAAACACCCTGACTGTCCTACAAATTCTCAAAATAAATAATAATAATAATAAAATGACGGGTTAATAGACACATAGCTAGCTAGATAGATAAATTGACAGATAAATAGTTAGATAGATGAATTTGTCAGAGTTTTGAGCCCTCAGTAAAAGAGGTAAGGGGTATTTTAATTAAAGTAATTCTTTATATTTTTCTATTTACATGATAAACAGCATTATCTGATTTCTTTTTTTTATTACAGGAACCTGTGTTTGAAATGAATCAAAGACAAACACCCTGACTGTCCTAAAATTTCACCATCTGGATTAAAAAAATGACAGGTCAATTGTCACATAGCTAGATAGCTAGATAAATAGACAGATAAATAGTTAGATAGATAAATTTCTCTGTGTTTTCTGCCCTCAGTTTAAGAGGTAAGGGCTAATTCAATTAAATAAACTCTTAATATTTTTCTATTTACATAATAAACAGCATTATCTGATTTATTTTTTCATTACAGGAACCTGTGTTTGAAGACAAACACCTTGACTGTCCTACAAATTCTCCAAATGGATGAAAAACAAAATTACGGGTTAATTGACACATAGGTAGATAGCTAGATAAATAGACAGATAAATAGTTAGATAGATTAATTTCTCAGAGTTTTGTGCTCAAGGTATAAGAGGTAAGAGGTAATTCAATTAAAATAATTAATATTTTTATATTTACATGATAAACAGCATTAACTGATTCCCTCTTTTTATTACAGGAACCTGTGTTTGAAATGAAACAAGGACAAACACCCTGACTGTCCTACAAATTCTCAAAATAAATAATAATAATAAAAAAATGACGGGTTAATAAACACATAGCTAGCTAGATAGATAAATTGACAGATAAATAGTTAGATAGATGAATTTGTCAGAGTTTTGAGCCCTCAGTAAAAGAGGTAAGGGGTATTTTAATTAAAGTAATTCTTTATATTTTTCTATTTACATAATAAACAGCATTATCTGATTTATTTTTTCATTACAGGAACCTGTGTTTGAAGACAAACACCTTGACTGTCCTAAAATTCTCCAAATGGATGAAAAAAAAAATTACGGGTTAATTGACACATAGGTAGATAGCTAGATAAATAGACAGATAAATAGTTAGATAGATGAATTTCTCAGAGGTTTGTGCTCCAAGTATAAGAGGTAAGAGGTAATTCAATTAAAATAATTAATATTTTTATATTTACATGATAAACAGCATTAACTGATTCCCTCTTTTTATTACAGGAACCTGTGTTTGAAATGAAACAAGGACAAACACCCTGACTGTCCTACAAATTATCCAAATGGATAAAAAAATGATAGGTTAATAGACACATAGCTAACATAGATTGAAAGATAAATAGTTAAGGTTAGGGCTAATTCAATTAAACAAATTAATATTTTTCTATTTACATGATAAACAGCATTAACTGATTCCCTCTTTCTATTACAGGAACCCATGTTTGAAATGAAACAGACAACCACCCTGACTGTCCTACAAATTCTCTAAAAAAATAATAATAATTAAAAAATGACGGGTTAATAAACACATAGCTAGATAGATAGATAAATTGACAGATAAATAGTTAGATAGATCAATTTGTCAGAGTTTTGAGCCCTCAGTAAAAGAGGTAAGGGGTATTGTAATTAAAGTAATTCTTTATATTTTTCTATTTACATGATAAATAGCATTTTCTGACTTCTTTTTTTTATTACAGGAACCTGTGTTTGAAATGAAACAAAGACAAACACCTTGACTGTCCTACAAATTCTCCAAATGGATGAAAAAAAAAATTACGGGTTAATTAACACATAGGTAGATAGCTAGATAAATAGACAGATAAATAGTTAGATAGATTAATTTCTCAGAGGTTTGTGCTCCAAGTATAAGAGGTAAGAGGTAATTCAATTAAAATAATTAATATTTTTATATTTACATGATAAACAGCATTAACTGATTCCCTCTTTTTATTACAGGAACCTGTGTTTGAAATGAAACAAGGACAAACACCCTGACTGTCCAACAAATTCTCAAAATAAATAATAATAATAAAAAAATGACGGGTTAATAAACACATAGCAAGCTAGATAGATAAATTGACAGATAAATAGTTAGATAGATGAATTTGTCAGAGTTTTGAGCCCTCAGTAAAAGAGGTAAGGGGTATTTTAATTAAAGTAATTCTTTATATTTTTCTATTTACATAATAAACAGCATTATCTGATTTCTTTTTTTTATTACAGGAACCTGTGTTTGAAATGAAACAAAGACAAACACCCTGACTGTCCTAAAATTTCACCATCTGGATAAAAAAAATGACAGGGTCAATTGTCACATAGCTAGATAGCTAGATAAATAGACAGATAAATAGTTAGATAAATTTCTCTGTGTTTTCTGCCCTCAGTATAAGAGGTAAGGGCTAATTCAATTAAATAAACTCTTTATATTTTTCTATTTACATAATAAACAGCATTATCTGATTTATTTTTTCATTACAGGAACCTGTGTTTGAAGACAAACACCTTGACTGTCCTACAAATTCTCCAAATGGATGAAAAAAAAAAATTACGGGTTAATTGACACATAGGTAGATAGCTAGATAAATAGACAGATAAATAGTTAGATAGATTAATTTCTCAGAGTTTTGTGCTCAAGGTATAAGAGGTAAGAGGTAATTCAATTAAAATAATTAATATTTTTATATTTACATGATAAACAGCATTAACTGATTCCCTCTTTTTATTACAGGAACCTGTGTTTGAAATGAAACAAGGACAAACACCCTGACTGTCCTACAAATTCTCAAAATAAATAATAATAATAAAAAAATGACGGGTTAATAAACACATAGCTAGCTAGATAGATAAATTGACAGATAAATAGTTAGATAGATGAATTTGTCAGAGTTTTGAGCCCTCAGTAAAAGAGGTAAGGGGTATTTTAATTAAAGTAATTCTTTATATTTTTCTATTTACATAATAAACAGCATTATCTGATTTCTTTTTTTTATTACAGGAACCTGTGTTTGAAATGAAACAAAGACAAACACCCTGACTGTCCTAAAATTTCACCATCTGGATAAAAAAAATGACAGGTCAATTGTCACATAGCTAGATAGCTAGATAAATAGACAGATAAATAGTTAGATAGATAAATTTCTCTGTGTTTTCTGCCCTCAGTATAAGAGGTAAGGGCTAATTCAATTAAATAAACTCTTTATATTTTTCTATTTACATGATAAACAGCATTATCTGATTTCTTTTTTTTATTACAGGAACCTGTGTTTGAAATGAAACAAAGACAAACACATTGACTGTCCTACAAATTCTCCAAATGGATGAAAAACAAAATTACGGGTTAATTGACACATAGGTAGATAGCTAGATAAATAGACAGATAAATAGTTAGATAGATTAATTTCTCAGAGTTTTGTGCTCCAAGTATAAGAGGTAAGAGGTAATTCAATTAAAATAATTAATATTTTTATATTTACAAGATAAACAGCATTAACTGATTCCCTCTTTTTATTACAGGAACCTGTGTTTGAAATGAAACAAAAACAAACACCCTGACTGTCCTACAAATTCTCAAAATAAATAATAATAATAATAAAATGACGGGTTAATAGACACATAGCTAGCTAGATAGATAAATTGACAGATAAATAGTTAGATAGATGAATTTGTCAGAGTTTTGAGCCCTCAGTAAAAGAGGTAAGGGGTATTTTAATTAAAGTAATTCTTTATATTTTTCTATTTACATGATAAACAGCATTATCTGATTTCTTTTTTTTATTACAGGAACCTGTGTTTGAAATGAATCAAAGACAAACACCCTGACTGTCCTAAAATTTCACCATCTGGATTAAAAAAATGACAGGTCAATTGTCACATAGCTAGATAGCTAGATAAATAGACAGATAAATAGTTAGATAGATAAATTTCTCTGTGTTTTCTGCCCTCAGTTTAAGAGGTAAGGGCTAATTCAATTAAATAAACTCTTAATATTTTTCTATTTACATAATAAACAGCATTATCTGATTTATTTTTTCATTACAGGAACCTGTGTTTGAAGACAAACACCTTGACTGTCCTACAAATTCTCCAAATGGATGAAAAACAAAATTACGGGTTAATTGACACATAGGTAGATAGCTAGATAAATAGACAGATAAATAGTTAGATAGATTAATTTCTCAGAGTTTTGTGCTCAAGGTATAAGAGGTAAGAGGTAATTCAATTAAAATAATTAATATTTTTATATTTACATGATAAACAGCATTAACTGATTCCCTCTTTTTATTACAGGAACCTGTGTTTGAAATGAAACAAGGACAAACACCCTGACTGTCCTACAAATTCTCAAAATAAATAATAATAATAAAAAAATGACGGGTTAATAAACACATAGCTAGCTAGATAGATAAATTGACAGATAAATAGTTAGATAGATGAATTTGTCAGAGTTTTGAGCCCTCAGTAAAAGAGGTAAGGGGTATTTTAATTAAAGTAATTCTTTATATTTTTCTATTTACATAATAAACAGCATTATCTGATTTATTTTTTCATTACAGGAACCTGTGTTTGAAGACAAACACCTTGACTGTCCTAAAATTCTCCAAATGGATGAAAAAAAAAATTACGGGTTAATTGACACATAGGTAGATAGCTAGATAAATAGACAGATAAATAGTTAGATAGATGAATTTCTCAGAGGTTTGTGCTCCAAGTATAAGAGGTAAGAGGTAATTCAATTAAAATAATTAATATTTTTATATTTACATGATAAACAGCATTAACTGATTCCCTCTTTTTATTACAGGAACCTGTGTTTGAAATGAAACAAGGACAAACACCCTGACTGTCCTACAAATTATCCAAATGGATAAAAAAATGATAGGTTAATAGACACATAGCTAACATAGATTGAAAGATAAATAGTTAAGGTTAGGGCTAATTCAATTAAACAAATTAATATTTTTCTATTTACATGATAAACAGCATTAACTGATTCCCTCTTTCTATTACAGGAACCCATGTTTGAAATGAAACAGACAACCACCCTGACTGTCCTACAAATTCTCTAAAAAAATAATAATAATTAAAAAATGACGGGTTAATAAACACATAGCTAGATAGATAGATAAATTGACAGATAAATAGTTAGATAGATCAATTTGTCAGAGTTTTGAGCCCTCAGTAAAAGAGGTAAGGGGTATTGTAATTAAAGTAATTCTTTATATTTTTCTATTTACATGATAAATAGCATTTTCTGACTTCTTTTTTTTATTACAGGAACCTGTGTTTGAAATGAAACAAAGACAAACACCTTGACTGTCCTACAAATTCTCCAAATGGATGAAAAAAAAAATTACGGGTTAATTAACACATAGGTAGATAGCTAGATAAATAGACAGATAAATAGTTAGATAGATGAATTTCTCAGAGGTTTGTGCTCCAAGTATAAGAGGTAAGAGGTAATTCAATTAAAATAATTAATATTTTTATATTTACATGATAAACAGCATTAACTGATTCCCTCTTTTTATTACAGGAACCTGTGTTTGAAATGAAACAAGGACAAACACCCTGACTGTCCAACAAATTCTCAAAATAAATAATAATAATAAAAAAATGACGGGTTAATAAACACATAGCAAGCTAGATAGATAAATTGACAGATAAATAGTTAGATAGATGAATTTGTCAGAGTTTTGAGCCCTCAGTAAAAGAGGTAAGGGGTATTTTAATTAAAGTAATTCTTTATATTTTTCTATTTACATAATAAACAGCATTATCTGATTTCTTTTTTTTATTACAGGAACCTGTGTTTGAAATGAAACAAAGACAAACACCCTGACTGTCCTAAAATTTCACCATCTGGATAAAAAAAATGACAGGGTCAATTGTCACATAGCTAGATAGCTAGATAAATAGACAGATAAATAGTTAGATAAATTTCTCTGTGTTTTCTGCCCTCAGTATAAGAGGTAAGGGCTAATTCAATTAAATAAACTCTTTATATTTTTCTATTTACATAATAAACAGCATTATCTGATTTATTTTTTCATTACAGGAACCTGTGTTTGAAGACAAACACCTTGACTGTCCTACAAATTCTCCAAATGGATGAAAAAAAAAAATTACGGGTTAATTGACACATAGGTAGATAGCTAGATAAATAGACAGATAAATAGTTAGATAGATTAATTTCTCAGAGTTTTGTGCTCAAGGTATAAGAGGTAAGAGGTAATTCAATTAAAATAATTAATATTTTTATATTTACATGATAAACAGCATTAACTGATTCCCTCTTTTTATTACAGGAACCTGTGTTTGAAATGAAACAAGGACAAACACCCTGACTGTCCTACAAATTCTCAAAATAAATAATAATAATAAAAAAATGACGGGTTAATAAACACATAGCTAGCTAGATAGATAAATTGACAGATAAATAGTTAGATAGATGAATTTGTCAGAGTTTTGAGCCCTCAGTAAAAGAGGTAAGGGGTATTTTAATTAAAGTAATTCTTTATATTTTTCTATTTACATAATAAACAGCATTATCTGATTTCTTTTTTTTATTACAGGAACCTGTGTTTGAAATGAAACAAAGACAAACACCCTGACTGTCCTAAAATTTCACCATCTGGATAAAAAAAATGACAGGTCAATTGTCACATAGCTAGATAGCTAGATAAATAGACAGATAAATAGTTAGATAGATAAATTTCTCTGTGTTTTCTGCCCTCAGTATAAGAGGTAAGGGCTAATTCAATTAAATAAACTCTTTATATTTTTCTATTTACATGATAAACAGCATTATCTGATTTCTTTTTTTTATTACAGGAACCTGTGTTTGAAATGAAACAAAGACAAACACATTGACTGTCCTACAAATTCTCCAAATGGATGAAAAAAAAAATTACGGGTTAATTGACACATAGGTAGATAGCTAGATAAATAGACAGATAAATAGTTAGATAGATTAATTTCTCAGAGTTTTGTGCTCCAAGTATAAGAGGTAAGAGGTAATTCAATTAAAATAATTAATATTTTTATATTTACAAGATAAACAGCATTAACTGATTCCCTCTTTTTATTACAGGAACCTGTGTTTGAAATGAAACAAAAACAAACACCCTGACTGTCCTACAAATTCTCAAAATAAATAATAATAATAATAAAATGACGGGTTAATAGACACATAGCTAGCTAGATAGATAAATTGAAAGATAAATAGTTAAAGGTAAGGGCTAATTCAATTAAACAAATTAATATTTTTCTATTTACATGATAAACAGCATTAACTGATTCCCTCTTTCTATTACAGGAACCCATGTTTGAAATGAAACAGACAACCACCCTGACTGTCCTACAAATTCTCAAAATAAATAATAATAATAATAATAATAAAATGACAGGTCAATTGTCACATAGCTAGATAGCTAGATAAATTGACAGATAAATAGTTAGATAGATGAATTTGTCAGAGTTTTCTGCCCTCAGTTTAAGAGGTAAGGGCTAATTCAATTAAATAAACTCTTAATATTTTTCTATTTACATAATAAACAGCATTATCTGATTTATTTTTTCATTACAGGAACCTGTGTTTGAAGACAAACACCTTGACTGTCCTACAAATTCTCCAAATGGATGAAAAAAAAAATTACGGGTTAATTGACACATAGGTAGATAGCTAGATAAATAGACAGATAAATAGTTAGATAGATTAATTTCTCAGAGTTTTGTGCTCAAGGTATAAGAGGTAAGAGGTAATTCAATTAAAATAATTAATATTTTTATATTTACATGATAAACAGCATTAACTGATTCCCTCTTTTTATTACAGGAACCTGTGTTTGAAATGAAACAAGGACAAACACCCTGACTGTCCTACAAATTATCCAAATGGATAAAAAAATGATGGGTTAATAGACACATAGCTAGCTAGCTAGATAGATTGAAAGATAAATAGTTAAAGGAAAGGGCTAATTCAATTAAACAAATTAATATTTTTCTATTTACATGATAAACAGCATTAACTGATTCCCTCTTTCTATTACAGGAACCCATGTTTGAAATGAAACAGACAACCACCCTGATTGTCCTACAAATTCTCCAAATAAATAATAATAATATAAAAATGACGGGTTAATAAACACATAGCTAGCTAGATAGATAAATTGACAGATAAATAGTTAGATAGATGCATTTCTCCGAGTTTTGTGCCCTCAGTAAAAGAGGTAAGGGGTAATTCAATTAAACACATTCTTAATATTTTTCTATTTACATGATAAACAGCATTAACTGATTCCCTCTTTTTTATTACAGGAACTTGTGTTTGAAATGAGACAAAGACAAACACCCTGACTGTCCTTCAATTTCTCCAAATAGATAAAGAAAAAATGACGGATTAATTGACACATAGCTAGCTATCTAGATAAATAGACAGATAAATAGTTAGATAGAGTTTTGTGCTCTCAGTATAAGAGATAAGAGGTAATTCAATTAAAATAATTCTTAATATTTATTATTTACATGATAAACAGCATTATCTAATTTTTTTTTCATTACAGGAACCTGTGTTTGAAATTAATCAAAGACAAACACCCTTACTGTCCTACTATTTCACCAACTGGAATTTTTTTTTACATGATTATGTGATTCAATTAAATAAATTCTTAATATTTTTCTATTTACATGATGAACAGCATTTCCTACAATTTCTCCAACTGGATAAAAACATTGACCGGTTAACAGACACATAGCTAGCTACCTAGATAAACAGAAAGATAGAAAGAAAGACAAACACCCTGACTGTCCTACAATTTCACCAACTGGATAAAAATAATGACGGGTAGATACACATAGACACATTGGTAGACACAAAGCAAGCTAGCTACATAAATAGACAGATAAATAGTTAGATACATTTTTCCGAGTTTTCTGCTCTCATTGTAAAAGGTAAGAGGTCATTTAATTTAAATAATTCCATAATCTTTTCTATTTACATTGAACATTATTTAACAACATTCGAGCGCATTGCATAAGCAGCAATATGGCCTAGAAGCGATTGGGCAATACATGTAGTCCCGCTGCTAGAGGGAAAAGCTAGAGCTGCATATGTTGCCATTGATAACTATCGTGAAGTGTATAACAGACTGAAATCACTGTCTGAAAAGTGGATGACTCCTAGAGGAAAAAAAGAAAGAGGACATCGGGAACACCCTAATATTCAAACAGTACCTTAGAACTGTGAGTCTAGACCTCAGACGTTGGATAACTGAACGCAGCCCGGCGTCCATAACACAAGCAGTGGAAGCAGCTGAAGCTTTCGTGGCAGCAAGGCAAGCTGAGAAGGACTTCCGGCTCTGTGATTCCAGCGTCAAAGTGTACCAGTACGCACAGACAAGTAAGTCTGGGGGCGAGGTCAGTTGTGGTCCTAAGCCGCTAGTGAATTTATCAACCACACAGGGGAGCTGGAGTAATAGAAAAAGAAGCAAAGACAGTCAGGCAACCGATAAATGCCAAACTGTTTAAACACAGCTAGCTAAAATCAGGTTGGCCAAAAGATTTAAGATTGTCCTAAGCTTGTTACCAGCACAAATCATCTTTGATATGTTCCAAGACCTGAAATAAGCTTTCAGGAACAGTAGTGAGATAACCATACCTGTAAAAATAAGACACAAAACATTTAAAGCACTTATTGACACTGGAGCTAGTCACACCCTGATAACACCACAGTGTCTTCCAGAATCCCAGTTTGTGAGTACAGGTAAACTTGGGGTCAGTTGTATACATAGAGATGAACAGGTGTACCCCACAACTAAACTCACGGTTAACATCAATAACCAAAGCTACATATTAAAGGTAGACATATTGCAAAAATCTGCTCATGCTGTTGTTTTAGGTAGAAATATCCCAATTCTGGTAGATCTTTTAAACACTGAGCAGAGAACTGCAGAGATTATGGCTGTAACAAGGTTGTAGGCTAGAAAGGTTTAAACTGCAAACAAAACAGTGGGGTTTTAAAAGAATTACCATATGCTGGCAAACTGCAAGAAAACAAAAAGGGAGAAGAGACAGGAAAAAATTAGAGGCACAAAAATAGTGGAACAATTGGATACACCCATAAGTGAAACATTTGCCTTACCTGGTGACATAGCGACGTTGCAAAGGCAGGAGGAAACACTCAAACCCTTGTTTTTAGACTGTGCTAAGGAAAGAGAATCAGCTCAGGGAAGTCAACTCATTCTGAAAGACAACAAGCTCTAGGTCAAAAATGGTGTTGAGCAATTAGTGGTTCCCAAATGTCTCAGAGACGAAGTTTTAAAGCTATGTCATTCGGACCCGTGGCCAGGTCAATTGGGTCAGGCTAAAACACACAGCAGATTTGCAAGTCGATTTTACTGGCCAAGTCAGCTGCTGAATTTTGTAATGTCTGTCCAGAGTGTCAGTTAACAGCATCTGAGAAAAAGTCAGACAGGGAGCCAAAAATAAGTCTGACAGTAATTGACATGCAATTTTCACCATGGATATAATATGCCCTTTACCAAGAGGCCGGGGAGGAAATTGCCATATTTTAGTAATCTGGGTCTATGCTACCCGGAAGCATTTGCTCTGAGAAAGACTGAAAAGCTAAACATCCTGTCCTACGTTCTCAAGATGAGGGACAGGCTGAGGGAGCTGAAGGAAAGGATACCAGCTGGGCTGTTTAAAGAACAACCAGGACAGACAAGCCTCATACAGCACATTATCTGGTACTGGTATCTGGAATCTGTCACTGGTAGCCGACTCATCACCAGCCCATACACTGTAGAGACTTGTGACATGTTAACTACCTGGCGATTCTGGGGGAATGAGGGCACTGCAATTTCACCAACTGGATAAAAACAATGGTGGACAGACACATAGCTAGCTAGATAAATAGATAGATAGATGGATAGTTGGACAGATGAATTCCTCTGAATTTTCTGCTCTTAGTATAAGAGGCAAGGGGTCATTTAATTCAAATAATTCTTTACATTTTTCTATTTAAACAATAAACAGCCTTTTCTGCTTTTCTCTCATTACAGAAACCTGTTTCTGAAATAAAACAAAGAGAAATGTCCTGACTGTCCTACAAGTTCTTCAATTGGATCAAATCTGTCTAGTTAGGTAGATAGACAGATATGTAGCACGTGTAAATGTAACACAGGAGCTACGTTAGCTAACTCAGTGTCTACACCAACCGTTACACCACAATAGGAATTTCTATTGAGGGACAGATCAACCATAGGTTGGGATTCTTCAGGGGTTTGGACCAGTGTTGATATCTCACTAGGTACTCTAAGGAGAGCTTGGACAGAGATGCGACGGACCAGTGAGTACAGGGTTAAAGATACAATCATGTATTTATTCACAGAAATGATGTGACCTTCTTCTTATGTGTGTGTGAATAGTTGTGAGTGGCTAATAGGAAATAAAACAAAAAACATATAAAAATGGAGTAGGAAGAATAAATGAGTTATAAGAGGAAATTGTAGTTCAATGAGGCTCTATAAAAAAATTAACAATACTGGAAAAATGTTCAGATTTAACAACAAAACCCAACACACATAAGACCCTCAGCAAAAGTTTAAATGGTAGTAAAATAATAAACTTCAGAGTCAAGAATTCATGAGATATTTAACTCAACTTTCAACAATATAACAGTCCTTTAATCTGAAATGTGAACCAACAGTTTTTTCCTTTTGTTATAATTAATGTTCCTTTCTGGAGTAATATCGTCTCAAAGCGTCAGAAAAGTGTTTAAATCTTCACTACCCGGGTAGACTAAGGCTGTGTGTGTGTGTGTATCTTTCTCTGCGGCTCCGTTTGGGGGTTCTGACGTCACTCGCACAGCACTCTGGGAAGTGTAGTCTCGGGTTGGCTCGCCATCTTTGGACACAGGAAAATTCGCTCGCTTTTCCCGTCAACAAAACAACCTGTACGATACAGCACTAAGTTCAGCAAGACTGTATGACAAGCATATTCATCTCAGCATGTCTCTGAGTCCGTAAACAGCAGGATTTAACACTTAACATCGTATATTTACACTTAAACAAGATGCTAATCCCGCTAGCCTCTGCCTGCTAGCCTACAGCTTAGCAGCTGAAACGAGCTCTTTAGCCGAGGTCTGTCTCACACATTTATACTCCGGCTGTTTAATAATCTTTTAACTCCCTTATCAACACTTTAAACATCTTATCACTTGGAAATCTACACTTACTAACTCATAATCCCTCCTTAAACAGCACCGTCTGAACTCACCGGAGTTTCTCTTCACAACTGAACAGAAATTTATGAGAGTTTATCAAACTCAGGACTAAATAACACTGAAAAAACGAGGAATGGGGGATTTTATTTCCCCTTTGGACAGTTAAGCAGCTTTTAACTTCAATAACTGATCACAAAAACTAGCAACTCAGCATCAGCTCTGGACACAACACACACTCACACCTGAAGAGAGCAAGAAGAAGTGAAGAGGGGGAGAGAAGGTGGGGGGCAAATGAACAGCCTCTATAGAAGAGCTCAGAAAGAGGGTCCTAATTTTAACAGTGTTACAGACAGACAGACAGATTAATTTCTCAGAGGTTTCTGCTCTCAGTATAAGAAGTTAGAGGTAATTTACTTATTTATATTTTTCTATTTACATGATAAACAGTAGTGTTGTCACGATACCAAACTTATGACTTCAGATACGATACCTGCCTAAATATCTCAATACCGATACTGAAACGATACCACAGCAAAAACTACAACATTAAGAAAAGTAATGGAATAATAGATGATCAAAAATAGTTTTATTAATAAACAGAAAGGTCTGTGTGTGTGTGTGTGTGTCTGTGTGTGTGTATGTGTGTGTGTGTGTGTGTGTGTGTGTGTGTCTGGTAGAGGGGAGAACAGAAAAGCTTGCCTGGTTAAAGGTCTTAAAAACATGCACATAAACAAAACTTCATTATCGATGTCGTCCAAAATGTTGGAGGTCGTATTCATTGATCATACGATCAGTTTGTAACGTAATTACTGCGACAGCTCTGTTTAGAACTGCTGCTGATCTACTGGTGAACGCCTGATATTTAGCAGCATGGAGGTTCAGGTGAACATAATGCTACCAGTTCTCCACATTGGTAGTTATCAATAAAGAAAAGCCAGTTAACTTCAACAGCTCTCACTGCCCTAAACTCCTCCTGAAAAAACTCCCCCTCCTCTGACTGCAGCTTGGTGAGAGTGTTAGAGCTGTATCACTCTTCACTGATCTGACCTTCTCTGACCTCTTTAACCTCTGCAGGTCTGTCAGAAAGAGGCTGAGCTCAGTTGGAGGTGTTGGCTCCTTTGGTCTGTACAGGTTTAAAGCATAGTCTGCAGACCAGGTTTGGTGTTTCTCGGGGTTGCTCTGACTGTCGGTTGTTTCTGAAAAATAATTCCATATTTCACTTCGCGAGTGAACTTTTCCCTCAAGTCGAGGACGGTGTGTAAACCGCTGGTATCAGCAGCCATGCTACCCGCTCTCTACTGAGCAGGCCTGCACTGCAGAGAGACGAGGCAAGCGCTGGAGTGCTGCGTGCGCACACTGCCCCGCCTGTGGCCCTCGTTGGAAACACCGCTCTTATTTAAAAACGCGCTCATTCATTTAGGGACGGTCGTCAATAAATGCAGTATTGTACCGTTTTTAATGAAGAAGAATCCAGATACTTTTCAGGTATCTGTGAATCGTGCAACACTGATGAATAGCTTTATCTGATTTTCCCTTTATCTTTTTGATGTAATTTCTAGTTCATGCATGTTTAACCAAATGAAGCTTTTCCACACGTGTGTACCCGAGGTGCAAGATCAGTCAGACCAGTCTGGTTCTAACCAATAGCAGTAGCTGTCCATGTGATCTAATATAACAGCCTTCATTTTCTAAACACAATCTCAGGAATAATTTCCTACAGGATGAGTTTTGTTACAACAATCTCTCTCTGGACATTTGTTAGATTTTTTTGATAGAGATTGTTGTTCTAAATTCCGAGTACTGAATTCCGAATTCTAAATTCCGAGTTCCAAATTCCGAGTTCCAAGTTCCGAGTTCTAAATTCCGAGTTCCGAATTCCGAGCTCCAAATTCCAAGTTCCGAAATCCAAATTCTAAATTCAGAGTTCTAAATTCCGAGTTCCAAGTTCTGAGTTCCAAGTTCCGAGTTCCAAGTTCTAAATTCCGAGTTCCGAGTTCTAAATTCCGAGTTCCGAGCTCCAAATTCCAAGCTCCAAATTCCAAGTTCCGAAATCCGAGTTCTAAATTCCGAGTTCCGAGTTCTGAGTTCCGAATTCTGAGTTCCAAATTCCGAGTTTCGAATTCCAAGTTCTGAATTAAGAGTTTTAAGTTCTGAGTTCTGAGTTCTAAGGAGGAGGAAGAAGGTATCGAAATGTCATAATTTATTTGATGTAAATATGACGTTACGTTTTGTTAATTTAACATGAATTATATTGACTGTAGCGGCCACACGGAGCCAAGTAGCCAGCTAAAAAACGTAAGCTAGTAGTGGCCTGGCTTTGCTTTTATCACAGTTTCTATTTTATTCTGGGGTGTTATTTTAAATTGTATTGTTACTCGGCGTGAGTTGAGATGAGTGATACGGGAGTTCCTGTCATTCTTACTAGCAGGATTTAATGTGCTCTCTCTTTCTGTTCTCCTTTTTTGTGTCTCTCTTTAGTTATGCACTGAGTTTGAAAGGATAGCAGCAGTCTAGCTGAAGAGGCAGTTTTACTTGGACATGTATGCACCAAAACTGCTTAAACTGTACAGGATGGGAAGGCAAGCATTTGCAGAGAATATACAGAAGCTTCTTGATGAGCTTGATGAACAGGTGTGTGGCTTAACCTAACTGTACCTGCTTGCTGTAAACAAGTGGTTCTTTGGGCTTTGATAGCGAGTGAGACTGCCATCATGCATATTACAGTAATGTTAGAAATGTAGTAGAAATGTGTTCTTGTGTGTTTGTAGATTTTTTGTTTGTTTTTTATTAAACAGAGGAAATTGTGATGCTCCAAAACACTGCTGCACTGAAAGGTCTTCCTCTATTCTTAAGAGAGGTGCATGCAAATACTATCCTGAGGACCTGCTTGATAAATTTAAATGTTTTCTTATTTTAATTATGCAGTCATTCATGATCTTTATCACAGCTACTGATGAATGTCCAGCTGCTTCTTTGTCTTTAAAAAGGCTGTTCTGTTCTCTACTTCAGCTTAAATGGTGCTGTGGCACTAGTTTTACACTCACCCTACTCCCCTACGAATTACCTTGGGTGAATGTAATGAGGCATGAGTTCTTACATCTGTTATTGTGCAGCTTTTTTATGTCCTTAATATTGAAAACCCCAAAGAGATGAGATACAGTTTTGAGGGAATCCAAAAAGTCTTTTCAGGGCTTGGAACCAGTTTCTCAGCAATGGGTCCTGATCTGTTGAGCCAAGACTGAGTTAAAGGCCAAACCACACCACCACATTATTCAGAGTCCACCTTTTAGTGTTTGAAGCCTGAGCAGAAATTGAAGAGGCAGATGTCAGTGTCCTTTTGCGAAACTGCATTCTTGTCTAGTTGTCCTGACTCTGAAAGCACTTCCACATGTCTGTAAAATTAAGATGGTGGTAATTTTAAGTTTGTGCAGATGGAGTTTCATGGGGATGATTGGGCTATAAATACCTGTGGGAGTGCAACAGGATGATTGGCTAAAAAGAGTGATTGTATTTAGGTGTGTCGAAGGCCATAGTGTGAAGGATAAAGTAAAATCTGCAGGGGTATGGAAGTGGATGGTCGTATAAGTCTACCAGCAGTGGTTAAATCCCAGTCAACAGGAAATTCTCACCATTGTTGAGCACAAGTGAGCAAAGGTCCCTTCAGAGTGTTCTTCCAGAAGTGTGTTTTAAAGGGCCTGCGTTGACTTTAAGAAGCAATTCTTGTCTGGAAGCAAAGTGATCTTCAGTCACGAGCTGTGATAAATGCTGGCGGTCCCTGTCAGAGAATTTCCTGGGACTGGGATTTTTGCCACTGCTGGTAGACCATTCGCAGATGATCATTTTAGTTCTTCTACCTCATTTACTTGATGTGCAGGTAGTCATGTCTGCCTGTTCTAAATAAAATGAACAATGCAGGCAGCAGTATCACAATCTTAATGTAGTGTTCAGTGTGGCTTCATGTACCTTTTTCATTTTGTAAAGTCATATCCACATGATTGTGGATTCTCGTTGCTGTGAATTAGCTCTGTTACAGCCTCTGTCCAGTTTGAGTTGTCAGGTTTTGATTTTGCTTTCTGGTTTTGTCCATTAGATTGCTGTTCCCCCGGTTGTGCTTTGCTTTGTTGTTTCTGTTTACTTTTGCAAGAGTTTCCTTGTGTTCACTGCCACATCTGACCAGGCCTGACAGTAACTAATAAATGATTTATTATTATCATTGCTGAAAACAACTGTATCATGAAAACATCACATCTGTAATACATAAAAGAAATTATTATTGTGGTTGTCATTATTTATTAACAATAATAACAATGGTAATATTTACATATTTAATGTGCTAAAATGCCTTAAGATGAGACAATTAGCCTCATTAATAAGTGAGGAAATGATTGTTGGCTTCTTCTTCTCAGTCTATGACTGGAACTACTGCTGCTGCAGATATGATATCTGACCTGTAGGTGGCGCTGCTGTGTCGCTTTTCATCCTGAATCTGTGTAATCTCTGTGAAACTGGACTGAATTGTCTACTTATGTCTCTTTACCCTGAACTGTCTCCGTTTTGTGGTGCTAATAACCACAGTATGAGGAGGCCTGGAAAAAAAACTTGTGACCTTCACCTTCACAAGTTCCATAATGAGTGTAAACAGTCCTCATTTCCCAACGAGAATCCAGATCCAGATCAAAGGATAAGGAGTTAAAACACTCTGACTTCCTAAAACATTATTAAAACTTCATTAACATGAAGGAAAACACCAGAAAAAGACAAAGATATAGAATTTGATCTGAAATATGATAAATGAACCCCCCCCCCAAAAAAAAAGTTGTTTTCCTGAATTTGATTTTAAAATCTAGATTTTAGAAACTATGAACTGAAACTCCATCGCAGCATTTGAAGACTATTAATACGCAACATTATGGGCTGTTTCATTTAGACGTCTAATAGACTGTTGTGTCTAAAAGATCAACTCTGGCATATATTAAATATAACAGCAATTTTAAAATGCAGTTTATTAGTTCTTATCTCCTGGTCTCCGGAACACTCATCTCACTTGACCTTGGAGAAGCAATCTGCCTGCACCCTCCCATGAGCCTTTGCAAGGTCTAGGCCACAGAGACCAGCTACAGTTTGTTTCTTTAGTTCCAGTGCATTTAAACATACACTTCAGGTGAGGATTTACAGATTTATCAATTCTTCTGTTTACAGACTGTCATTCTCCCTTTTCATGACCGTCATGAACTGAACTACATCCAGTTTTTCACATTTTTTGTTTTGAGATCTGGTTCTTCTCATCCCACCTTCGACTTTGGAGTAGAGTATTTTAAAGCTTACTTTAGAGGTTTTCCAAAATCGGTTAATAGACGCTCTAAATTCAGTTCAGGATGAGAAGATTACATAGAGGATATAACAAACGCGAGATAAGGGGTGAAGATACATTTACTTACACTGCTATATCATTTGTTTTATGACTTCTACATAGCCTGGCATACAAAGAGACTAAATCTATAACCACTAGACTACTATAATAACACACAAAGAATGATTTAAAGTAAATAACAGCAAATATTAAATGTATTATTATTAATATTATAATTGGAAAACAATTTATTATTGACTATTAAAGACTGCACACACTGCTTTCGGAATATAGAACAGTATATGATTTACAAGATTAAAACAGACCCAGTTTTTCTAAAGCATGAAAGTTCAAGTAGTTGGCGTCATCACTCGGCTCTATGTTCAAAGTGTCAACAAGTAATAAATAATAAGAAAAGAGGGTGACATTGAAACATTGAAAAACAATATTGATAAAATGAAAAAAAAGCATTTTAAAAAATTGATTCAAGTTTATTTATAAAACACTTTTCACAACGAATGTCATAATAAAGCAGCTTTACAGAGATGTCAGAGCCTATTTTGAGCAAGCCAGTGGTAAGAAAAACTTGAGAGGAACAAATCCTCCTCTGGTCACCAGACAGCAAAATAAAAAGCAAAGCAGGAATAAAAACAATAAATTAATACTGAATTAAGAGGATATGGAAATGCACCGTCAAGCCATAAAAGATGAAAACGTGAGTGAAATGTTGAAGTCCAGGCAGGTATGCATGATCATGCAGTGAGGTGAGGATGAATCAATACGAGGCTCCAGATCAGGACAGTGGGCAGTAGGGTAGTAGAGAGCCAGGTCTGGTGGTACAAGGATGGAACAGCTGGAACTGGGCATCTCAATACATGGTCAAGAGAGAGAGAGAAAACAGAAAGGAGGGGAAAAAACAAGGCTTTAGAAGATCCAATAGGCAAGGTGGGAGTCAGATCACGGCAAGCTGAAAAAAAACAACAACAAAAAACTGCAAAAGGTCAATTTAAAACACATCTTGGATAAAATAAGGCCTTGGTTCACAGGGAAGGGCCTGACTACATAAACATACTTAATGGATACAATAGAGACAGAATTGTGGCCAAAATGCATTTGCAAAGAAACAGACATATCTACCACTCAGAGAATAAGGCCTTGAATGCACAGGATAATACAGCAGCTACCAAACACAAGCACTGCAATCCATATGATCAGCGCAGAGTCCATAAACATTTTCCATTAAAATTCCTGTAAAAGGTAGGTAAAAGGTGTCAACGTAGGATGGAGTCAGGATGACTGTTTACCAGCCGTTGCCATTGACTCTTCAGATGGTCATATCATCTGATCACATGCATCTTAAAATACTAACAATGAAAGTGTCACTCAGGTCATTTGAAGTAGGAGAACTGTACAGAATACACTGATTATTGATTGTTACAGACATTCTACAATAGACCGAGTTCTACACAACTCTACACAATGACAAAGTGAAAGCAGGGTTTTAGACATTTGTGGTAATTAATAATAATTAAAAAAAACATATGAAATAATAATAATAATAATAACAAGAAGAAGAATAATGTAAAATCTCATATGTACACAAGTTGAAGAAAAAAAAACCGCTGAGAGGAACCAAGACTCAAAAGGGTAACCCATCCTCCTCCGGTAAACACTGAATAGCACAACACGGCAGAACAAGAATTATTTAAAAAATAATAATAATAATAATAATAATAAACCCACTAGTAAATTTTAAGAGCTGCTGCTGCAAATGTGACATCAAGCCATAAATGATGAAAATCTAAGAGTCAGAATGAATTGCAGATTTATAACCAGAGGGGTATAGATTGACAGACAGACAGAGATGCAGAAAGACAGAATGCCAGCCAGCCACAGAGTTGCACATGAATAAACAGTCAGAGCAGCACACAACCACAGAGATGCAGATGCATAGTCAGAAAGACAACCATCATTGCACCTGACAGCCAGCCAAACACAGTTGCAGAGGGATTATCATACAGTCGCAGTCAGACACAGCCATACAGTTGCAGACGGATAGTGAGTTTTACATGGATAGACAGCCAGTCAGAGTAGCTGAGTCTAAACAGAATGAATTGCAGATTTATAGACAGCCAGTAAGAGGTGTAGATGCACAGACATCCAGCGTGTTGTTGATTGACAGAGGGACAGACAGTCAAAAATGGTTGCAGATGCATAGTCAGAAAGACTGCCAGAGTTGCACATTGACAGACAGACAGACACTGAATTGCACACAAATGGCCAAGCAGACAGCCACACCGTTGCAGATGAAAAGAAAGACAACCAGAGTTTTAAATGGAGAGACAACCAAAGATGCAAAAGAACAGGCAGCCAACCAGAGATATACATGGATAGCCAGGCAGCGAGCGTTGCACATGGACATGCAGACAGCCATAGACAGTTGCAGATGGACTGACAGCCAGCCAGCCAGAGTTGCAGATCCTAAGGGAAAGAGGGCGCTGGTGAGTGGGTCTTCTAGGAGCCGGCGGGATCCACAGTTACCTATAACCTATAAGGGGGAGCAATCAGGCACTTTTATAGACAGACAGTTATAGACAGAGAAGACAATTTCACATAGACAGACAGCCAGACAGTGTAGCATATGGACTGACAGCCAGTCAGAGTTGCAGCCAGTCTAAACAGAATGAATTGCAAATGAACAGGCAGGTGTACATGGATAGCCAGAGTTGCAGAGAGACATACATACAGCCAAACAGAGTTGCAGATGCATAGTCGTAAAAACAGCCAGCCAAGCCAGCCAGAACTGCACATGGAAAGACAGACAGCCACAGAGTTGCACATTGAAAAAAAAAGTTAGCCACTGAATTGCACATGCATATGGACATGCAGACAGCCACACAGTTGCAGATGGATACAACCAGCCAGAGATGCAGATAGATAGTCAGACAGTTTCACATAAATACAGTGTTTCATATGCATAGACACAGCCAGAGTTGCTGCCAGAGCCTTAGCAGAACAAATGGCAGAGTTTTAGATGGAGACAGACAGAGATGCAGAACGGTAAAGCAGCCAGCGAGCCAGCCAGAGTTGCACACGGACAGCCAGTCCAGCCACAGAATCACACATGGAAAGAAAACCAGCCACAAAGTTGCACATTGACATGCAGACAGCGCCACACACAGTTGCAGACAGACAGTTTAAAAGAAACAGCCACCCAGTCAACCAGTTGCAGATGGATATACACACTGCCAAACAGTCAGAAACAGTCACACAGTCAGAAAGACAGCCGGCCATAGAGTTGCACATTGTTAGACAGCAAGCCACTGAACTGCACATGCACGGACATGCAGACAGAGGCAGACGGAATGTCAGACAGTTGCACATGGATGGATAGCCAGCCAAACAGAGTTGCAGACAGATAGTCACTTTCACATGGATAGACAGTCAGCCATCAGAGTTTAAACAGAACGCAACAGAATTGCAGATTCATAGACAGCCAAAGAGTGTTGGACAGACAAGCCAGAGACAAGATGGACATACACACAGCCAACTATATTTGCAGACACACAGTCAGAAAGACAGCCAGCCACAGAGTTGCACATGAATAGACAGACAGAGCCTAGGCAAAACCAGTTTTAAAAACTGTGATGGAACTGTGCTAAACGAGTCCTTTTCAGTAACTGAAGCAGGTATGCTTTGGAGCTGGTGCACCATTCATTAACACAAAAAGCTGTGGTTAGGGAGTGTGGCGCAGTCTAGATGATCTGTTACATGAATCAGATCTTTAGGGTGAGTCGGTAGGGATATTATATGCCTTATATGTAAAGAGAGTTACCCCTGATTAAAAGTTGGACAGACACACTGACACAGAAAGTTGCAGATGGACAAAGAGAGAAGGATAGACAGAGAGCCACACGCTGTTGCAGATGGAATAGATAAAAAGACTTAGCTTTTTATCATAAATACGCCTCCACGACCAGACCTGTGAAGGAAACTGTAATGGTTAAACCTGGGGGAGTGGATTCATTCAGGGCCATGAATCATAAGACATGGTGAACTAAGGTGGTAATCACTAATACCTTCATTGATAATGACTGGTTATAATGGGAGGAACTGACACAGGTTAGATACTGCAAAGTTTGTCGGAAATATTATGAGCTAGTGTAAATTTTTTAATACAAGCAGAGCAATTAGAATTAATGAATTAATTGATTGGAATAAAGTAAATTATGTAAACCATTTACCGGACTGGTGCGACTTGGCAGGGCCAGTCAGTCCTGGCACAGCACCTTCTCCATGTTCCCGGGGAAAACAGATCCCAGGTAGCAGAGATGAAGCCTTTCTTTGCAGAAGGGGGCCGAATGTCAAACCTGCAGCCAGCAGTGGAGCGTGAAGAGTTGGCTGAACGGCTTGCTCCCTCGTCAGTAGGTGGGCATGGGGCTAAAGACGACAATCCTGGCAGCTGTCTTCTTCCATATGGTGTCTAAACTACAATCATTAGATTTTCTCAGCATTCCCAATCTTTTCATTTCTCCAAGACTTCAACAAAATAGAACAGAATTCCTGCAGTAAGAGTACTAGCGAAAGGTCTAGCGAAAGGAGACTAAGATTAACCTATATCAGAAATAATTGTGTACTGCCTACTAGTGCTTGAAGGGGGGGGGGGTTAATTGTCTGCACTCACTCCCTTATTTACATGTAGACCCATTAATCCATACCCAATCATAATGTAACGATCACGGCTTTGTAGCTCGTCTTCAGGTAAAAATAAATAAATAAAAGAGTGAGAAGAGAACCATCCACTAAGAGTTATATATGGTTTACTACACCACAAACCCCCAAACCCCCAAAACCCAATGAAAAACCTAACATTCAAACAAAAATCCACCAGTTCTTTTAAATGACACATACCTGAAGTCCAAAACAGCCCAGAGTTAGACAGCAAACAAACAAACCAGAACCCCTCTGAAAAAAAACAAAACAAAACAAAACACGTCTTGAAAAACACAAACACAAAAGCTTTCCCAATTGTCACCAAGGATGAGACAAACTGAGCCACAAACTGAGCCACAAAAATGGCACCAATTTTGCCATTAAAGAGTACAATAGGCTTTAAGACCTGAACGTCATCAACAATCACAGTGATGGTTGCAATGTGTTACAATATTCAAACATGCAAAGAAATCCTTGGTCACTGTAAGTATGAGGTTTCCACATTACATGCTATAGTAGGGGGAATGACAGTAGAGTAAATAGAATAAATGATTACACACACACACACACACACACACACACGTTAAATTACTTACTTGCCAACTATCCAATTCACTAAGAATGACGGAACCCAGGCGGCCCCAATGATCATGGATGTCTTCTTCCGAACGGTGTCCAGAAGTGTGCAGCAGTGCTCCTTCGGGGCCTCGCTGTGTCAGGTGGAGAATAGTAGAGAACGATGATGCTGAAGGAATCACGCTGCCGCAGCGCCAATGAAAGCCTGGCGACGTTCAGGACACCGGCACCTAGAAAACAGGAGGCCGCGGAGCTCGTCTTCAGATAAAAATAAATAAATAAAAGAGTGAGAAGAGAACCATCCACTAAGAGTTATATATGGTTTACTACACCACAAACCCACAAACCCCCAAAACCCAATGAAAAACCTAACATTCAAACAAAAATCCACCAGTTCTTTTAAATGGCACATACCTGAAGTCCAAAACAGCCCAGAGTTAGACAGCAAACAAACAAACCAGAACCCCTTTGGAAAAAAACAAAACAAAACAAAACACGTCTTGAAAAACATAAACACAAAGGCTTTCCCAATTGTCACCAAGGATGAGACAAACTGAGCCACAAACTGAGCCACAAAAATGGCACCAATTTTGCCATTAAAGAGTACAATAGGCTTTAAGACCTGAACGTCATCAACAATCACAGTGATGGTTGCAATGTGTTACAATATTCAAACATGCAAAGAAATCCTTGGTCACTGTAAGTATGAGGTTTCCACATTACATGCTATAGTAGGGGGAATGACAGTAGAGTAAATAGAATAAATGATTACACACACACACACACACACACACGTTAAATTACTTACTTGCCAACTATCCAATTCACTAAGAATGACGGAACCCAGGCGGCCCCAGATCATGGATGTCTTCTTCTGAACGGTGTGTGCAGCAGTGCTCCTTCGGGGCCTCGCTGTGTCAGGTGGAGAATAGTAGAGAACGATGATGCTGAAGGTATCACGCTGCCGCAGCGCCAATGAAAGCCTGGCGACGTTCAGGACACCGGCACCTAGAAAACAGGAGGCCGCGGTGTTACTCTTTGGGCCCAAAATGTAAGTGTTTTACAGTAAAAACTCCAACAATGACGGAGACAACAACTCTCTCAGGTATTTTGAAGACCATGTTGGAGAGGTCCCAGGCTGCCTCTGCCTCGTCTTCCATCTGTGGAGTTTGAACTGCCTCTACAACAGCAACTAGATCAGCCGTTCAAGCAGGACGAGCTCCATGCAGAGCGTCTGGAGATCTTGTTCCTCCGTGGTCTCCATGTTCCTCGAGTGTAAACACAGAGACAGAAATGCAATTGTCAGTTAGTGAGAGACAAAGTACTGTACAGTAACACAGGTAGCAGATAGCACAAGGATTACAAGATAAATAAGACAAAGCTAATATTAAGACTATAAAAGTAGGCATAGTTGTTAGACTCTCTTGGTTCAATTATGTCATGAGCTTTCAAAGCAGGACTGCATCGAAACAGCAATTTAGAGTCTTAAAATACCACCTGGTCCTATAGATTCAGTGTGCAAAAGAGGGTTGTAGATACACTCAAATGAGAGCTATCCAGCTCCTGTTTTTCAATTGTTACAATAGACAAAGTATGAAAGAACCATTAAAAGAACTGGTGGATGTTTGTTTGTATGTTTTGTTGTGTTTTCAGTGGGTTTGTGGTGCAGTAAACAAAATAACACTTAGTGGATGGTTCTCTCTGCATTCCTTTCTTTTTCATTTCAAGACGACTTACAAAGCTGTAACCATTACAACGTGTACAAGACCTGATCCAAGTTGGACAGTCAGTAAATTGACCCAGTTCATTTGGCTCAGACAACACTGGACTGCAGTCATGCATGTAATGAGGTACTTAAAGGCTTTAACTGATCATGGACTGTGTTACCAGAAGAGTGGAGAGAAACTGAAGCTTCAGTCACACAGTGATGCAGATTCGGCATCAAATACAGAAAACAACAGGCTCCAGTTTTAGTCCAACTAAACACTGTCCTCTTACTCTCTGCTTGGTCTACATGTAAAGGAAAATACATGGCACTGGCTGTTACCACTTAGGAAAGCTTGTACCTCACGCAGCTACTAAATGCCTTGGACAGTGATCACCAATATGTATCTGAAAATATTGGAAGACGACCAAGAAGCAAATTGCTCTTTCCATGAACCCTGTTTGTTGACAAAGATGAAGACACGTCCACATTAGACACCACTTCATTCGATCAGCGCTCCATGAGTGTTAAATAACTCCACACTGACCCACAGCAGATATGGTTATGAGAAAGCCAAACCTTTCAAAGATTATTTAGAGTATTTGGATCAGTATAAAACACTTACAAACATGACAGATAGAAGCGATACTCAAAATGAGAAAGGGAATCTTTGTAGGGTACGACAAGAACAGTCCATCATACCTAGTCTATTATCCAGACACAGGGAAAGAAATTTCACAAGCCAAAAAAAACACACAAAAAAAATCAAATTCAAAATCAAACCCAGACTGACCAGGTAAAGGCAGCTGATTATTTCCATAGGGAGAGATGTGTACCTCCCCATGTCAACAGCCGACCATTTAATTTTACCACAGAAGAGGTTCAGTAGTTTCAACCTAATGCTCAGGGATGGTGCCTGAACAGAGGGAGACAGACCTAGTACACACCATCCAAAGAGAGATAGTAAAGCACCTCAGTATGTAGCTGACTGTATCAGATATTAAAGACCAGATAATCACAGATACTGACTTCTGTTAAAGGGTCTGTAATGTACCACAGAGCATAAAAAGAGGAAAGGAGTTCAACAAAATCAGTTTTGGGTTGATGCAGATGACAGCACAGTATAACCTTCAGCTTCACCAGATAGACGTTACAACAGCCACTCGCACTGATTGATTGTGAGATGCATATGGAGCAAACAGAGGAATTTGAAGGAAAATCAAACAGAGGTGAAAAGGTTTTCTGTGTGCTCTCGACAGATAATTCTCTAGGGTCTAGAGATTATATATTTACCAGCCCACATTTAATGCGGGAGCTGCTTGTACTCCGACAGCCAAACCTTTTGAACATGAGAGTATTTGAATCAGCATAGAACACTTACAAACATGACGGATAGAAGCAAGACTCAAAATGAGAAGGTGAATCTTTGTAGGGAACGACAAGAACAGTCCATCATACCTAGCCTACTATCCAGACACAGGGAAAGTCCTTAAACACAGTCTGGTGAAATTTCTTACAGTGTGTGTTACAGAACACCAAACCCAGATTGACCGGTCAATAGCAGTCAAGAGAGAGAGCAGTCAAGATAGCAGTTAAGAGAGATGTGTACCCCCATGCTTACAGCTAACCGTGTTGATCAGACTCCAGAAGAGGTTTAAGAGTCTCAAACTGATGCTTAAGATGGCGTTTAAACAGAGGCTGACATAGTACACGCCATCCAAAGAGAGAAAGGAAAGCACCTCAGCAGCTGACTTAGCTGACTGTGTGTCAGCTATTAAAGACCAGACACTGACCAATATTGACTACAGTTACAGGGTCTGTAATGTAATGAGCTGTAATGAGCTTCAAAGATTCAAGATTCAAGAGTTTTATTGTCATATGCACAGCCAAAACAGACAGTTACGCTGTACAATGAAATTCTTACTTTGCTGTCCCTCCATTCACCAATAGATAAAGATAACAAAAAAGAAATTAATAATAAAAAATATATACAAAATAAATAAAGTATAATAATATAAGTTGAAGTAAAAAAAAAATTAAAGTAAAAAAAAAAAAAAAAAATTAAAGATGCAAAGAGTTCAACAAAATCACAGTTTTGATTTGATTCAGATGATCGCACAGTATGACCTTCAGCTCTACCAGATGGATGTTACAACTACTACTTGCATGCACCGATTGATGTTGAGATGTATATAGAGCAACCAAAGGGATTTAAAGGAAAATCAAATACAGGTGAAAAGGTTTTATGTAAACTGAACAAGTCACTGTATGCTCTCAAACCATCTGGAAGAACCTGGAACATGATTATCTAGATGAAAATGGCTCAACACAGAACCCAGCTGACCATCGTGTCTACAACAAACACCCTGAAAACAGGAGGATAATACTGATAATCTGGGTTGAGGATCTCATCATTGCTGCAGAGACAATGACTTACTCATGGAGGTACAAAAAGAGGTGAACAACATTTAAGATGAAGGATCTAGGAAAACTGAACTATTTTCTAGGTACTGATTTTGATCAAAGTCATTGAGGAGTAAAGAGGAGTCAAAAGAAGTTCAAAAGTACTAGAAGAATTTGGTATGTCTGCCAAGGTCATGTGCCATGTGAACAAAAGTTACAGTGTAACAAGTAGTGATTCTGTTGATCCTACAAGATCTCACAAAGCAGCAGGTAGATTGACACAGCTACTAAATTCCATGGACAGTGATCACCAATAGGCATCTGTGAAAAATACCTGAAGACAACCAAGAAGCAAATCACTTTCCATGAACCCTGTATGTCCACAAAGATGAAGACATATCCACATTAGACACCACTTCATTCGATCAGCGCTCCATGAGTGTAAAATAACTGAACTCCATCCCACAGCAGATATGGTGGCAGATGTTATGACAATACCAAATACAAAATCAGTTTTGGGTTGATGCACAGTATGACCTTCAGCTCCACCAGATAGAGGTTACAACAGCCTAGTGAATGCTTCAATTAATTGAGAGATGTATATGGAGGAAAATCAAATACAGGTGAAAAGGTTTTCTGTAAACTGAACAAGTCACTGTATGCTCTCAAACAGTCTGGAAGAACCTGGAACAACATGTTACCTGATTATCCAGATGAAAATGGCTTTACACAGAACTTAGATGACCACTGGGTCTACAACAAACCCCCTGAAAACAGGGATAGATGTTCATCATGAAGTACAGTAAGCTAGCTGGGATACTGTTGGTGATCATGATCACAGGTGTGTATTTATTGTCTCAGGAACAGACTGGCTCCTTTACGAGTGTGTTGGCTACAGTATCTGTACATAAAGGCTCTATATAACATGACATTGAGGTCAGAAGTCCATCATGAACGCTAAAAGCCTCCACAAACTTCCAGAGGGAGCGATTCTATGTCACCCACCAATGTGAAAATCACTGTTGTTGGTCATTTAGAGTCTTAAAATACCACCTGGTCCTATAGATTCAGTGTGCAAAAGAGGGTTGTAGATACACTCTAGTGAGAGCTATCCAGCTCCTGTTTTTCAATTGTTCCAATAGAGAAAGTATGAAAGAACCATTAAAAGAACTGGTGGATGTTTGTTTGTATGTTTTGTTGTGTTTTCAGTGGGTTTGTGGTGCAGTAAACAAAATAACACTTAGTGGATGGTTCTCTCTGCATTCCTTTCTTTTTCATTTCAAGACGACTTACAAAGCCGTAACCATTACAACGTGTACAAGACCTGATCCAAGTTGGACAGTCAGTAAATTGCCCCAGTTCATTTGGCTCAGACAACACTGGACTGCAGTCAAGCATGTAATGAGATACTTAAAGGCTTCAGCTGATCATGGACTGTGTTACCAGAAGAGTGAAACTTGAGGCACACAGTGATGCAGATTTGGCATTAAATTCAGGAGACAGACGAAGCACAACAGGCTCCAGTTTTAGTCCAACTAAAGACTGTCCTCTTACTCTCTGCTCTGTCTACATGTGAAGGAGAATACATGGCACTGGCTGTTACTATTCAAGAAAGCTTGTACCTCACACAGCTACTAAATGCCATGGACAGTGATCACCAATAGGCACCTGTGAAAATACCTGAAGACAACCAAGAAGCAAACGCTCTTTTCATGAACCCTGTATGCCGACAAAGATGAAGACACGTCCACATTAGACACCACTTCAGTCGATCAGCGCTCCGTAAGTATAAAATAACTGAACTCTGTCCCACAGCAGATATGGTGGCAGATGTTATGACAATACCTGCAACTAAGCTGAAGCTGGAGAAAGTTAAGAGCTTTGTGTTTGGGAGGTAAACGGGTGAGTGTTGTGCTGTGGAATGCCATGTGCAGTGTGAGAGCAAGTGGGGCTCGAATCAACCGATGGGCTGCAAGCCAAGCTAACCATCTTACACAGCAATTTACCTAAAGAACTCTTCACAACAGGGCCTTAATCAGCTGATTGAAACAACCTCCATACGACATGCTGACAGGGAGAAAGCCTGACTCACAGTTGTAGGGTACGACAAGAACAGTCCATCATACCTAGACTACTATCCAGACACAGAAAGTCCATAAACACAGACTTGTGAAATTTCTTACAGAGTGTGTTACAGAACACCAATCCCAGACTGACCAGTCAATAGCAGATGACTTCCATGAAAAGAGACATGTACCCCCATGCTAACAGAAGAGGTTCAAGAGTCTCAAACTGATGTTCAAGAAGGAGACAGACATAGCGCACGCCATCCAAAGAAAGCCAGGAAACCACGTCAGTACTTAGCTGACCATTTCAGAAGACCAGATGACGACCGATACAGACTACTGTTACAGGGTCTGTAATGTACCACAGAGCTTAAAAAGAGGAGCTCATCAAAGTCAGTTTTGGGTTGATGCAGATGACACCACAGTATGACCTTCAGCTCCACCAGATAGAGGTTACAAAAGCCACTCACGCCGACTGATTGTGAGATGAATATGGAGAGTACTCAAACACAGACTTGTGAAATTTCTTACAGTGTGTTACTGAACACCAAACCCAGACTGACCAGGTAATGGCAGCTGATAATTTCGATGGGGAGAGATCTGTACCCCCCCTTGCAAACAGCTAACTGTGGTGATTAAATTCCTGCAGAGGTTCAAGAGTCTCAAACCGCTAAAAGACATGGTACACACTATTCAAAGAGAGACAGAAAAGCACCTCTAGCTTTAGTTGACTGTGTGTCAGATATTGAAGACCAGGTACTGACCAATACTGACTATTGTTACAGGGTCGGTAACAGAGCTTCAAAGAGGAGTTCAACTAAATCACAGTATTGGGTTGATGCAGATGACCTTGAGCTCCACCAGGTGGACGTTACAACAGCCTGCTTGCATGAACACATTGATGGAGAGATGTGTATGGAGCAACCAGAGGGATTTAAAGGAAAGAAATACAGGTGAATCAGGTCATTAGGACATCTGAAGTACATAAACAAAGTACGAAATAACCATTAAAAGAACTGGTGGATGTTTTGTTGTGTTTTCAGTGGGTTTGTGGTGCAGTAAACAAAATAACACTTAGGGGATGGTTCTCCCCGCATTTCTTTCTTTTTAAGTTCCAAGACGACTTACAAAGCCATAACTGTTACAACGTGTACAAGACCTGATCCAAGTTGGACAGTCAGTAAATTGCCCCAGTTCATTTGGCTCAGACAACACTGGACTGCAGTCAAGCATGTAATGAGGTACGTAAAGCACTGGCTGTTACCACTCAGGAAAGCTTGTACCTCACAGCTACTAAATGCCATGAACAGTGATCACCAATATGCACCTGTGAAAATACCTGAAGACAACCAAGAAGCAATCGCTCTTTCCATGAACCCTGTATGGTGACACAGAGTGTGTTACAGAAAACCAAACCCAGACTGACCAGTCAATGGCACGTGACTTCCATGAAAAGAGACATGTACCCCCATGCTAACAGAAGAGGTTCAAGAGTCTCAAACTGATGTTCAAGAAGGAGACAGACATAGCACACGCCATCTAAGGAGAAACAGGAAAGCACATCAGTATTTAGCTGACTGTGGGTTAGATAATGAAGACCAGACACTGATCAATACTGACTACTGTTACAGGGTAGAGGAGTTCAACAAAATCACAGTATTGGGTTGATGCAGATCACCTTGAGCTCCACCAGATGGACGTTACAACAGCCTAGTGAATGCTTCAATTAATTGAGAGATGTACATGGAGGAAAATCAAACACAGGTGAAAAGGTTTTCTGTAAACTGAACAAGTCACTGTATGCTCTCAAACAGTCTGGAAGAACCTGGAACAACGTTACCTGATTATCCAGATGAAAATGGCTTTACACAGAACCTAGATGACCACTGGGTCGACAACAAACCCCCTGAAAACAGGGTTAGATGTTCATCATGAAGTACAGTAAGCTAGCTGTGATGCTGTTGGTGATCATGATCACAGGTGTGTATTTATTGTCTCAGGAACAGACTGGCTCCTTTACGAGTGTGTTGGCTACAGTATCTGTACATAAAGGCTCTATATAACATGACATTGAGGTCAGAAGTCTATCATGAACGCTAAAAGCCTCCACAAACGTCCAGAGGGAGAGATTCTATGTCCCCCACCAATGTGAAAATCACTCCTAGGCCTTGATTCAGAGAGATGTATTCACTAGGTTTTGATCAAGTTTCACAGGAACATCGTGAACTAAGGAGCTGATCAGTCAGAACTTCACTGACCGTGACTTCTTTAGGGGCTAGAGATCGTATATTTAACAGCCCAAATTCAATACAGGAGCTGCTTGAACTCGGAAAGCAGAATGAATCTGAATCAATTCTAATAAAGTTGATAAAGAGGATTTTCTGACTTTACGATTATAAATCATGCGGGGACACAGACACAGTCTCCGTACTGCAGGTTAGTCTGAAACACTATGAGTGACTCTGATATATTACTGTTTAATACAAGCAGAGAAATCACAGAATTAATGCTGATAAAATCGAGGAAATCCTCTTAATCTAACCTGACTGGTGGGACTGGGAAGAGCCGGTCAATCCTGGAGCAGCAGCTTCTCCGTGTTCCCAGAGATCACGACGGACCCCAGGCAGCTCGGGTGAACTTCTCTGCGGAAGAGGACCTGCCGCTCCCCAAAGACCTCCCAGAAAAATCAGCGCCGACGCCCCTGTCCGGCAGCCAGCAGTGGAGCGAAGAGCCGGTGAACTTCTCTCTTACTCGTCGGTAGGTGAGCAGGGGGCCGAAGACGATGATCCTGGAGTCTGTCTTTCTCCAAACGGGGCTGAAGTCGCCTGCCGACGTCCAGGACACGGACACCTGGAGAACAGGAGACCGTGGCGTTGCTCTTTGGGCTCGGATACTTTGAGGAGTTTTACAGCAGAGTCTCCAACAATGAGAGCACCGCCCTGAGGAGCTGTACTCGGTGCCGGAGCAGGTGAAGGTGAAGAGCTGTGGTGGTGGGGAGTGGAGGTGACGAACCTCGGGGTCTTCCGCTCCGGTAGCGCTGGAACTGAGACCGCCGCGTTGGAGACGTCACGGGCTGCCTCTGGCCTCGTCTTCCGTCGGTGGAACTCGGACTGCCGGTCCAGCTGGACGAGCTCCAAGCTGAGCGTCTGGAGAGCTCGTTCCTCCGCGGTCTCCATGTTCCCCCACAGTGAAGTCAAACACAGGCGGTCAGTGAGACAGAGGACTGTACAGTAACACAGCCAGCTGCTGTGATCCTCGAGCTCTCTGCTCCCTAAGATCAATCAGACAGAGCTGAGAGTAAAGACTATAAAGGAGAGTCGGTCGCTCGACGCTCTGAGTCGACTCACGTCTCGAACAGCGGTTCAGAGTCTCGCTCAAAATACCGGAGATCACGTGATCGGCGGAACCGAAGCTTCGTTACGTCACTGAAACCGATCACGTGTCAACGCGCGTCAGTTCCCCGGTCCCGCTGTAGACCCGAGCACAACGAGCTGAATATAAACTGAAATATGAACTTAAATAAAATATAAATAAATAAAATGAGTGAATTTGGTTGACTTTCATTTTAAGAGAAAACTAAACATGAACATAGTTTTTACTTTGAACATCAGGTGTTGTTTCCAAACCGACAAAAGAGATAAAAGTCCTTGACAAACCTCCGTATTTGAGGGTTTTTAACTGGAGACGATGTGAAATTACCTCTAATAAAACATTAAGAGGAACAATAAGGACTAAATGACGGCAATCGTTTAAAATGTCTACCGCAGTCCAATTTCCAGACACTGGAGAGAGGGGTCTGCCCCGCCCCCTCAACCCCAGACCCGCAGCTCGAGCGGGTTGCCAGGTTGAGGACACTGAACCTGCAGGAACGAGCGCGAGACGAGTTCAGTAACTTTTACAATGACAAGCGACGACGAGTCATTTTCTGTAAGATGATCAGTAAATATACTCGCTTGATCTGTTTTTACTGTCTGTTCATTATAAACCAGCTCATGAGGATTTTATATAACTCTGTCAACTGTTAGCGAGCTAGATGCAGCGCTGCCGGCTTTATCCAGAGCCAAGCTCGTTTCTAAACGTTTCTCGTGTCTCGTTTCAGGTTAAATGAGTTTAATGAAGTGGAGATTTGGAGTCAGATGAACTTCACACTGTGAGGTATGGCCGTGTCTAACAGTCCGGCTGTGTGTCTCTGTATTAATGCGCCACAGGAGCAGCGCTTTTTTAGAGACAACAAATGAGTAATATATTGATCCTTTCTGGTTAAATACTTCATCTTACAGATATTCCACAAACAATACTAATTAATAATATAGAGAACTATAAGAGAAACACTGAGATCTGCAGAAGAACAAGTAACCTGAAGGAACTAGACCAGGCGGCGGAGGACTACATTTTGAGGACCCGCAGATGAAGTTCAGCTCAATCAGGCTGGAGGGAGAAGGTCCGCTATCAGAGAGAGGAGAGTGAGGCTTTATCACCGGGGGAGGAAACTAGTCTGAATCCCAGCACTTCAGTGTATGTAGACCACAATAATCACTTCCATGATATTAAAATATTCAATAATAAGATAAAGCTCCCATTAGTTTGTTGTTGTTGTAGATTGTTAGTTAATTAAGAAGGACGTTGGCAGATCTAGCTAGATAGTTGGGTAGCTCGGCTAATTAGCTGTTAGCTTTCACTGAACTCCAGCTTTCCTTCCTTCACAGTTTATTCAGGTCAGAGAGCTTTTATTTGTGGAAACACAAATATCTAAAGAAAGAGATCAACAGTAAATAGAAAGTCATTTTAATGAAATCCTACAGAATTTTCTCTGTGGAGGATATTTCATTATTTTTACTTAGAAAACAAAGCAGGATTTCTCAGTCAGGGAGCTGAAGCTCATAGAGGAGGATTTTCTAATAAAAATGAACCTCAGCTCTTTGTCTACTGGATAAGCTTGACTTTGGGCTTAAGTTATCTTGCTAATCTGAGAAATCCTGCTTTGTGAAATTCCCTCCAGGAGTGGCTAAATGTTTACATAGGATACATCTGATTTTGTTGGATGAACAGAATTACTGAACACATTTGATTGATTTTGTGGCTTTTGGTCTGCAGGTATCCCACCAATGCAGAGTATGTCCAAGTTAGCAAAGCTTTAATGGTGAAGATCTCTTTCCTGAGGGATGTTGAGGAGGACGGTTATGTACGTTTGTTTAAGAATGATTTTATTATGGTTGATCACAGAAGAGTAGTTGGTGTAATATTGGTGGAGAGATTTGAGTAATTCTCTTTTTTATGGTTGGGACTGATATCTTATGGTATCTTTGATGGAGGAATCATGCGTTGTTGGAGAGGATGCTACGTCTGAGGCCCACATTGAGGTATTGAGGATTGTGAAGGACCACATGAAGAAGACCTTTGAAGACTCTTGGAAGATTCTCAGGGGTAAGTGGAATAAAGTAATGTGAGGTAAAACAGTATAGCCATCAAATGTGATGTGATGAACCCACTTCATATGAATAATTGTGTCTTTTATAGTCTACTATAAGATATTTATGAAGGTTTTTTTTACTCTCCACTCCTGCCTTCATCTCTGCACTTTATTGCAACATCATAATGAAGCTTTTGTGTATTTTCTGCTTTTGTCTTACAGTGTATGATGAGGTTGATGCCATCCATCCTGTGATGGTGAACATTTGTCACCGCTTCAGCTGAAACAGTGCTGGGAGTTTTCCTCTAAAGGACTCCTAGGTGATCTTCAAGAGATGCTCAGAAAAAGTGTAAGCACACCATTTTCATCTCCACCAGCAGACCTACAGAAGACTCTTAAATTCAGTGATGCTCTCAGAGGTGTACAGGGTCAAAGGAAGGTGCTTCAGTGTGTATCTAATATTACACTAAATTATGTAAGTATTCCTTTGATGATGTTGGTGTAACGGGCCGCCTGCATACTGAAGTGATTCCATTCATTAGCAAAGTCACGTACTTACTAAACATAGACACTGTGTGGGTTCTGTATGGTAAACTGTTGCTTCTGGTTTCTGGTGGGTGTTTTTCTTTTTAATAAGGCTGATATTCTCTTATATAAGTGTAACCTACTTTACGTACATTTTGCCATGTCAGGATGAAATGATTTTTTTAGCTTGTATAATAAAACCTTTTTACTTAGTTTAATTGTATTATTTTGTTAATTTCTGTTAATGCCATATTATAATGGTATGGAGTGTAATTTCTTTTAATTTTATCATTTCTATTTCTGTTGCTCTTTCAATTAATGCTAAAGTTCAATATATTTACTATTTATGTTCTATAAATAAACAGTATCAAATGACATTTTGATCATGAGTGGATATTTCTGGTAGTCACTATAGGGTCCAGAATGGCTTGTCACTGGTGTGGTACCTCTAAAAGCACATGCTGGTACCTTTTGGAGAGGGGACACAGCTGTACCATAGTTTAAAGGTGCATTTTAGCCTCTTAGGGAACGTAACAGTACCTTAACTGGTACAAGAAACATGGGTACAATAAAGTGCTGAAAGGTTCTCTGTAGTACCTCAATAGGTTACAGCTGCAGGGACAAGCCTTTGTACTCTCTTAAGTCCAAAATGTTCTTGGTGTGTATGTGCACTATATACGAGAGAAGCCCTCAACTGACTACACAATAGAAACACCTATATCTATATGCTGTTCATCAACTTGTGCTCTGCCACCAGAGCTGGAAATCACCACCTGCATTTGTAATTGGGTCTTGGGACATCCTAATAAAAAAAAAAGACCCCAGTATGTGCGGTTGTGTAGTTCTGTGTCCTCCAGACTCTCTGTGTGACAGCGGAATATGGCAGCTCCGCTGTGACAGACTGAGGCTCTGCAAAATGCTCAGGACATAATAAGTGACACAAAGTCCCCTTCCATGAGAGACGTTCCTCACCAGCACTGTGTGTAGAAGGAGATTGCAGCTTCATTAGGGACACCTTTCAGCCCAGGCACACACTGTATAACCACCTACCATCCAGGAGGACATGAACAAACCAGTGAGATGAGACTGTCAGTGTTTGTGTCGTAATATTTCACATTAAAATATTCAAATCTAGGACTGTTTACTTAATCTGCCTCGACATGTGTAAAGCCATCACTAGACAATATGACAGGAACAACTTTCTCTCATTTCTTGGAAAAATCGTCTTTGTGAAAATTGGCAGTAGTTTAGTGTTCTGATGGACTTTAATTTAGTTCATGAAGTAATGTGAAGGAAAGGACCCTCTCCCTCTCTATGGAGTTCACTTTTATAAAGCAAAAACACACAACAACGGCTTCTGCACTCGAGAGTCTAATACAGTGTCTTTAATATTCAGCCTCCAATCACTCACTATTAAAGGCACAGAATCCATACACTCGAATAGCAGAGTGCACTTCTATATAGTGAGAAGGAATACTTTTGGAATTGACCTCATAGATGGAGCTTGGATGTCACCTTGTGGTCAAACCGATAAACTGCAAGAATTATAAATAGATGCACATATTGACAAAATCTGAAATGGAATACATTAAACATCTGTTTTAACAGCTGAGGCTTTTTAACAAAACTAACTGTAAACATAAAATAATCTTTATTGACAAAAATAGCAGAATGTTCTGCAATTTAACAAAAAGACTTAGTTATGCTGATCTATCTCTTCCAAATACATCAAATACTGTCAATAATGCATTTAAAAATGAAAAAGTGCTAGAAAATATGTGAGCAAAGATTGTCTACCTTATGAGACGGTATAAATGATATTTGAACCGATTTTGACTTTATTGATGCATTTGATTCATTTAAAGATTGAATTCTTCAATAAGTGAATTTCATGATTTACAAACTGTGTAAAACCACAGAGTCAAAGTTTAAAACGTTATTACCTGTGATTTATTTTTACATTTCTAATATTTAAATCAAGCAGAAATGACCCATCCCCACATTCCCCAATACACACAAAGGTTTTACAGTCCAGCTGTGCAACATGTTGGGTGCAGATTCCTACCAGAGCCCCACAGATAGAAAATGATGACCCACCAGTTACAGCAGACATATGACTCTCCCATCATAAAGCTATGAACTCTGCAAGTGTTTGCGGTTCTGGTGGACAGGTCGTACACTCACTCACCTGCTGTTTGTTTGTTTGCTCTCTTGACAAATTACTTGTTACTCCTAGTCCTCAGTTGATGTTCCTTCATCTTTGCTTTTGCTTATTTCTCTTAGCTAGTTGGTATTGTAATCTTTGTGCCAACTGCGACCTCTTACTTCACGTTACTTCGTCTCACCATCCGTCAATTGCGTTTCTGTGTGTTTGTTTACCTTGAGGAACATGGCGACCGCCGAGGAACGTGCTCTTCAAACGCTCAGCAAAGAGCTTGTCTTGCTGGACCAGCAGATCCAGTGGCTGTTGGAGAAGCAGGCCGAGCTCCACCAACAGAAGACGATGCTGGAGGCCGTCGGCACCGTGGTTCTCCACGTTGGAACGAATGACGTCTCCGCAGTTCTAAAGGAGCACTTGCACACGCTTCTGGACACCGTCCGGAAGAAGATAGACGCCAGGATCATCGTCTCTGGCCCCATGTCCATGTACGGTCGAGGGACTGAGTCGTTCAGCTGACTCTCCACTGCTGGCTTCGGGATTGGTGCGGCAGCGTTGGAGTGGACTTCGTAGACATCTGGGAGAGGTTTTGGAAGCGTTCACCCTCTACCGTAGAGATGAGCTTCACCCGAGCCGCCTGGGGTCTGTCGTTCTCTTCAGCAACTTGACGAAGGTGGTACGCCATGACTGACATGCTCTACCCAGTCATACCACTCAGGTAGGTGAATTAGAGAGTGGCCAGGTAAGTGTTTCACTCTGCCATTTCTTGTATGATGTGGGAAATAGTAATTTACCAGTATCACTCTCATATAGCTGATCAGATAAATGCTGCAGCATTGAGACTGTGTCTGTGCCTCATATAGTCCGCAATCGTAGACGTTCAAACATCAATTTTAACAACCTGATTAGAATCGACATTAGCGCTTCGTGATGTTCGAGTACTAGCAACTTCCGCATTTTTGGGCTGTTAAACATACGGTCTCTAGCGCATAAAGCCGTCATTGTCAATGAAATTGTTACTGTAAAACCCCTCAGTTCACTGTGTCTCTGTGAAACGTGAGTTAAACCTAATGAATTATTGCTGTGAATGAATCGACTCCCCCAGGCTTTAACTACTGCAGTTATCCACTAAGGTCTGGTCATGGCGGCGGCGTAGCCACAATCTATGATTCAGTTCTAGGTATAATCCTTAACTCAGGTTATGAAGCTAAATCGTTTGAAGTGCTTAGTCTTAAAGTGGCAGGCTTTTCTCCGGCTTCTAGAAAGCAGCTCTCTTTTCTGCTTATTACAGTCTATCATCCTCCTGGACCTTATACAGATTCTCTTAGTGAAATGTCTGACATCTTTTCAGAAGTAGCTGTCTCTACTGATTTCAGTTTTCATTTTGAAAAGGACTCAGGACCCCCATAGAACTGGGTTTAAATCAATCTTAAATGCTTTGGGATTCATTTAAAATGTTATAGGTCCAACTCCTAGATACAGGTCCAACCATACACTAGACCTAGTTCTGACCCTGCGTATTGAAACAGAACATATCCGCCTGCCGCCTCGCTTTATGAGCAAACATACCATAACAATGTCTACAGCTAGTGTATTTATTAATAACCTTCCAGATTTAACCATCTCCAGCCCATCTCATCATATAGATCTTGAGCATTGAACTGATGATCTGCTTTCTGTGCTCTGCTCTAATCTTGACAGTGTTGTGCCAATTAAGATAAAAAAAATAGGAGGAGAAAGCTAGCGCCTTGGTGTAATGACCATACGCGTACTCTCTATGGCTTGAATGGCATCATAGATATGTGGAATACAAAAAAGCTTTAATTAAAGCCAAATAGTCATAAATCGCATCACTAATAGACAATAACAAACACAACCCCAGATTCCTTTTTAATACTGAGATCAAACTCACCAGCAGTCACAGACAAACTAAGTCTGCCATTCCTGCTGACATTAGCAGGATCAAATTGAAAACATTGGACAAAAAAAATTCATAGTCAGTCGCTGACCACTGCAGTGAATGTTGATGAATGGTGCACCAGCTTTAATGCACTCTGAATATTTCCATCCGGTTACTGAAAGGACTTGGTTAGCATTATCAGCTCATTAAAGTCATCCTCATGTGTACTAGATCCTGTTCCAACACAGTTGTTTAAACAGGTTCTGCCTAGGGTTATACAACCAGCACTGGCCATAGTTAACTCTTCCCTCAACATTGGCCTTTGATATCGTAGATCATGCAATTCTGCTTGACAGGCTTGAAAATACTGTAGGAATTGTAATGTTTCCTATTCTTAATAAAGAAACATTATTTTCCACCACTCTGTTTATTGCAACTCCAGTACTAACAGGCTGCTGTGTGGGTGAGCTACATTCTTACTCTCCTTTTACTTCAAGGTTAGTAGCTGAACATATGTTACTCACTACTGCCACCTAGTGGACTAACAACAATTACTCAATATCACTACATCCCCCTTTTTCTCAAGAAATGTATCTGCTAACATATTATTCAGTATAACAAACAGAACATCAAACATTCTCTTACAAAGATCGTCGAAATACCAACATGAACAACTTTTTTTTTTCTTTTCGTTTTTTTTTTTTTTTTTTTACAACATCAGCAATGTAAATGTAGTGCCATCAGAAAAGTGCTCTTTTACAGGTTCAGTCTATCTGTCGCTTTAACTTTGCGTGAGGATCTTCTTAACACAGATAGGTAAGCTTGCTTGTCTGCCACATCACTGTGCAGAGTGATTGGTGTCTCTGATGATGCAGAGGTTTCCGAATCTCGGTCACTGGGCTGTTCTTGGAATGTCTCTTGTGTTTTCAGAAGGGCTCTACGATTCCTTCTCAGAATCTGTCCATCCTCAGTTCTGACTGTATAAGATCTTGGACTTACTTTATCCAGAACTGTGGCCTTTGTGTTCCAACTGCTTGTGTCTCCAATTGTCACAGTGTCGTGTTTTGACAGTGGTTCCAGAGCTCGAGCTGATCTGTCATTTTTTTCTTTTTGTCTTCTCCTTAGTCTCTCTTGCTTTTGTTTCTGGCACCTGCTCAGATTTTGTCCTGCAATGTGAGGAAGTGTGGTTCATATCTTGTGCTTCATTAAAAGTGCAGCAGGGGACATCCCGTGTTCAAGGCGAGGCTCGATAACTCAACAGAGCTAGATAAGGATCAGCATTGCAGTCGTTTGCCTTCTTGAGTAGTTGTTTGACTATGTGCACTCCCTTCTCAGCCTTTCCATTTGACTGTGCAAACAGGGCACTGGAAGTCACATGCTGAAAGTCATACATCTCAGCAAAGTTTTGAAATTCCTTACAACTGAAACATGGGCCATTGTCACTGCATACGATCTGTGGGATACCATGTCTGGCAAAGATTGACTTCAAGTGTTTGATAACACAGGCAGCAGTCATTGTAAAAAGCAGTGAGATTTCTGGGTAATTTGACAGGTAATCAATCACCAGCAGGTAATTCCTTCCATCCAGATGAAACAGATCGGTACCACCTCTCTGCCATGGCTCAGCTGGTAGATCATCGGTTCTTTTGACTGTTTGTTCTGGTGTTTCAGACATGTTGGACACTTTGAGACCATGTGATCAATATCAACATTCATGCCTGGCCAATAAACGGCAGTTCTGGCCCTCCTTTTGCATTTCTCTATTCCGAGGTGCCCTTTGTGTATTCTCTTTAGCATGTCTTGGCGCAATGACTGAGAAATGACAATCCTGTTCTTTCTAAGCAACAGTCCATTCACCATGCTTAGATCCGCTCTAATGTAATACTGCTGACATAACCCTTTAGGCCAACTAGTGTTCATATATGTTATGACTTGTTGCAGTACCTTGTCTTTAGCTGTTTCAACTGCAATCAGCTCAGACTTCATATCAGACACTGGAAGAGTTTCAGAGACCAGGTTCACATGCAGATTAACATCCTTCTCTGTGGAACTCTCACTGGTCAACTAGTTGTGTTCCAGTGCTCTTGACAAAGCATCGGCCAACACAATGTATTTTCCTGGGGTGTAGATCAGTTCAAAATTGTAGCGCTGAAGCTTCATCATTAACCTTTGAATCCATGGAGACATTTCACTCAGGTTTTTCTTAATGATGGCTATTAATGGCTTGTGGTCTGTTTCTGCCACAAATGTAGGTAAGCCATACACATAGCTATGGAATTTCTCCACACCATACACTAACCCCAAACATTCCTTTTCGATTTGCGCATAGTTATGCTCAGATGAAGTCATTGTTCTTGAAGCGTATGCGACTGGCTTCCAGCTGTAACCATCAGCTTGGAGAAGGACTGCACCTAATCCGTGTTTCGATGCATCTGTGGATAGCTTTGTAGGTTTTGACAGATCGAAGAAAGTCTGTACTGGCTCTGTGGTAAGGATTGTCTTGAAACTTTCCCGCTCTTTCTCATGTTTGGCAGTCCACTTGAACTCATTAGTATGGTGCAACAGCTCTCTCAAGTGCACCGTCTTTGAAGACAAATTTGGAATGAATTTTCCAATGAAATGTATCATTTCCATTACTCGCAAGCCAGGGAGCCAAGGATCGCTTGTGTCTTTGCTCAGGTTCGACGCCGAATTCTGAAAGCTTGTCTCCCAGGAATGTCAACTCCTTAACAGCAAACTGACACTTGTCTCTGTTTAGTTTCAGGCCATGCTTCTGAATGCTTTGCAGTACCTTGGTAAGTCGTTCATTATGCTGGGCTAGTGTGGAACCCCAATGGACGATGTCAATGCCCTCAATGATGCTCTCCATTGCTCTGTGGAAAATTTCTGGAGCTGAGGAAATTCTAAATGGCATCCTAAGAAAAGAATACCGACCGTATGGGGTGTTGAATGTGCAGAGCTTTGTGCTGTCTTCATGCAGTTTTAATTGCCAGAAGCCCTGGGATGCATCAAGTTTGGAAAAATACCTTACTCCTGCCATCTCACTTGTAATTTCTTCCCTGGTCGGAATCTGGTAATGTTCTCTCTTGATATTTGCATTTACTCTATTTTCTGTATGACACCCAATGATGTCATTCTGTCCAGCTCTTGTTTTAATCTGCCTTGGAGAGGAGCTGGAACTCTTCTGGGGGAATGAACTACTGGCTGTGCATCTTCCTTTAACTGTATATTGTAGGTAAATGGAAGAACACCAAAACCCTTGAAGACATCTGGGAATTGCTGCACAACTTCATCTGTATTACTTTTCTGCATGCCAGTATTGTTAATTCTGTATACTCGCTTGACCAGTTCTAGTCTCTCACAAGCCTTATCACCAACAGTGAGTCATGTCCATCTGGCACAATGACAAACAAGAGGTTGTGTTCTCTCTCTTTTACTGTCACAGTGAGTCTGCAGTTGCCTTTAGTTTCAATGCATTGTCCATTGTAGGCTTTAAGCTGTACCGACTTCTGATGAATTTGTGGCTTAAATTTCATTGTTTTGATGTAACTTTTGGTAATCAAATTGGCCTTGGCTACTGTGTCAAGCTTGAGTGGAACTATAGCTCCATTTACACACAACGGTACCATCCACTTGTCTTTCTCCACTGTATCAATGTTGGTCTGCTGAGTATGCCCCAGTGTGGAATCATCATGACTAATCATACCCACAAAGAATGTATTGCTAAGGTCAGTCTCTTCTACTGCTTCTATTGCTTGGCAAAGTGATTCAGTCCCTTGCATTTTGCACAACATTTGCCAAATGCTGGACACTGTCTTGGAGCATGCCGTGTGCCACATCGTCTGCAATTAAATGTGTCTTTCTCCTTATGCTGTTTCACTTTGTTTGGCTGATATTTCTGAACTTTTCCAGTCAATGCTGATACAACTGCACCTTCACCAGTCACAGCTTTTGTGATCTGTGATCTGTGATTGAATGTCTCCCCCTGTTGCTGAGTGCAAGAACGAAAGATGTACCTTTCAAACGTTTCATTCTTCTTTGGCGAGCAATGTTCATCAAATTTTTCAATGACTTTGTCATACTTTTCTCTGTCATCTGCTTCCCCAAAGACAAATGTATTGAAAACCTCTATTGCTCTATTGCCTCTATTCCTGCCAGCGTGAGAAGCAAAGCAATCTTGTGTGCATCTGGTTTGCTTTCCAGGCCCACGGCTTGAAGGTACAACGTGAACCGCTGCTTGAATGTCCTCCATTCCGCATCCACATTTCCAGTCCAGTTTACCGCATCAGCGGGCTTCACACTGTCCATGTTGGCAATTACAGATGTCAATAAAAGCACTCCTGGTACCATGTAATGTTTCCTATTCTTAATAAAGAAACATTATTTTCCACCACTCTGTTTATTGCAACTCCAGTACTAACAGGCTGCTGTGTGGGTGAGCTACATTTTTACTCTCTTTTTACTTCAAGGTTTTTCTAGAAATAACTGAACATATGTTACTCACTACTGCCACCAAGTGAACTAACAACAATTACTCAATATCACTACAGGAATTAAAGGGTCTGCCCTCGCTTATTTAACAGATCACCACCAATGTGTTTACTTAAAATATGAATATTTTTACTACTCAAAAGTAAGATATGGTGTTTCTCAGGAATCAATCTTGGGTCCGCTACTGTTTACTCTTTATATGCTGCCGCTGGGCAAAATAATCCATAAACATGGTAATGACTTTCTCTCATTCTCTCTGTTTTAGATGGGGGCTATCGTTCATATTCCGCTCCCGTTAACAGCTCAGTGCTGTGATTTCCTTCATTCTCCAGCATTTCTTTTAGTAACCGTGTAGTTTGATGCCTGTGATTACAGTATAATGTCGGGCTGTCCCTTAAAGCCTTTTCTGGACTCCGGAGAGTCGGCAGTAACAGCAGCGAGTGTTCGGAGCTCTGCTGCTGTGAAGGGAGAAGTAGGCTGAGAAGGTGGATTCAGAAACGTTCCTGTATCTTCTGCGATCATCGTCTGTCATTACCCACGGCTTCAGTCACTCCAGCAGCCCGCTAGCCTCTCTTAGATTTGAGGTGCGAGCCATTGCTAGCTCCCAAACTAGCTATCCAGTTTCCATTAGCTGCTCACACCAGCTAATAAGATCAGCCGTAGATCAGCAAATATTGATAATGCTGTACAGTGAGCAGTATTTGTTTTTCTTCCTGTTATAATTCTACTATTTGAGGCTATACTGCTATTGTACAGGTGCTGTTCATAAAATTAGAATATCATGAAACTTGAAACACACAGACTGATATATTTCAAGTGTTTATTTCTTTTAATTTTTGTGGTTATAACATCAACTTTTTCATATAATATTCTAATTTTCTGACCAGCACCTGTACATGACTCAACTGAAGATGTTCAGAAATCAGGTTCTGAATCTTCTTGCTGTGCTTCTTGATTCAGACTGCCTTACGACCACCCACTGCTTCTGATTCAGTCCCAGAGAGGAGCTTCATTGGTGGAGAGATCTACCTGCTGCTCCATGGCCTCAGTATGGATCACTCTCCGGTCCTCTGGTCCTAGGCCGGTAAATCAACAGAGTGTGGAAGTTCAGGTCCGTATCACTGAGACAACCGGAACAAGCTTCACCCTCCATATTGAACTGGACACCAGTGGAGAGCCGATGCCTGAGGTGAAGAACATTCAATCACTGCACTTTAATGATCACTTCTCTTGTAAATAAATGTAATTTTTCTCTCAGAACAGATGTTTAATCATGAGCAAATTTCTCTTTTTCAGGGTTGTCTGAAAGTAACCTACTTTCAAATCTACCAAGCATTTCACTTCATTTACACTATTCGACCAAATATTTGTGGACACCCCTGCTTAACAATCCATTCAGATACTTTATGTTGCACCCATTGCTGACACAGATGTGCAAATGCACACACACAGCTTGTCTAGCCCCTGTAGGTTAGATTGAGCTGTGGAGCAGTGGAACTGTGTTTTCTGAAATGATGGATGGTGCTCCATCCAAAACTTTAGAGATGGGTTGGAGAGCTGGGGATAATTAGGTGGGGTGATCAACCAATATACTGACCTCACTAAAGCTCTTGTCGCTGAATGCAATCAAATCCTCACAGCAATGCTGAAAAAAGTGTAAATTGGAGAAATCTTTGAGTAACTCAACCCAGAGATGTTATTAATGAGGAGACCGGTCGCTGATTGAAATATGAATGGGAGTTCTCATAATGCTCAAAATGGCATCTGTTTACTGACAAAGCCCCGCCCCCAACACAATCAACCAATCAGGTTCTGAATAAAGTCCCGCCCTTCAACAAAAACAACCAATCCGTTGGCTGCTTACGGATTAAATCCCACTCTCCGGTAACGAGCTAAAGTTGCTAGATTATATTGTGGCTCTGACCAGACCGTGTCAAAATAAAAGTCACCAATACAAACGAATCTGCAACATAAAATACTTTTGACTGAGAGCATAAAATACTTTTGACTTTTTTTGACTGAGAGCTAAAATTACTGTCTTACATTAATTCCCACTTCCACTTTTATTTTGTTGTTCATCCAAAAATGTATGTGAAAACTGATCTACTTTTGTTCAATTTTATTGCTGCTACATTACATATCCTTGGCTTTAAAATTTAAAAGAAAAAAGTTACCTGTTGTTATCCAGATGAAAATGATGAAAAAACAACAAACAGCACCTTCTAGGTACTGATTTTGATCAAAGTCAAGGAGCAGTAAAGAGATGTCAAAAGAAGTTCACATCAAAAGTACTAGAACAATTTGGTATGTCTGCCAAGGTCAACCCCATGTGAACAAAAGTCACAGTGTAACAAGTAGTGATTCTGTTGATCCTACAAGATCTCACAAAGCAGCAGGTAAACTGACTTGTGAAGAGACAAATGGGACAAAGAAATCACAGTAACTCAAACCAAGGACTTCCCTGGTTTAGACTTTCCTTTCACAAGGAAACATCCAGAATTTATAAACTGTCTTCAGAAAAAAGGACATCTGAAGTACAAACACCTCGGTGAGAGCTACTGTTTTCAATTGTATGTTTGTGGGTTTGTGGTACAGAAAACAAAAATACTTGGTGGATTCTTTTATTTTTAATCTAAAGATTACCTACAAAGCTGTAACAGTTACAATGTGTACAAGATCTGATCCAAGTTGGACCGTCAGTAAATTGTTGCAGGACTTTTGAACAACAATGGACTGCAGTCTAGCATGTAAAAGGGAGCGTGGGGAGAAACTGAAACTTGAGGCACACAGTGATGCAGATTTGGCATCAAATACAGAAGACAGATGAAGCACAACAGGCTCCAGTTTTAGTAAAGACGGGTCTGTTACTCTCTGCTCGGTGTACATGTGAAGGAGAATTAATGGCACTGGCTGCAACCACTTAGGAAAGCTTGTACCTCACACAGCTACTAAATGCCATGAACAGTGATCACCAATAAGCACCTGTGAAAATATTGGAAGACAACCAAGAAGCAATTGCTCTTTCCATGAACCCTGTATGTTGAAGATGGGAAGGTGTATGTAGACATTAGAGGCCAGTATTGGGATCAGTATACTACACTTACAAACATGACAGATAGAAGAGAGACTCAAAATGAAAAAGAGAATCTTTGCAGGGTACAACAAGAACAGTCCATCATACCTAGTCTACTATCCAGACACAGGGAAAGTCCTTAAACACAGGCTTGTGAAATTTCTTACAGAGTGTGTTACAGAACACCAAACCTAGACTGACCAGGTAATGGCAGCTAATTATTTCCATAGGGAGAGATGTGTACGCCCTTGCCAACAGTTAATCGTTTTGATCTGATTCCTGAAGAGGTTCAAGACTTTCAAACTGATGCTAAAGACAATCGTACACACTATTCAAAGAGAGATAGGAAAGCACCTCAGTTTTTTAGCTGACTGTGTGTCAGATATTGAAGACCAGACACTGACCAATACTGACTACTGTTACGGGGTCTGTAATGAACCAAGCTAGCTGTGATGCTGTTAGTTATTATGATCACAGGTGTGTATATATTGTCTCAGGAACAGACTGGCTCCTTTATGAGTGTGTTGGCTACAGTATATATACATAAAGGCTCTATATAACATGACATTGAGGTCAGAAGTCCATCATGAACGCTAAAAGCCTCCACAAACTTCCAGAGGGGGCGATTCTATGTCCCCCACCAATGTGAAAATCACTCCTAGGCCCTTGATTCAGAGCTCTGTATTCACTTGGTTTTGCTCAAGTTTCACAGGAACATCGTGAACTAAGGAACTTATCAGTCAGAACTTTATTGACCATGACTTTTTTTAGGGGCTAGAGATTGTATATTTAACAGCCTAAATTCAATACAGGAGCTGCTTGTACTTGGTAAGCAGAATGAATCTGTATCAATTCTAATAAAGTTGATCAAGACGATTTTCTGACTTTACGATTATAAATCATCCGGGGACACAGACACAGTCTCCATACTGCAGGGTTAGTCTGAAACACTATGAGTGACACTGATATATTACTGTTTAATACAAGCAGAGAAATCACAGAATTAATGGTTATAAAATTGAGGAAATCCTCTTAAACTAACCTGACTGGTGGGACTGGGACTCGTTTTTATTGTCTGTTCATTATAAACCAGCTTATGTGGATTTTATATAACTATGTCAACTGTTAGCTAGCTATATGCAGCGCTGCCGGCTTTATCCAGAGCCAAGCTCGTTCTCCTGAAAACAAAAGCCCACTGCTCCTAAAATACACTCTGGAGTTGGAATTACTAATTTGCACATCCTGACAACATACTACTGAGTTTAACAGATAATATACACACTTTTTTTTCGAGTAGTAGCTGCTGTAGACCTCAGTAATGCAGGGCCCTCACTGGTGCTTCACCACACAAACCTTCTGGACGCAGGAACATTATCAGGGCTTCCAGCTCTTTTGCTTTCATTCATCACCCAGCTCCCACCATTTCATGTAGTTATTGTTACACATTAGTTTATTTCACATTGTCTTCACCCTGATTTACGTTTATAACATTGTTGTTTGTTGTTAAAATAAAGTCAAATTATTAATGAACAATGCTGATGACTGGACTTAAGAATGACTTATGGGTTGATGAAAAAAAAAAAGATGAAAATGAACAATTTTATTAAACAGTTGTATGCATTTCCTATTTACAGAGTAATAAGGGTTTATAAGGGTAAGTAAGTAACAAAATGGTAATCACATTGTTTAAAATGGTTATGTTCAACATGATTTACAGTATTGATAATTGAAAATTTCATAGTTTATCATTAACAAAACCGGAAATGCTGAGATCAGTATACAAACTCCAATCAGTGCAACAACCTTAATATAAAACAATGCAAAACAAGGTATAGCAACAGATATGAATAAATATAATACAGAATAATTTATCAAATGGACTTTAAAGGGACTTGAGAGATGTGCAGCTCTTCCTCCAGTGGGAACTGTTGCTCATTAGTCTGTCTGGACGCTGCACATTTACAGTACATTTACTTCTACATTACTGCTGAAAACAATAATCACAACTTCCTGAGGTCACTGATCTCATGTTCATTCATGTTCAGGTTTTCGTTGTCTTGGACTCTCCTATTCTGAAGACGATATGATAAAGAATTGCACACTGTCAGTATAGGTGTGGACTGCAGCTACTATTTTCTCTGTGTCATGTTCAGTAATAAACTATAGTTACCTCTTCTCCAAAGCTTCAGAGACATCCATGGTGCTCTTCAGAGCTTCAGTCCTTTCTTCTAGATGTGGTAGATCTTCTCTATAGAGATAAAATTGTTCTGTTTGTGAAAATGTAGGCCACCAGTAATATTGCACTTCTGTACTGATATTAGGATCTATAATTCACAATGTGGTCTGAAAACATATTAGTTCAGATCCTGAATACTGACCGGTCTGAAAGTGTTCCACTTGAGGGACACCCAATACTGGACAGGGACACTCAAATGAGGCTTCTTCTACTGCCTCTTACTAGGGGTGGAGGTGCTTGGACATTCAAAGCTAAAAAGAATATGAAGAACGACTGTGTGTCACTTAGCTTGAGGACTAGATAGCTAGCTAGCTACCATGTGTTCAGTGAAAAGTCAGCATTTTTATTAATGAAACACAAATAAAGAAAGATACTGGATAAGCTTGACTTTGGGCTTAAGTTATCTTGCTAATCTGAAAAATCCTGCTTTGTGAAATTCCCTCCAGGAGTGGCTAAATGTTAACATAGGATACATCTGATTTTGTCAGATGAACAGAATTACTAAACACATTTGATTCATTTTGTGGCTCTTGGTGTGCAGGTAACCCACCAATGCAGAGTATGTCCAAGTTACCAAAGCTGTAATGGTGAAGAGCTCTTTCCTGAGGGATGTTGAGGAGGACGGTTATGTACGTTTGTTTAAGAATGATTTTATTATGGTTGATCACAGAAGAGTAGTTGGTGTAATATTGGTGGAGAGATTTGAGTAATTCTCTTTTTTATGGTTGGGACTGATATCTTATGGTATCTTTGCTGAAGGAATCATGCGTTGTTGGAGAGGATGCTACGTCTGAGGCCCACAATGAGGTATTGAGGATTGTAAAGGACCACATAAGGAAGACCTTTGAAGACTCTTGGAAGATTCTCAGGGGTAAGTGGAATACAGTAATGTGAGGTAAAACAGAGCCATCAAATGTGATGTGATGAACCAACTTCATATGAATAATTTTGTCTTTTATAGTCTATTATAAGATATTTATGACTGTTATAGGTTTTTTATTCTGCTCTACTGCCTTCATCTCTACACTTTATTGCAACATCATAATGAAGCTTTTGTGTATTTTCTGCTTTTGTCTTACAGTGTATGATGATTGATGCCATCCATCCTGTGATGGTGAACATTTGTCACCGCTTCAGCTGAAACAGTGCTGGGAGTTTTCCTCTAAAGGACTAGGTGATCTTCAAGAGATACTCAGCAAAAGTGTAAGCACACTACTTTCATCTCCACCAGCAGACCTACAGAAGACTCTTAAATTCAGTAATTTCTGTTGCTCTTTCAATTAATACTAAAGTTCAATATATTTACTATTTACTTTCTATAAATAAACAGTATAGAAAGACATTTTGATCATGAGTGGATATTTCACTATAGGGTCACTATAGGGTCCAGAATGGCTTGTCACTGGGGTGGTACCTCTAAAAGCACATGCTGATACCTTTTGGAGAGGGGACACAGCTGTACCATAGTTTAAAGGTGCATTTTAGCCTCTTGGGGGACTTAACAGTACCTTAACTGGTACAAGAAACATGGGTACAATAAAGTACTTGTGCTGAAAGGTTCTCTATAGTACCTCAATAGGGTACAGCTGCAGGGACAAGTCTTTGTACTCTCTTAATTCCAAAATGTTCTTAGTGTGTATGTGCACTATATAAGGGAGAAACCCTCAACTGACTACACAATAGAAACACCTATATCTGTATGCTGTTCATCAATTTTTGCTCTGCCTCCAAAACAGTCATCCCCACCAGACCTGGAAATCAACTTCTGCGTTTGTAATTGGGTCTTGGGACGCCCTAATAAAAAAGACCCCAGTATGTGCGGTTGTGTAGTTCTGTGTCCTCCAGTCTCTCTGTGTGGCAGGGGAATACGGCAGCTCCACTGTAAAAGACTGAGGCTCTGCAATAGGTGGTGAGAAATGCTCAGGACATCAGATCTGGCACAAGGTCCCCTTCCATGAGAGACATTCCTCACCAGCACTGTGTGTGGAAGGAGATTGCAGCTTCATTAGGGGCATCTTTCACCCCAGGCACACACTATATAACCACCTACCATCCAGGAGGAGATGAACAAACCAGTGAGATGAGACTGTCAGTGTTTGCGTTGTAATATTTCACATTAAAATATTCCAATCTAGGACTTAATCTGCCTCGACACGTGTAAAGCCATCACTAGACAATATGACAGGAACGACTTTCTCTCATTTCTTGGAAAAATCGTCTTTGTGAAAATTGGCAGTAGTTTAGTGTTCTGATGGACTTTAATTTAGTTCATGAAGTAATGTGAAGGAAAGGACCCTCTCCCTCTCTATGGAGTTCACTTTTATAAAGCAAAAACACACAACAACGGCTTCTGCACTCGAGAGTCTAATACAGTGTCTTTAATATTCAGCCTCCAATCACTCACTATTAAGGGCACAGAAGCTGTTCACTCGAATAGCAGAGTGCACTTCTATATAGTGAGAAGGAATCCTTTTGGAATTGACCTAATGGATGGAGCTTGGATGTCACCTTGTGGTCAAACTGATAAACTGCAAGAGTTATAAATAGATGCACATATTGACAAAATCTGAATCAATTAAATACATGAAATATCTGATTTAACAGCTTTTAGCTGTTGATGCTTTTTAACAAAACTAACTGTAAAATAAAGTAATCTTTATTGACAAAAATAGCAGAATCATCTGCAATTTAACAAAAAGACTTTAGTTATGCTGATCTATCTCTATATCAAATACTGTCAATAATGCATTTAAAAATTAAGAACTGCTAGAAAATATGTGAGCAAAGATTGTCTACCTTATCAGACGCTATACATGATATTTGAACAGATTTGAACTTTGACTTTATTGATGCTTTTGATTCATTTAAATATTGAATTTTTCATTAAGTGAATTTCATGTTCTACAAACTGTGTAAAACCAAATTTTCAAAAAAAAAACGTTATTACCTATGATTTATTTTTACATTTCTAATATTTAAATCAAGCAGAAATGACCCATCCCCACATTCCCCAATACACACATAAAGGTATTACAGTCCAGCTGTGCAACATGTTGGGTGCAGATTCCTACCAGAGCCCCACAGATAGAAAATGATGACCCACCAGTTACAGCAGACATATGACTCTCCCATCATAAAGCTATGAACTCTGCAAGTGTTTCCGGTTCTGGTGGACAGGTCGTACGCTCGCTCACCTGCTGTTTGTTTGTTTGTTTGCTCTCTTATTACTTGAAAAATGACTCGTTACTCCTAGTCCTCAGTTGATATTCCTTCATCTTTGCTTTTGCTTATTTCTCTTAGCTAGTTGTTATTGCATGCCAACGTTCAGCTGACTCTCCACTTCTGGCTTCGGGGTTGGTGCAGCAGCGTTGGAGCGGACTTCTTAGACATACTGAATTTGGGGTTTCATTAGTTGTCAGTTATAACCATCAAAATGAAGAATTAGAATATAGAAATAAACACTTGAAATATCAGTCTGTGTGTAATGAATGAATATAATATACAAGTTTCACTTTTTGAATGGAATTACTGAAATAAATCAACTTTTACATGATATTCTAATTTTATGACCAGCACCTGTACATTACTCAACTGAAGATGTTTTCAGAAATCAGGTTCTGAATCTTCTTGTTGTGCTTCCTGATTCAGTCCCAGAGAGGAGCTTCATTGGTGGAGAGACCTCCCTGCTGTTCCATGGCCTCAGTATGGATCACTCTCCGGTCCTCTGGTCCTAGGCCGGTAAATCAAGCAGTGTCTAAGGGAGGAGATCTGCTGCCCAACAGAGTGTGGGAGTTCAGGTGTGTATCACTGAGGCCACCGGGACAAGCTTCACCCTCCATATTGAACTGGACACCAGTGGAGAGCCGATGCCTGAGGTGAAGAACATTCAACCACTGCACTTTAATGATCACTTCTCTTGTAAATAAATGTACGTTTTCTCTCAGAACAGATGTTTAATTATGAGCTGCATGAAGAATTGTACAATGAACTGCAGATATTGTTAAATTTGACTGTAAAAAGATCTTTTTCAAATTTCTCCTTTTCAGAGTTGTCCAAAACTAACCTACTTTCAAACCTACCAAGCGTTTCAGTTAACTTACACTATAAGTCCAAATATTTGTGGACACCCCTGCTTAACAATGCTTTCAGATACTTTATGTTGCACCCATTGCTGACACAGATGTGCAAATGCACACACACAGCTTGTCTAGCCCCTGTAGGGGGAACTGTGTTTTCTGAAATGATGGATGGTGCTCCATCCAAAACTTTAGAGATGGGTTGGAGAGTTGGGGATGATTAGGTGGGGTGATCAACCAATATACTGACCTCACTAAAGCTCTTGTCGCTGAATGCAATCAAATCCTCACAGCAATGCTGAAAAAAGTGTAAATTAGAGAGATCTTTGAGTAACTCAACCCAGAGACGTTATTAATGAGGAGACCGGTCGCTGGTTGAAATATGAATGGGAGTTCTCGTAATGCTCAAAATGGCATCTGTTTACTTACAAAGTCCCGCCCTTCAACAAAAACAACCAATCGGTAACAAGCTAAAGTCGCTCGACTACATTGTGGCTCTGGCCAGACCGTGTCAAAATAAAAGTCACTAATACAAACGAATCTGCAACATAAAATACTTTTTGACTGAGAGCTAAAATTACTCTCTTACATTAATTCCCACTTCCACTTTTATTTTGTTGTTCATCCAAAAATGTATGTGAAAACTGATTAAGTGAAAACTGATCTACTTTTGTTATATTTTATTGCCTCTACATTACATATCCTTGGCTTTAAAATTTGAAAGAAAAAAAGGTATTGGAGTTTTATTAATCTTTTATAATATATAACTTTTATCTTAGCGGGGTAATTCATTAACACAGTGAATTTCTAAATAAGTTATTCATTTTTATTGACTTAATTGTTACTTATCAAATACCTTAAACTACCTCAAGCTTGTTGCAGCCGTAATCTGCTGCAGCCTGAGAAGCTTAAAAATGAATAAAGATTTTATTTTAATTGAAGTGTACTTGAGTGTCAAGTAAAATAATAAAAAACAAAGTTTTACTTTTACCACCGTTTACGTTTTTCAGATTCATGTCAATGTAAAATATATAAACAAATTCCTAAATAAAATATAAAAAAGTCATTTGTGTTTATTTACATTTGTGTTTTAGGTTGTGGCCAATCGACTGTGGTGAGTAGCAGTTTGACCAATGGTTGCTGTAGATCCTGTACATGTAGACCAATCGAGGCGGTGAGAAGGCAGAGCTTCAACGGCCGTGTTTAAAGCTGTATAAATACGCACACAGACTGAGTAGCGACTGTAGAAAGAGACGCAGACGTGAAATAAATGCGCACACATTTTTCACATCCCAAAAAAAGAGGACGTCTGGTCAGCGTCATTTTAACATTTTTAAATTATACTGAGTTATAGAGTTATAGGGTTATTCAATCGATGATTTTACATGAATTTACATGTATTAACAGTGGTTGCTTTTAAGAGATGTTTTTAAATCATAATTAAAATAAATTAAACTGGTGATTTTTTGGTTGATAGTTGTATAATTGTTATGATCAGAAAAGTGCATGACACCACCAAGGCACCAGATAAATTATTAAATGCTGGCACTGAAAAAGAAATGACGAGGCTTGTTTCGTTTGACCCAGTGACTCTGCTACTGATGGAGCAACAAGAATAACCCTTTTGTATTGTAGATATTAGATCTATTACTTGATATTATAATACTGGGGGAAAAAAAACATATTAGAGAATATTGTAACCTACAACTTGATGTCTTTTGTTCAGATGCTAGAGGGACCCCAGAGTGAGTCCAAAACAATGGATGTATTTGAAGCTGTTCAAAATTTTAATTTATAAATGATTTTTATACAGATAACAGCTCTCACTGTAACACAGAACAGAGGAAAACAACTCAACACACTTTTAATCAACAATTATAGGACTTCAGTGGTTTCAGTGGTTAATGTTTTTCTGGTCTTTCATGCAGGAATGATCTTTAAATACTAAAGCGGAAGAAATCGTTACATAAATTAATAAGAAAAATAATGAACAGTGCGCACATCCTGCCCTAGAGGAAACAGATTTAGAGTAGAAACCACTACCATTCTGGCTGCTGAGTGCTGATTGACTGATGAACTGATCTGCTTATTGGCTGGTCAGACTCACTGACGTCTTGAATTATGTCTCATAATTGATTAAAATGTGTGTTGAGTTGTTTTATGATGTATTGTGTCGAGAACGTGAGCAGTTATCTATATCAAAATGTAGGATCATTATTACTTCTGCACAAAAGCTCCGTATGGACCCATTCATTTTGGACTTGTGGTTGAGCGCCCTCTAGTGTCCAAACATAATGAAGGGCATAATCAAGTGGTTTATCCATTTAGAATAATGTCTAATAGTGTAGGTCATATAAAGTCCCCTATAGGGGAGTCTCTGATATTTCTCGTCATTACAAGTTCTCTTGGATTGTATTAGCTAGCATGCTACTGCTTAGCCAGCCGAGTTGCCCCCGCCCCTCCTTTCACAGTGTGTTTTATCTAGTGGTATCTTGCACAAGGTTAGCTCGATAGCACACAGCAAGTGCATGATAACTAGCTTTACCTGTTAGTATCAGTTTTAAATGCCAGAGTAGCAACAACAATATTACATCAGTGTACCATGCTAAAGTTTAACATTTGATTAATAAAGCAACACTTCCATAAATTTTAATCTGGCATATAAGTATGACAGCTGTGTGAAGGTGGGCAATTAATCACGTGCAATATTTTAACCAATGGGACAGTCGGGGGGGGGGTAGAGGAGTCACGGCACTGGCTGATCTGACCTACTTACACCTAGAAGCGCTGAGTCTTTATACAAGGAAGCTGTTACTGACATATAATAATCGCTACATGCCGCTTCTTCCACGCGTTGTTTAGTTGGGTGTAGAGACTCACGATATGTCAGCATAGTATAAACTGTGCTTATAAAAATATTATTATAATTATGTTATATTACATAATGAAAATCTAACTTAGAATAATCCATTTATAATATGATAACAAAAGTACATTTAAATATTAAATCATTGTTTACTGTTGTCTACAGAATATTGGTTCCTAAAAATACCACTCCCCTTCTATTACCATAAAGGTAACACTAACAAGTGATTGTCATTATTTTAGTTCATTTAGATTTTCATTTATTGTATTTATTAATTATTAATGTATTTGGTGTATTAGAATGCACTGCTTGTTTTATAGAAATAATTCATAATCCTGTGTGAATAATTAATTTTACGGACAATCAATTCTTCTACAGGCTTATTTACTATTTGAGTGGTGAAAAATGCACACAGACACATCAGTGGAACGCATCGAGCACCAGCCGGTGTTACAGTATAAGAGCATCACAAGGACCATAAACCTTTGAGAAACTGCCCTTCTTGATTAAAGATGAATGAAGATGACCAATGGCCCAAATATGTGGTATTCTCACACTTTATTAAAACTACTGTAATGAAAGAAGTTGGAATGTGTTACTTTTTACCTCTGGAAATAGACGAAAACAGACCACTTTACACAGTAAACCTCAAATCTCAGAATCTCTTTATTCCGCCAAATATGTTACAATTTAACTTGGTGAGAGCAACACAAGTATAACATGTAACACAAAAAACAGACCAAGTATACAAGTATTACACTAAGAGAGAAAAAAAAAACTAAACAATAAATAAAATAAATAATAAGTTAAAGTAATAAAGAGCTGTAAAAAAAAACTGTAATCAGAAATCTGTCCTTGTACAGGTATGAATACTGTATATCAATATGTAGCCTGAGTAGACATCTATATACAAACTATTATGTACAGATATGATATAAACATTTACAGAAACTTAACATCTGTACAGCTGTGCAAATAATCATAATGCAAATGGTAAGCATGTTATGTATCAGTATTTTGTTGAAGTTAAATCCAGTTTGGTTCAGTGAAATTTAGAAGCTCAGTTCAGTTTTAGAATAGGTTTATAGATTAGGGTGTGAACCCTAATGTAAAATTTACAGTTCTATTATTAAGCTTATATTTCACAATTGCACATTTCTGTGCCAAAGGTCATGACAGTACATCAGTTATGAGAGAATAAAGTACATTTTAATAATAATAATAATAATAATAATAAGTAGTAGTTAAAATAGTAAAAAGGAGTTAAAAGTCATGTTTGATGCTTTTCCTGATCTCAGTGTCTTCGCCAGCAGCACTGCTCCCACAGACACTGCTTGATTTCTCGGCCTAGCTGCAGACCGTAGGGACGGAGATGTCCTGATGGAGTTCTGAGCAGAGGGTCCACCACATGACCAGCAGGGAGGTCTCTCTACCAGTGGAGCTTGTCTCTGGGACGGAGTCAGGAGCAGTGGGTGGACTGACAACAGTCTGAATCAAGAAGCACAAGAAGAAGAGGAGCCTTACTACCTCTGCTCTGAAGGAGAAGTCTATTAAATGAGAGAGGATCATGGTTGAAGGGTTTGAAGGTTGTGCTGGTGTGTGATTTACCTGCTGAGGAGTAGTGACAGACTTGGAGATGCAGCTGAAAGTGTGATCCAGCCTGGAGCTCAACACCTGTATTGAGATCTCTGGAGCTTCGGGCTTAGAAGCTATACTTTTAGCTGTAGATGCTTCCCTCCAAGCACTCTCTCAGCTGTCTATTAGGTAGTAGTTTCCTCCTGAGGCAGTACTGACCTGCAAAAGAATGATTCCTCAAATCATTTAACTAACTTATGAATATTTAATAATTATGTACATTTAAAAATATTAGTCTAATTTAATAAAAATACACCTCAGAAGATACATGTACCATTTCTGTAGGAGATGTTCGTAAAAGAATGTAGCTGTTGTTGAAAAAGAGCTTTGAAGATCAGATCTGAAGAGCAGATCTGAAGAGCTTGTGTTCTCAGAGGTGTAACTTTGATTGTGTTTACTTTTGAAATCTGGACTCAGAATTCTATCTGACATCAGCAGGTAATTATGACCTCAAGGATGGTTGAGGCCCAAATTTCTGCTGAGTGGTTTCTATAGAGACGGATAAACATTAGAGTTCAGAATGTTGGGCTGATTTAAATGTAGAAAATCTTCACTGCACCGAGACAAACATTAAGGCTTTAGGAGGTGATTCTGTAGAAACCAGACACAAAAAAGATAGCTAGCTACATCTCCTCATTTGTAAACATCCCATTTAAAACCAATACAATCAGGACCATAAGTATTTGGACAGTGACTGAATGTGTGTAATTTAGCTTAAGTACACCACCTCAGGGGATCTGAAATCAGGTAGTCAACCAAATGAAACAAATACACAGGACTTTCTCGTGAGGATTTTAAGGCTGTGGTGAGAAGCAGTTTGACCAATGGCTGCAGGTAGATGCAGGTACAGGTAGACCAGGTCTGGTGGTAAAGAGGTGGGGCTTAAAGAGATGTTTAAAAGTGTACAAATATAAATACAATTAAGAACCACTTTTAATTACTCTATAAATAGAGTACATAGATGAACAGCCAAAACCAGTTATTCGCCAAATCCACCATCAGAAAGGTACAGGTTAATGGGGTCCTGAAAGCGTGTAACAACACAAAGAAAGTCAATACATGTATACAAACTGAATGATCACCTACCTGTTACACACTTGCACACAAACAGATAGGGAGACACACACACAGTTGCACATGGACAGACAGTTTTTCACCACATCCACCATCAGGGAGGTAGAGGGTGTTAGGGTCCTGAAAGGCTGTAAGACAACAAAGAAAATCAATACATGAATAGAAACTGAATGAGCACCTACCTGTTACAGAGTTGCAGACAGATAGATAGGGAGTCACACACACACACACAGTTGAACATGGTCAGATCGTCTTTCGCCACATCCACCATCAGAAGGTAGGGCTCAAGGAATCCTGAATCTGTAAGACAAAAAAAGAAAGTCAATACATGAAAATAAACTGAATGATTACCTAACTGTTACACACTTACAGACAAATAGATAGGGAGTCACACACACAGTTGCACATGGACAGACAGTTTTTCACCATATCCACCATCAGGGAGGTACAGGGTCTTGGGGTCCTGAAAGCCTGTAAGACAACAAAGAAAGTCAAAACATGTACAGAAACTGAATGATCACTTACCTGTTACAGAGCTGGAAAACGATTGACAGCGAACCAAACACAGTTGCACATGGACAGGCCGTTTTTCGCCAGATCTACCATCAGAAAGTAAGGGCTCATGGGATTGTGAAAGCTTGTAAGACAAAAAATGAAAGTCAATACATGTATTGAAACTGAATGATCACTTATCATTCACTTGTTGGCAGGATACAACATCAGGGAGACAAGGTTGATGGGGTTCTGGACAACCTGTAACACAAAAAAGAAAGTCAAAATATGTATAGAAACTAAATGAGCACCTACCTGCTACACACTTGCACATAAACAGATAGGGAGACACACACACAGTTGCACATGAACAGACAGTTTTTCACCACATCCAACATCAGGGACGTAGAGGGTCTTGGGGTCCTGAAAGCCTATAAGACAACAAAAAGGCAATGCATGAACAGAAACTGAATGATCACTTACCTGTTACAGAGCTGGAGCTGGAGAACGATTGACAGCGAGCCACACACAGTTGCAGATGAAAATATATTTGTTGGCAGGATAAACCTTCAGGGAGAAGAGGTTGATGGGGTTCCGGACAACCTATAAAACAAAAAAGAAAGTCAATACATGTATAGAAACTGAATGATCACTTACCTGTTACAGAGTTGCAGACAGATAGCAAGTCACACACAGGTGCACATGGACAGGCCTTTTTTCACCAGATCCAACATCAGAATGTAAGGGCTCATGGGACTGTGAAAGCCTGAAAGACAAAAAAAAGAAAGTGAAAATATGTATAGAAACTGAATGATCACTTACCTCTTAGAGAGCTGCAGACAAATAGTAAGTCACACACAGTTGCAAATAGACAGGCCGTTTTTCGCCAGATCTACCATCAGAAGGTAAGGGCTCCTGGGATTGTGACAGCCTGTAAGACAAAAAAAGAAAGTCAATACATGTATAGAAACTGAATGATCACTTATCATTCAGTTGTTGGCAGAAATGAATGATCACTTACTATTCACTTGTTGGAAGGAAACACCATCAGGGAGAAGAGGTTGATGGGGTTCTGGACAACCTATAACACAATAATAGAATAATAATAATAGAAAGTCTATACATGTATAGAAACTGAAGGAGCACCTACCTGTTACAGAGTTGCAGACAGATACATAGGGAGTCACACAGACAGTTTTTCACCACATCCACCATCAGGGAGGTACAAGGTCTTGGGGTCCTGAACCTGTAAGAAAACGAAAAGGCAATACATGTACAGAAACTGAATGATCACTTACCTGTTACAGAGCTGCAGAACGATTGACAGCGAGCCACACACAGTTGCAGATGAAAATATATTTGTTGGCAGGATAAACCTTCAGGGAGAAGAGGTCGATGGGGTTCCGGACAACCTATAACACAAAAAAGAAAGTCAATACATGTATAGAAACTGAATGATCACATACCTGTTAGAGAGTTGCAGACAGATAGCAAGTCACACACAGTTGCACATGGACAGACCGTTTCTTGCCAGATCCACCATCAGAAGGTAGGGGCTCATGGCATCCTGAAAGCCTGTAAAACAAAAAATGAAAGTCAATACATGTACAGAAACTGCATGATCACTTATCATTCAGTTGTTGGCAGAATACACCATCAGGGAGAAGAGGTTGATGGGGTTCTGGACAACCTGTAACACAAAAAAGAAAGGCAATATATGTATAGAAACTGAATGAGCACCTACCTGTTACACACTTGCAGACAGATAGACAGGGAGTCACACACACAGTTGCACATGGACAGACTGTTTTTCGCCACATCCACTATCAGGGAGGAAGAGGGACTTGGGGTCCTGAAAGGCTGTAAGACAACAAAGAAAATCAATACATGTAAAGAAACTGAATGATCACTTACCTGATACAGAGCTGGAGAACGATTTATAGCGAGCCACACAGTTTCAGATGAAAATATATTTGTTGGCAGGATAAACCATCAGGGAGAAGAGATTGATGGGGTTCCGGAAAACCTATAACACAAAAAAGAAAGTCAATACATGTATAGAAACTGAATGATCACATACCTGTTACAGAGTTGCAGACAGATAGCAAGTCACACACAGGTGCACATGGACAGGCCTTTTTTCACCAGATCCAACATCAGAAGGTAAGGGCTCATGGGATTGTGAAAGCCTGAAAGACAAAAAAAGAAAGTGAAAATATGTATAGAAACTGAATGATCACTTACCTCTTAGAGAGTTGCAGACAGATAGTAAGTCACACACAGTTGCACATAGACAGGTCGTTTTTCGCCAGATCTACCATCAGAAGGTAAGGGCTCCTGGGATCGTGACACCCTGTTACACAAAAAAAGAAAGTCAATACATGTATAGAAACTGAATGAGCACCTACCTGTTACACACTTGCAGACAGATAGATAGGGAGTCACACACACAGTTGCATGTGGACAGTCCATTGATTACCACATCCACCATCATAAGTTAGGGGCTCAAGGGATCTTAAACTGAATGATCACTTACCTGTTAGAGTTGCAGAACGATTGACAGCGAGCCACACACAGTTGCAGATGAAAATACGTTTCTTGGCAGGATACACCATCAGGGAGAAGAGGTTGATGGAGTTCCTGAAATCGTGTAAGACAACAAAGAAAGTCAATACATGTATAGAAGCTCAATGGTCTCTTACCTGTTACACACTTGCAGACAGATAGATAGGGAGTCACACACACAGTTGCACATGGACAGACCGTTGTTTACCACATCCACCATCAGGGAGGAAGAGGGTCTTGGGGTCCTAAAAGGCTGTAACACAAAATAGAAAGTCAATATATGTATATAAACTGAATGATTACCTACCTGTTACACACTTGCAGACAGATAGATGGGGAGTCACACACACAGTTGCACATGCACAGGCCGATTTTTGCCAGATCTACCAACAGAAGATAGGGGCTCATGGGATTGTGAAAGCCTGTAAGACAAAAAAAAAAGAAAGTCAATACATGTACAGAAACTGAATGAACACCTACCTGTTACACACTTGCAGATAGATAGATAGGGAGTCACACACACACACAATTGCACATGGACAGACAGTTTTTCACCACATCCACCATCAGGGAGGTACAGGGTCTTGGGGCCCTAAAAGCTTGTAAGACACCAAAGAAAGTCAATACATGTATAGAAACTCAATGGTCTCTTACCTGTTACACACGTGCAGACAGATAGATAGGGAGTCACACACACAGTTGCACATGGACAGACCGTTGATCACCACATCCACCATCAGAAGGTAGGGGCTCAAAGGATCCTGAATCTGTAAGACAACAAAGAAAGTCAATACATGTACAAACACTGAATAATGACTTACCTGTTACAGAGCTGGAGCTGGAGAACGATTGACAGCAAGCCACACACAGTTGCAATTGAAAATATATTTGTAAGCAGGACAAACCTTCAGGGAGAAGAGGTTGATGGGGTTCCGGGCAACCTGTAACACAAAAAAGAAAGTAAATACATGTAAAGAAACTGAATGATCACTTACCTGTTACAGAGTTGCAGACAGATAGAAAGTCACACACAGTTGCACATGCACAGGCCGATTTCCGCCAGATCTATCGTCAGAAGGTAGGGGCTCATGGGATCATGACAGCCTGTAAGACAAAAAAAGAAAGTCAATATATGTATAGAAACTGAATGAGCACCTACTTGTTACACACATGCAGACAGATAGATAGGGAGTCACACACACAGTTGCACATGGACAGACCGTTGATCCCCACATCCACCATCAGAAGGTAGGGGCTCAAGGGATCCTGAACCTGTAAGACAAAAAAAAAAAAGAGTCAATTCATGTATAGAAACTGTATGATCACCTACCTGTTACACACTTGCGGACAGATAGATAGGGAGTCACACACACACAGTTGCACATGGACAGACTGTTTTTCGCCACATCCACCATCAGGGAGGAAGAGGGTCTTGGGGTCCTGAAAGCCTGTAAGACAACAAAGAAAGTCAATACATGTACAGAAACTGAATGAGCTGGAGAACGATTGACAACAAGCCACACACAGTTGCAGATGAAAATATATTTGTTGGCAGGATACACCTTCAGGGAGAAGAGGTTGATGAGGTTCCGGACAACCTGTAACACAAAAAATAAAATCAATATGTATAGAAACTGAATGAGCACCTATCTGTTACACACTTGCAGACAGATAGATAGGAAGTCACACACACAGTTGCACGTGGACAGACCATTGATCACAACATCCACCATCAGAAGGTAGGGGCTCAAGGGATCCTGAATCTGTAAGACAACAAAGAAAGTCAATACATGTACAGACACTCAATAATCACTTACCTGTTACAGAGCTGGAGCTGGAGAACGATTGACAGCAAGCCACACACAGTTGCAATTGAAAATATATTTGTAAGCAGGACAAACCTTCAGGGAGAAGAGGTTGATGGGGTTCCGGACAACCTGTAACACAAAAAATAAAATCAATATGTATAGAAACTGAATGAGCACCTATCTGTTACACACTTGCAGACAGATAGATAGTAAGTCACACACACAGTTGCACATGGACAGACAGATTTTCACCACATCCACCATCAGGGAGGTACTGGGTCTTGGGGTCCTGAAAGCCTGTAAGACAACAAAGAAAATCAATACATGTATATAAACTGAATGAGCACCTACCTGTTAAACACTTGCAGACAGATAGATGGGGAGTCACACACACAGTTGCACATGGACAGACCGTCGTTTGCCTTATCCACCATCAGAAGGTAGGGGCTATAGGGATCCTGAACCTGTAAGACAAAAAAAGAAAGTCAATACATGTACAGAAACTGAATGATCACTTACCTATTACAGAGCTGGAGAACGATTGACAGCGAGCCACACACAGTTTCAGATGAAAATATATTTGTTGGCAGGATAAACCTTCAGGGAGAAGAGGTTGATGGGGTTCCGGGCAACCTGTAACACAAAAAAGAAAGTCAATGCATGTTAGAAACTGAATGACTGCTTTCCTATTACAGAGTTGCAGACAGATAGCAAGTCACCCACAGTTGCACATGGACAGAGTTTCTTGCCAGATCCACCATCAGAAGGTAGGGGCTCATGGCATCCTGAAAGCCTGTAAGACAAAAAATGAAAGTCAATACATGTACAGAAACTGAATGATCACTTATCATTCAGTTGTTGGCATTCATTTATTTTATTTTTCATTTGTTGGCAGGATACACCATCAGGGAGAAGAGGTTGATGGGGTTCTGGACAACCTGTAACAAAAAAGAAAGTCAATGTATGTATAGAAACTGAATGAGCACCTACCTGTTACACAGTTGCAGACAGATAGATAGGGAGTCACACACACACAGTTGCATGTGGACAGACCGTTGATCCCCACATCCACCATCAGAAGGTAGGGGCTCAAGGGATCCTGAACGTGTAAAACAAAAAAAGAAAGTCAATACATGTAAAGAAACTGAATGATCACCTACCTGTTACACACTTGCAGACAGATAGATGGGGAGTCACACACACAGTTGCACGTAGACAGGCCGTTTTTCGCTAGATCAACCATCAGAAGGTAAGGGCTCATGGGATCATGAAAGCCTGTAAGACAAAAAAAGAAAGTCTACACATGTATAGAACCTGAATGATCACTTATAATTCAGTTGTTGGCAGGAATGAATGATCACTTAGCATTCACTTGTTGGCAGGAAACACCATCAGGGAGAAGAGGTTGATGGGGTTCTGGACAACCTGTAACAAAAAAAACAGAAAGTCAATATATGTATAGAAACTGAGTGATAACCTACCTCTGACACACTTACAGACAGATAGATAGGGAGTCACACACACAGTTGCACATGGACAGACCGTTTTTCACCACATCCACCATCAGGGAGGTACAGGGTCTTGGGGTCCTGAAAGCCTGTAAGACAACAAAAAGGCAATACATGTAAAGAAACTGAATGATCACTTACCTGTTACAGAGCTGTAGAACGATTGACAGCGAGCCACACACAATTGCAAATGAAAATATATTTGTTGGAAGGATAAACCTTCAGGGAGAAGAGGTTGATGGGGTTCCGGACAACCTATAACACAAAAAAGAAAGTCAATACATGTAAAGAAACTAAATGATCACTTACCTGTTAGAGAGTTGCAGACAGATATCAACTCACACACACTTGCACATGGACAGACCGTTTCTTGCCAGATCCACCATCAGAAGGTAGGGGCTGATGGAATCCTGAAAGCCTGTAAGACAAAAAATGAAAGTAAATACATGTACAGAAACTGAATGATCACTTATTATTCAGTTGTTGGCAGGAATGAATGATCACTTATCATTCACTTGTTGGCAGGAAACACCATCAGGGAGAAGAGGTTGATGGGATTCTGGACAACCTGTAACACAAAAAAGAAAGTCAATGTATGTATAGAAACTGAATGAGCACCTACCTGTTACGCACTTGCAGACAGATAGATAGGAAGTCACACACAAAGTTGCACATGGACAGACCATTGTTCACCACGTCCACCATCAGCGAGAAAGAGGGTCTTGGGGTCCTGAAATGCTGTAACAAAAAAGAAAGTCAATATATGTATAGAAACTGAATGATCACCTACCTGTTACACACTTGCAGACAGATAGATGGGGAGTCACACACACAGTTGCACATGGACAGACCGTTGTTCGCCTTATCCACCATCAGAAGGTAGAGGCTATAGGGATCCTGAACCTGTAAGACAAAAAAAGAAAGTCAATACATGTATAGAAACTGAATGGTCTCTTACCTGTAGAGAGTTGCAGACAGATAGTAAGTCACACACAGTTGCACATGGACAGGCCGTCTTTCGCCAGATCTACCATCAGAAGGTAGGGGCTCAAGGGATCCTGAACCTGTAAGACAAAAAAAGAAAGTGAATACATGTAAAGAAACTGAATGATCACCTACCTGTTACACACTTGCAGACAAATAGATAGGGAGTCACACACAGTTGCACATGAACAAACAGTTTTTCACCACATCCAACATAAGGCACGTAGAAGGTCTTGGGGTCCTGAAAGCCTGTAAGACAACAAAAAGGCAATACATGTACAGAAACTGAATGATGACTTACCTGTTAGAGAGTTGCAGACAGATAGTAAGTCACACACAGTTGCACATAGACAGGCCGTTTTTCGCCAGATCTACCATCAGAATGTAAGGGCTCATGGGATTGTGAAAGCCTGTAAGACAAAAAATGAAAGTCAATACATGTATAGAACCTGAATGATCACTTATTATTCAGTTGTTGGTAGGAATGAATGATCACTTATCATTCACTTGTTGGCAGGAAACACCATCAGGGAGAAGAGTTTGATGGGGTTCTGGACAACCTGTAACACAAAAAAGAAAGTCAATATATGCATAGAAACTGAATGATCACCTACCTGTTACACACTTGCAGACAGATAGATAGGGAGTCACACACACAGTTGCACATGGACAGACCATTGATCACCACGTCCACCATCAGAACGTAGGGGCTCAAGGGATCCTGAACCTGTAAGACAAAAAAAGAAAGTCAATACATGTACAGAAACTGAATGATCACTTGCCTGTTACAGAGCTGGAGCTGGAGAACGATTGACAGCGAGCCACACACAGTTGCAGATGAAAATATATTTGTTGGCAGGACAAACTTTCAGGGAGAAGAGCTTGATGGGGTTCCGGGCAACCTGTAACACAAAAAAGAAAGTAAATACATGTATAGAAACTGAATGATCACTTTCCTATTACAGAGTTGCAGAAAGATAGCAAGTCACACACAGTTGCACATGCACAGGCTGATTTTCGCCAGATCTACCATCAGAAGGTAGGGGCTCATGGGATCGTGAAAGCCTGTAAGACAAAAAAAGAAAGTCTACACATGTATAGAAACTGAATGAACACCTACCTGTTACACACTTGCAGACAGATAGATATTGAGTCACACACACAGTTGCACATGGGCAGACTGTTTTTTGCCACATCCACCATCAGGGAGGAAGAGGGTCTTGGGGTCCTGAAAGGCTGTAAGACAACAAAGAAAATCAATACATGTATAGAAACTGAATGAGCACCTACCTGTTAGAGTTGCAGACAGATAGATAGGGAGTTACACACACACAGTTGCACATGGACAGACCGTCGTTCGCCACATCCACCATCAGGGAGGTACAGGGTCTTGGGGTCCTGAAAACCTGTAAGACAACAAAGAAAGTCAATACATGTACAGAAACTGAATTATCATTTACCTGTTACAGAGTTGCAGAACGATTGACAGCGAGCCACACACATTTAAAGATGAATATACGTTTCTTGGCAGGATACACCATCAGGGAGAAGAGGTTGATGGAGTTCCTGAAATCCTGTAAGACAACAAAGAAAGTCAATACATGTATAGAAACTGAATGGTCTCTTACCTGTAGAGAGTTGCAGACAGATAGTGAGTCACACACAGTTGCACATGGACAGGCCGTCTTTCCCCAGATTGACCATCAGAAGGTAGGGGCTCAAGGGATCCTGAACCTGTAAGACAAAAAAAGAAAGTGAATACATGTAAAGAAACTGAATGATCACCTACCTGTTACACACTTGCAGACAAATAGATAGGGAGTCACACACACAGTTGCACATGGACAGACCATTGTTCACCACGTCCACCATCAGGGAGGAAGAGCGTCTTGGGGTCCTGAAAGGCTGTAACAAAAAAGAAAGTCAATATATGTATAGAAACTGAATGATCACCTACCTGTTACACACTTGCAGACAGATAGATGGGGAGTCACACACACAGTTGCACATTGACAGGCCGTTTTTTGCCAGATCTACCATCAGAAGGTAAGGGCTCATGGGATTGTGAGAAAGCCTGTAAGACAAAAAATGAAAGTCAATACATGTATAAAACCTGAATGATCACTTATTATTCAGTTGTTGGTAGGAATGAATGATCACTTATTATTCACTTGTTGGCGGGAAACACCATCAGGGAGAAGAGGTTGAAGGGGTTCTGGACAACCTGTAACACAAAAAAGAAAGTCAAAATATGTATAGAAACTGAATGATCACCTACCTGTTACACACTTGCAGACAGATAGATAGGGAGTCACACACACAGTTGCACATGGACAGACCATTGTTCACCACGTCCACCATCAGCGAGGAAGAGGGTCTTGGGGTCCTGAAATGCTGTAACAAAAAAGAAAGTCAATATATGTATAGAAACTGAATGATCACCTACCTGTTACACACTTGCAGACAGATAGATATTGAGTCACACACACAGTTGCACATGGGCAGGCCGTCTTTCGCCAGATCTACCATCAAAAGGTAGGGGCTCAAGGGATCCTGAACCTGTAAGACAAAAAAAGAAAGTGAATACATGTAAAGAAACTGAATGATCACCTACCTGTTATATACTTGCAGACAAATTGATAGGGAGTCACATACAGTTGCACATAGACAGGCCGTTTTTCGCCAGATCTAACATCAGAAGGTAAGGGCTCATGGGATTGTGAAAGCCTGTAAGACAAAAAAAGAAAGTCTATACATGTATAGAATCTGAATGATCACTTATTATTCAGTTGTTGGTAGGAATGAATGATCACTTATCATTCACTCGTTGGCAGGAAACACCATCAGGGAGAAGAGGTTGATGGGCTTCTGGACAACCTGTAACACAAAAAAGAAAGTCACTATATGCATAGAAACTGAATGATCACCTACCTGTTACACACTTGCAGACAGATAGATAGGGAGTCACACACACAGTTGCACATGGACAGACCATTGTTCACCACGTCCACCATCAGGGAGGAAGAGGGTCTTGGGGTCCTGAAATGCTGTGACAAAAAAGAAAGTCAATATATGTATAGAAACTGAATGATCACCTACCTGTTATACACTTGCAGACAGATAGATGGGGAGTCACACACACAGTTGCACATGGACAGACCGTTGTTCGCCTTATCCACCATCAGAAGGTAGGGCTATAGGGATCCTGAACCTGTAAGACAAAAAAAGAAAGTCAATACATGTATAGAAACTGAATGGTCTCTTACCTGTAGAGAGTTGCAGACAGATAGTAAGTCACACACAGTTGCACATGGACAGGCCGTCTTTCGCCAGATCTACCATCAGAAGGTAGGGGCTCAAGGGATCCTGAACCTGTAAGACAATTAAAAGAAAGTGAATACATGTAAAGAAACTGAATGATACCCTACCTGTTACACACTTGCAGACAAATAGATAGGGAGTCACACACACAGTTGCACATGAACAGACAGTTTTTCACCGCATCCAACATAAGGGACATAGAAGGTCTTGGGGTCCTGAAAGCCTGTAAGACAACAAAAAGGCAATATATGTACAGAAACTGAATGATCACTTACCTGTTAGAGAGTTGCAGACAGATAGTAAGTCACACACAGTTGCACATAGACAGGCCGTTTTTCGCCAGATCTACCATCAGAAGGTAGGGGCTCATGGGATTGTGAAAGCCTGTAAGACAAAAAATGAAAGTCAATACATGTATAGAACCTGAATGATCACTTATTATTCAGTTGTTGGCAGGAAACACCATCAGGGAGAAGAGGTTGATGGGGTTCTGGACAACCTGTAACACAAAAAAGAAAGTCAATATATGCATAGAAACGAAATGATCACCTACCTGTTACACACTTGCAGACAGATAGATAGGGAGTCACACACACAATTGCACATGGACAGACCATTGTTCACCACGTCCACCATCAGGGAGGAAGAGGGTCTTGGGGTCCTGAAAGGCTGTAAGACAACAAAGAAAATCAATACATGTATAGAAACTGAATGAGCATCTACCTGTTACAGAGTTGCAGAAAGATAGATAGGGAGTTACACACACACAGTTGCACATGGACAGACCGTCGTTCGCCACATCCACCATCAGGGAGGTACAGGGTCTTGGGGTCCTGAAAACCTGTAAGACAACAAAGAAAGTCAATACATGTACAGAAACTGAATTATCATTTACCTGTTACAGAGTTGCAGAACGATTGACAGCGAGCCACACACATTTAAAGATGAATATACGTTTCTTGGCAGGATACACCATCAGGGAGAAGAGGTTGATGGAGTTCCTGAAATCCTGTAAGACAACAAAGAAAGTCAATACAAGTATAGAAACTGAATGATCTCTTACCTGTAGAGAGTTGCAGACAGATAGTGAGTCACACACAGTTGCACATGGACAGGCCGTCTTTCGCCAGATCGACCATCAGAAGGTAGGGGCTCAAGGGATCCTGAACCTGTAAGACAAAAAAAGAAAGTGAATACATGTAAAGAAACTGAATGATCACCTACCTGTTACACACTTGCAGACAGATAGATAGGGAGTCACACACACAGTTGCACATGGACAGACCATTGTTCACCACGTCCACCATTAGCGAGGAAGAGGGTCTTGGGGTCCTGAAATGCTGTAACAAAAAAGAAAGTCAATATATGTATAGAAACTGAATGATCACCTACCTGTTACACACTTGCAGTCAAATAGATAGGGAGTCACACACAGTTGCACATGGACAGAGTTTTTCACCACATCCAACATAAGGGACTTAGAATGTCTTGGGGTCCTGAAAGCCTGTAAGACAACAAAAAGGCAATACATGTACAGAAACTGAATGATCACTTACCTGTTACAGAGTTGCAGAACGATTGACAGCGAGCCACACACAGTTAAAGATGAATATACGTTTCTTGGCAGGATACACCATCAGGGAGAAGAGGTTGATGGAGTTCCTGAAATCCTGTATGACAACAAAGAAAGTCAATATATGTATAGAAACTGAATGATCACCTACCTGTTACACACTTGCAGACAGATAGATGGGGAGTCACACACACAGTTGCACATGGACACACCGTCGTTCGCCTTATCCACCATCAGAAGGTAGGGGCTCAAGGGATCCTGAACCTGTAAGACAAAAAAAGAAACTCAATACATGTACAGAAACTGAATGGTCTCTTACCTGTAGAGAGTTGCAGACAGATAGTAAGTCACACACAGTTACACATGGACAGGCCGTCTTTCGCCAGATCTACCATCAGAAGGTAGGGGCTCAAGGGATCCTGAACCTGTAAGACAAAAAAAGAAAGTGAATACATGTAAAGAAACTGAATGATCACCTACCTGTTACACACTTGCAGACAAATAGATAGGGAGTCACACACAGTTGCACAAGAACAGACAGTTTTTCACCACATCCAACATAAGGGACGTAGAAGGTCTTGGGGTCCTGAAAGCCTGTAAGAGAACAAAAAGGCAATACATGTACAGAAACTGAATGATCACTTACCTGTTAGAGAGTTGCAGACAGATAGTAAGTCACACACAGTTGCACATACACAGGCCGTTTTTCGCCAGATCTACCATCAGAAGGTAAGGGCTCATGGGATCGTGAAAGCCTATAAGACAAAAAATTTAAGTCAATACATGTATAGAACCTGAATGATCACTTATTATTCAGTTGTTGGTAGGAATGAATGATCACTTATCATTCACTTGTTGGCAGGAAACACCATCATGGAGAAGAGGTTGATGGGGTTCTGGACAACCTGTAACACAAAAAAGAAAGTCAATATATGCATAGAAACTGAATGATCACCTACCTGTTATATACTTGCAGACAAATAGATAGGGAGTCACACACACAGTTGCACATGGACAGACCATTGTTCACCACGTCCACCATCAGGGAGGAAGAGCGTCTTGGGGTCCTGAAAGGTTGTAACAAAAAAGAAAGTCAATATGTGTATAGAACCTGAATGATCACTTATTATTCAGTTGTTGGTAGGAATGAATGATCACTTATCATTCACTTGTTGGCAGGAAACACCATCATGGAGAAGAGGTTGATGGGCTTCTGGACAACCTGTAACACAAAAAAGAAAGTCAATATATGCATAGAAACTGAATGATCACCTACCTGTTATATACTTGCAGACAAATAGATAGGGAGTCACACACACAGTTGCACATGGACAGACCATTGTTCACCACGTCCACCATCAGGGAGGAAGAGCGTCTTGGGGTCCTGAAAGGCTGTAACAAAAAAGAAAGTCAATATATGTGTAGAACCTGAATGATCACTTATTATTCAGTTGTTGGTAGGAATGAATGATCACTTATCATTCACTTGTTGGCAGGAAACACCATCAGGGAGAAGAGGTTGATGGGCTTCTGGACAACCTGTAACAAAAAAGAAAGTCAAAATATGTATAGAAATTGAATGATCACCTACCTGTTGCACACTTGCAGACAGATAGATAGGGAGTCACACACACAGTTGCACATGGACAGACCATTGTTCACCACGTCCACCATCAGGGAGGAAGAGGCTCAAGGGATCCTGAACCTGTAAGACAAAAAAAGAAAGTCAATACATGTAAAGAAACTGAATGATCACTTGCCTGTTACAGAGCTGGAGCTGGAGAACGATTGACAGCGAGCCACACACAGTTGCAGATGAAAATATACAGTGAGTCCAAGAAGTATTTGATCCCTTGCTGATTTTCTTCGTTGGCCCACTAATAAAGACATGATCATTCTATACTTTTAATGGTAGATGTATTCTTACATGGAGAGACAGAATATTAAAAAGAAAATCCAGAAAATAAATCTAAGGAATATATATTAATTGATTTGTATTTCATGGAGTGAAATAAGTATTTGATCCCTTAGTATTCATTAGCAGTTCTGGCTTTTACAGACCAGTTAGACACTCCCAATCAACTTGTTACCTGACCTGAAGCCACCTGTTCTCACTAATCACTTGTGTGAAAAACACCTGTCCACAGAATCAGACAGATCACACAGATTTCAAGTCTCCAACATGGGTAAAACCAAAGAGCTGTCACAGGACCTCAGAGTCAGAATTGTTGACCTTCACAAAGCTGGAATGGGCTACAAAAAGATTAGTAAGGTGTTGGATGTGAAAGTAACAACTATTGGTGCAATTATCAGAAAGTTTAAAGAGTATAACATGACAATCAACAGACCTCGGCCCGGTGCTCCAAAGAAGATTTCGCCTCGTGGGGTGGCAATGATGCTGAGAACAGTCAGAAATCGTCCTGCAACCACTCGGCAGGAGTTAGCAAATGACCTGAAGGCAGCTGGGACCACAGTTTGCAAGGAAACAATTGGCAACACTTTGCGCAACAATGGATTCACATCCTGCAGTGCCCGAAAGGTACCCCTGCTGAAGAGAGCACATGTGGAGGCGCGCCTCAAGTATGCCAATGATCATTTGAAAGATGAACCAAGTTATTGGGAGAAGGTTTTGTGGTCAGACGAGACCAAAATTGAACTTTTTGGCCTCAACTCCACCCGCCATGTGTGGAGGAAGAAAAATGCTGCCTATGACCCCAAGAACACTGTGCCCACCGTCAAGCATGGAGGTGGAAGCATAATGTTTTGGGGGTGTTTCTCTGCCAAGGGTACAGGGCTACTTCACCGCATCACTGGGAAGATGGATGGAGCCATGTACCGCACAATCCTGAGGGACAACCTCCTCCCCTCTGCCAGGGATCTGAAAATGGGCCGTGGTTGGGTCTTCCAACATGATAACGACCCTAAACATACAGCAAAGGCAACAAAGGATTGGCTCAAGAAAAATCACATTAAGGTCATGGAGTGGCCCAGCCAGTCGCCAGACCTCAATCCGATCGAAAATCTATGGAGGGAGCTGAAGGTCAGAGTTGCCAAGCGACAGCCCACCAACCTTCATGATTTAGAGAGGATCTGCAAAGAAGAGTGGGCCAAAATTCCCCCTGGTGTGTGTGCTAAACTTGTGGTTAACTACAACAAACGTCTCACCGCTGTGCTTGCAAACAAAGGCTTTGCCACTAAGTATTGAGTGTGTTTGGCAAGAGGGATCAAATACTTATTTTCCTCATTGAAATACAAATTAATTAAAATATATTCTTTAAAATTATATTCTGGATTTTTGTCTTGATATTCTGTCTCTCCATGTTAGAATATATCTACCATTAAAAGTGCAGAAGGATAGTGTCTTTATTAGTGGGCAAACAAAGAAAATCAGCAAGGGATCAAATACTTCTTGGACTCACTGTACTTATTGGCAGGATACACCATCAGGGAGAAGAGGTTGATGGGGTTCCTCACAACCTGTAAGACAAAAAAAGAAAGTCAATATATGTATAGAAACTAAATGAGCACATACCTGTTACAGAGTTTCAGACAGAGAGATAGGGAGTCATACACCCAGTTGCACATGGACAAACCATTTTTCGCCACATCCACCATCAGAAGGTAGGGGCTCAAGGGATCCTGAACCTGTAAGACAAAAAAAGAAAGTCAATACATGTACAGAAACTGAATGATCACTTGCCTGTTACAGAGCTGGAGCTGGAGAACGATTGACAGTGAGCCACACACAGTTGCAGATGAAAATATATTTGTTGGCAGGACAAACCTTCAGTGAGAAAAGGTTGATGGGGTTCCGGGCAACCTGTAACACAAAAAAGAAAGTAAATACATGTATAGAAACTGAATGATCACTTTCCTATTACAGAGTTGCAGAAAGATAGCAAGTCACACACAGTTGCACATGCACAGGCTGATTTTCGCCAGATCTACCATCAGAAGGTAGGGGCTCATGGGATTGTGAAAGCCTGTAAGACAAAAAAAGAAAGTCTACACATGTATAGAAACTGAATGAGCACCTACCTGTTACAGAGTTGCAGACAGATAGATAGCGAGTCACACACACACACACACAGTTGCACATGGACAGACTGTCGTTCGCCACATCCACCATCAGGGAGGTACAGGGTCTTGGGGTCCTGAAAACCTGTAAGACAACAAAGAAAGTCAATACATGTACAGAAACTGAATTATCACTTACCTGTTACAGAGTTGCAGAACGATTGACAGCGAGCCACACACAGTTAAAGATGAATATACGTTTCTTGGCAGGATACACCATCAGGGAGAAGAGGTTGATGGAGTTCCTGAAATCCTGTATGACAACATAGAAAGTCAATACATGTATAGAAACTGAATGGTCTCTTACCTGTTAGAGAGTTGCAGACAGATAGTAAGTCACACACAGTTGCACATAGACAGGCCGTTTTTCGCCAGATCTACCATCTGAAGGTAAGGGCTCATGAGATTGTAAAAGCCTGTAAGACAAAAAATGAAAGTCAATACATGTATAGAACCTGAATGATCACTTATTATTCAGTTGTTGGTAGGAATGAATGATCACTTATCATTCACTTGTTGGCAGGAAACACCATCAGGGAGAAGAGGTTGATGGGGTTCTGGACAACCTGTAACACAAAAAAGAAAGTCAATATATGCATAGAAACTGAATGATCACTTTTCTATTACAGAGTTGCAGAAAGATAGCAAGTCACACACAGTTGCACATGCACAGGCTGATTTTCGCCAGATCTACCATCAGAAGGTAGGGGCTCATGGGATCGTGAAAGCCTGCAAGACAAAAAAAGAAAGTCTATACATGTATAGAAACTGAATGAAAACCTACCTGTTACACACTTGCAGACAGATAGATAGGGAGTCACACACACAGTTGCACATGGATAGACTGTTTTTCGCCACATCCACCATCAGAAGGTAAGGGCTCCACGGATCCTGAACCTGTAAGACAAAAAAAGAAAGTGAATACATGTAAAGAAACTGAATGATCACCTACCTGTTACACACTTGCAGACAAATAGATAGGGAGTCACACACACAGTTGCACATGAACAGACAGTTTTTCACCACATCCAACATAAGGGACGTAGAAGGTCTTGGGGTCCTGAAAGCCTGTAAGACAACAAAAAGGCAATACATGTACAGAAACTGAATGATCACTTACCTGTTAGAGAGTTGCAGACAGATAGTAAGTCACACACAGTTGCACATAGACAGGCCGTTTTTCGCCAGATCTACCATCAGAAGGTAAAGGCTCATGGGATTGTAAAAGCCTGTAAGACAAAAAATGAAAGTCAATACATGTATAGAACCTGAATGATCACTTATTATTCAGTTGTTGGTAGGAATGAATGATCACTTATCATTCACTTGTTGGCAGGAAACACCATCATGGAGAAGAGGTTGATGGGCTTCTGGACAACCTGTAACACAAAAAAGAAAGTCAATATATGCATAGAAACAGAATGAGCACCTACCTGTTACAGAGTTGCAGACAGATAGATAGGGAGTCACACACACACACACACAGTTGCACATAGACAGGCCGTTTTTCGCCAGATCTACCATCAGAAGGTAAGGGCTCATGGGATTGTGAAAGCCTGTAAGACAAAAAATGAAAGTCAATACATGTATAGAACCTGAATGATCACTTATTATTCAGTTGTTGGTAGGAATGAATGATCACTTATCATTCACTTGTTGGCAGGAAACACCATCAGGGAGAAGAGGTTGATGGGGTTCTGGACAACCTGTAACACAAAAAAGAAAGTCAATATATGCATAGAAACTGAATGATCACCTACCTGTTACACACTTGCAGACAGATAGATGGGGAGTCACACACACAGTTGCACATGGACAGACCGTTGTTCGCCTTATCCACCATCAGAAGGTAGAGGCTATAGGGATCCTGAACCTGTAAGACAAAAAAAGAAAGTGAATACATGTAAAGAAACTGAATGATCACCTACCTGTTACACACTTGCAGACAAATAGATAGGGAGTCACACACACAGTTGCACATGAACAGACAGTTTTTCACCACATCCAACATAAGGGACGTAGAAGGTCTTGTGGTCCTGAAAGCCTGTAAGACAACAAAAAGGCAATACATGTACAGAAACTGAATGATCACCTACCTGTTACACACTTGCAGACAGATAGATGGGGAGTCACACACACAGTTGCACATAGACAGGCTGTTTTTCGCCAGATCTACCATCAGAAGGTAAGGGCTCATGGGATTGTAAAAGCCTGTAAGACAAAAAATGAAAGTCAATACATGTATAGAACCTGAATGATCACTTATTATTCAGTTGTTGGTAGGAATGAATGATCACTTATCATTCACTTGTTGGCAGGAAACATCATCAGGGAGAAGAGGTTGATGGGCTTCTGGACAACCTGTAACACAAAAAAGAAAGTCAATATATGCATAGAAACAGAATGAGCACCTACCTGTTACAGAGTTGCAGACAGATAGATAGGGAGTCACACACACACACACACACAGTTGCACATGGACAGACCGTCGTTCGCCACATCCACCATCAGGGAGGTACAGGGTCTTGGGGTCCTGAAAAACTGTAAGACAACAAAGAAAGTCAATACATGTACAGAAACTGAATTATCACTTACCTGTTAAAGAGTTGCAGAACGATTGACAGCAAGCCACACACAGTTAAAGATGAATATATGTTTCTTGGCAGGATACACCATCAGGGAGAAGAGGTTGATGGAGTTCCTGAAATCCAGTAAGACAACAAAGAAAGTCAATACATGTACAGAAACTGAATGATCACTTACCTGTTAGAGAGTTGCAGACAGATAGTAAGTCACACACAGTTGCACATAGACAGGCTGTTTTTCGCCAGATCTACCATCAGAAGGTAAGGGCTCATGGGATTGTGAAAGCCTGTAAGACAAAAAAAGAAAGTCTATACATGTATAGAACCTGAATGATCACTTATTATTCAGTTGTTGGTAGGAATGAATGATCACTTATCATTCACTTGTTGGCAGGAAACACCATCAGGGAGAAGAGGTTGATGGGCTTCTGGACAACCTGTAACACAAAAAAGAAAGTCAATATATGCATAGAAACTGAATGATCACCTACCTGTTACACACTTGCAGACAGATAGATAGGGAGTCACACACACAGTTGCACATGGACAGACCATTGTTCACCACGTCCACCATCAGGGAGGAAGAGGGTCTTGGGGTCCTGAAATGCTGAAACAAAAAAGAAAGTCAATATATGTATTGAAACTGAATGATCACCTACCTGTTACACACTTGCGTTGTTCGCCTTATCCACCATCAGAAGGTAGAGGCTATAGGGATCCTGAACCTGTAAGACAAAAAAAGAAAGTCAATACATGTATAGAAACTGAATGGTCTCTTACCTGTAGAGAGTTGCAGACAGATAGTAAGTCACACACAGTTGCACATGGACAGGCCATCTTTCGCCAGATCTACCATCAGAAGGTAGGGGCTCAAGGGATCCTGAACCTGTAAGACAAAAAAAGAAAGTGAATACATGTAAAGAAACTGAATGATCACCTACCTGTTACACACTTGCAGACAAATAGATAGGGAGTCACACACACAGTTGCACATGAACAGACAGTTTTTCACCACATCCAACATAAGGGACGTAGAAGGTCTTGTGGTCCTGAAAGCCTGTAAGACAACAAAAAGGCAATACATGTACAGAAACTGAATGATCACCTACCTGTTACACACTTGCAGACAGATAGATGGGGAGTCACACACAGTTGCACATAGACACGCTGTTTTTCGCCAGATCTACCATCAGAAGGTAAGGGCTCATGGGATTGTGAAAGCCTGTAACACAAAAAAGAAAGTCAATATATGTATAGAAACTGAATGATCACCTACCTGTTACACACTTGCGGACAGATAGATAGGGAGTCACACACACACAGTTGCACATGGACAATCCATTGGTCACCACGTCCACCATCAGAACGTAGGGGCTCAAGGGATCCTGAACCTGTAAGACAAAAAAAGAAAGTCAATACATGTACAGAAACTGAATGATCACTTGCCTGTGTCGTCTCGGTTCGTCTTCTTCTGGAGATGGACTTGTTATTCAAAAAGGAGAGTCTGTAGCCACCGTCTTTAGTTGTAACAATAATATATTTTATTGCAATCGAAAGACAGTGTGGAGAGAGTCTGCCAATTCTGGGTGCCCTTCGGTCTCTCTCTCCCCGACTTAGGAATACCTTGAGTTTTTATACCCTATTTCACGCCACATTCTGTTGGAATGTTGCCATATATGGAATGTTTACATTTCATCCATAGGGAACAGCCATTAGCTCCCCCATTACCTAAGTGGTCCATGGCCACATCTGGACAGCGTTTAAATCACTGACACGTCTGCCCAACGGGATGTCCAAATCTAAACAGCATCTTATGTCTGTTCAATTTGTGTAGATTTGGTCAAGAAACGGGGCCCCCTTTCTTTTCTACATCTGCAAAGCCACTGAATATACTACACTTGCCCCCTTTGAGCCTAATCAGAGGCTCAATAAAATAAAAGAGCATCACACACAAATGGCTACATGTGCTTCTAAAGACCTATTCCTTCTATGTTTGCCTTTTTTAACACTTATTTCACAGAATGTGAGAGCGAAAACCTGCCAGGCAGCTATCTCACTTTTAATATCCCTCAATCATCCAAGACAGGAAAAAACTCTCTCACGGTCCCTCTGCCCCAGGCGACCACATGCTGTACTCCAGGCCAATGTACAAAGAAGGAATGTCTCATTGATATATATATTGAATATGGACATCTGCTAGTGTGAGTAAATACATTTGGAACCCCATTAAACCAAACATAATGTGTACTTTCAGGCTGGTCGACCCATCGGACCTTCCAATACACCTGTCCCTGCCTACCATTACTGACCCTAGTATCGAGAAAAAATCAAAACCCCTGGGGTCACGCTGTGCTTACTCACAATAAAATACATCATCTTACAACTCATTTACAAAATAATATCAATAGATTATACATATCAAAACTACTATTTATACATGTAGTGTATTTAGAGTACAGACAGTAATAATTGACAAATTTAAATGTGGCACATTGGAGTTCATCAACAACGGTGTTCCTTGATGGTGAGTGTTCCTTGATGGTGAGTCGGGATAGATGAATTTACAATGTCCTTGTTCAAAAGATCTTCAGATCTCTCGATTAGTAATATCCATCAACATCTGACCCCTTTTCTGCCTCTTGGGATCTCTGAATACCAGTCCCCCACAGTGGTACTCCCCACGCTAGTCTGAAGGGAAAGATAGAAACAACAGCCAATATCTTTTCTTCAAAACATCAAATGCAGATTTCACAACAACAGTATTATACGTGTCAAACTATTACTACTCAGTAAATCATCTTTCAAGCCACCCTTTTCAGCCATACTATCATATACTTAAATCCCCTTTTACATAACCTGTGGTAATATAACATAGGTGTTATAACTTATGATAAAAGACTTGATTCACTAAATTAAAGTCATAATCCAAGTAGATACTCAGAATGGATATTTATCCACCAAATCACCTTCTAATACTAATCCCTCATCTTCTTCTGAATCTGTCCTAGGTAATAATGGCAGTTGAATTTGTTCCCCCGGCATTACAATTCCAACCCATCTTAAAATCATTGCCTTAGCAAAAGTCAATATCAGTGTGCAACAACAGAACATTACACATAGCGACAAAAGCGCAGCACCAAACAACTGAGCCAACAATGTTCCCACATAACGATTGAATCCAGCTTTTTGCAGAATTTCTTCCATGCCCGGCACTCCCAGGGGATTAGCAAGAAGTCTTTTAATATCTCCTACAGCAGGTTGTGTTCCCACCATGATCTCTTCCAACTTTGCGATCCAAGGATGTGCTCCGTCTTGTAGAGTTGGCAATTTTTCCAAAACATCAGACATGTCTGTATTCTGCCAAGGCTTGTATTCCAATGTCTGTCCTCGGATGATCACTGGACACATCTTGTCACATGATGTTCCTTTTCTTGGGCGCAATGCATATCCCTTGTCCACTTTCTGAGAGCCTTCCGTCCTCAATTCCTTCTTCTGCATCTGTAGCTCCTTCAGTTGTTTTTCCAGTCTGTTCTGCTTCTCTAAACTCATAGCAGTGTCCACATGAGAAATGCATTGGTCTATACGCCTCTCTACACTTCTCATAGCCCTGTCGATGTCTTCTTCCATTCTTGAACTGGCTGTGGTCGGGAAGAATCCTCTTGAAGTACAAAGACTTGTGGGTCCCTTGTCTTGGTCGTCGTCTTCATTTTCACTTTCATCAGAACTCTCATCAGTGGAGTCCTCATACCGTCTAGTCTTGCCTCCTCTCCTTTCTGCCCTCACCAGGATCCGTCTGACTGCTGGATCATATCCTCCTCTGGCTTCTTCCCAAGCACTCTGATCCACATCATCTCCAACTTTTGTCCTCCTGGTCTTCACTGCACCTTCGATTTGCAAACATGTTGTTTTCTTCTTACTTTTGGAAGTTGGATACATCTTTATAATTGTTTCTGCTTTGCCTGCTTCCACTATTCGGTCGTCCTCATCTCTGATATGATAGTCTCCCTCTTGAGTGATCACTGGAAGCTGGGGATAGATCTCCTTAGACGTCACCTCCTTCTCATATGGTGGGGGATTTTTTACTGGGTTGACATGTGAAAATGGTGCACTAATTTCTGCCATCTGCTTTTCTTTTTCTGCCTCCTCTCACATCCCATATCAGAGAAAAGGAGAATCACGCCAGAGTTAATATTGTCATAAACTCTCAAGGTCCATAACAATTCACTGTAAACATACATTTTCCATCCTATTTCCATCCACTTTCCATACATCTTCCTTCTGTTCCTACATACTAAAATACCATCTTGAACCATTCTTCATATCCCCAAGGGACTCTTGGCCTACTGCCAACATAGTTTCTCAACTATCATCATAACATAGACTATTCCGCTAAAAACCAATTTAACACTCTTCACCTTCTTAAGCCCAAGTGTATATGTATGTTGACATGCCTGACTCTCCCTTAGCCAGGGGTCATAGGTCAACCAGAAACATATGTGTGCAAAGCCTATCTTCACACTAGAATGTAGGTGGATAGTCCCCTTTCTCCCGCTGTGCAGAAAGGGAGAGAAATACCAGCAAAACAGAAAAACTAATTTAACCCATCGAGGCTCACTAGTTCCTCTAATAAAGTAACCCTGTGTAAGGTAACTACCAACATGAGTGATACTAGTAAAACAACATTATCATCATAATGGTCTGTTATGCACCCTGAACAATTTGCATAACAGTTCATACTGGGTCTAATAATCACTTAGGTTTAATGCATTCTCAAAGCACAACCAGCACTCCAAGCCACACACTCACTGCACTCACTGCCACAGAACACCAAGAAAATCACCACCTCCATTATAATAATCCCAAAGACAGTTGGCTAGAAGCACTATAATAGTCTATTCTTCAACACAAGCCATACCAAGAACATCACTGGACCCATTTCAACACAGGAAAAACAACAACCTTAAACATCTTTTAACCCATACAAAACAAACCAACCATTCTACTATTACTATTCTCTAGTCATACTTCTTATGAACACATATTTAACAAGACTAATATTATTATTGTAATATATTATCTCATATGACACCACAACCAAACTCTTAACCATGAACCATCATTTCTCCTCATAGGAAAAATCTCACTCTGCCAGGCCCCTGTGCTCCTGCATATCTTGTCATTAACACTGCATTTCACATCTGGCGCTCAGCCACGCCTTAGCCATTGCAAAACACAGAATCACAAACCTACTACTAAATTCCTTTAGTAACCACTCGCCTTTATATAGTTATATGCAAACACAAAGTGTATATTTAATACACTCCTCTACTTATCTCACATTATGGCTATCATATTATATCAACATTCTACAATCAGTATTAATTTCATTTATTCCTTCTCAACAGTAACATACCAGAGACTATTCTCCTACATTGCTGACCAATACTACTCATCTCAACCATATATAAACTTTCCTTCAAATTAGACATACTACTAATATCACATCTTCTACATGCACATATATACATGTATATATATATATATATATATATATATGTAACTTTGAATTGATTTATTTTTGTCTCTCAGATGGTAGGTTGAAATTACACTTTAAAAAAACCCACATTCCAGGATCCACACGACAATCACAGGACTTATTAACAGTATTCTTGTACTGTACATGACCTGGTGCCAATATGGGCTGTTTTGGTGGTTTATGAAATTTTACCCTTACCTATCTCCCTCTCTGTTATCCAGACAGGGCTCATTAATTTTCCTATACCTCATTCCAACCCACACATCTGAGAAACCTATTTATTTAACACTACTGTTCTATAATCATTATCACTTAACTATGTTTATGGGATCCCTTTATCTATTATTTGCCATTAAACAATAACACAAACTAGACATACAACACATAACAAACTAGACATACAACACATACCATTCACTCCTTTTTTTTTTCTCTCTCTATGGGCCCCCATATTTTCCTTTAAATTTACAACCTCCCACAAAGGTGCACATGGTCTGAAACAATATCAGAATTAATTTAAATTGCATGTCCCCTTTAAATCTTTTCATAACCTCAATTAATCTGGCTTTTATTGCTTCTGGTGCACAGACTCAAATACAGCTCCTCCTCCCCGTAAGGAGTGACTCTCAGGCCCCATACTTTTGTCAGAAGAGACCTCCTGCAAGGCATAGGATCTCAGAAAGCCAACGAGATCGGGTATTTGACCATATGCATGTTTTTGTTTTTTTTTTGTTTTTTCAATAAAAGCCAACATCATGGAGAGTTTGAGAATTACTCTCCTCTTACCAAACATATCCCTTTTTAACCCAGACAAAACATGACAAAGAAAGGGAGGAGGGTACCAGCCCCTCAGCCTCCACACACAGATGTACATCCCTGGGCACGCACACACACACACACACACACACACCCCAAGTCGACTGTTTTAAGCTAACCCTTAAGTCTTCTCTTCTGTGCACTATACCCTTTTCTCTTTACTTCTGACACTGTCTTCTTCTATAACACCCCATGTTTCTTCTCTTAAAAACCCCCATATTTCTCTTATATTACCCTGTTAAGCTAACTTTCACACTGCAACCTGAACCTGCTCACGTCTTACAATCCTAAGAGAGACAAGGGCCCTAGCTCTCAAAGCCTGCGTGGCGCAAATTAACATGGCCTTATCAATGTTACTCACTGCTTTTTCAACAACACCCCTTTTGTGTTCCTCATTTTCCTTATACCTTGTCATTACTCTTGTTCCTACGTATTTTCTCATTCCTTACACCCCCGTATTGTGGTGGCACAACCCACAAACGACCCAAATTTAGAACAGAGTCTCCTCCCAAATAATGTCACAACCTCATACGTTCCAATTGCACGCAGTGCAGCCTCACAGCACACATCTCAGCATAACGCGGAAACCCAAGCTCGAATAGTGAGAAAAGTGCTAACCGTGTATTGTTGGCTCACGAGCAAAAGTTTTCCACGTGGTACCGTCTGGTGCCGCCGGAAGTCACAGCTGGGTCCCTGTTCGGGCGCCAAAATTTGTCGTCTCGGTTCGTCTTCTTCTGGAGATGGACTTGTTATTCAAAAAGGAGAGTCTGTAGCCACCGTCTTTAGTTGTAACAATAATATATTTTATTGCAATCGAAAGACAGTGTGGAGAGAGTCTGCCAATTCTGGGTGCCCTTCGGTCTCTCTCTCCCCGACTTAGGAATACCTTGAGTTTTTATACCCTATTTCACGCCACATTCTGTTGGAATGTTGCCATATATGGAATGTTTACATTTCATCCATAGGGAACAGCCATTAGCTCCCCCATTACCTAAGTGGTCCATGGCCACATCTGGACAGCGTTTAAATCACTGACACGTCTGCCCAACGGGATGTCCAAATCTAAACAGCATCTTATGTCTGTTCAATTTGTGTAGATTTGGTCAAGAAACGGGGCCCCCTTTCTTTTCTACATCTGCAAAGCCACTGAATATACTACACCTGTTACAGAGCTGGAGCTGGAGAACGATTGACAGCGAGCCACACACAGTTGCAGATGATAATATATTTGTTGGCAGGACAAACCTTCAGGGAGAAGAGGTTGATGGGGTTCCAGGCAACCTGTAACACAAAAAAGAAAGTCAATACATGCATAGAAACTGAATGGTCTCTTACCTGTAGAGAGTTGCAGAAAGATAGCAAGTCACACACAGTTGGACATAGACAGGCCGTCTTTCGCCAGATCTACCATCAGAAGGTAAGGGCTCATGGGATTGTGAAAGCCTGTAAGACAAAAAATGAAAGTCAATACATGTATAGAACCTGAATGATCACTTATTATTCAGTTGTTGGTAGGAATGAATGATCACTTATCATTCACTTGTTGGCAGGAAAAACCATCAGGGAGAAGAGGTTGATGGGCTTCTGGACAACCTGTAACACAAAAAAGAAAGTCAATATATGCATAGAAACAGAATGAGCACCTACCTGTTACAGAGTTGCAGACAGATAGATAGGGAGTCACACACACACACACACAGTTGCACATGGACAGACCGTCGTTCGCCACATCCACCATCAGGGAGGTACAGGGTCTTGGGGTCCTGAAAAACTGTAAGACAACAAAGAAAGTCAATACATGTACAGAAACTGAATTATCACTTACCTGTTACAGAGTTGCAGAACGATTGACAGCAAGCCACACACAGTTAAAGATGAATATACGTTTCTTGGCAGGATACACCATCAGGGAGAAGAGGTTGATGGAGTTCCTGAAATCCTGTAAGACAACAAAGAGTCAATACATGTATAGAAACTGAATGGTCTCTTACCTGTTAGAGAGTTGCAGACAGACAGTAAGTCACACACAGTTGTACATGCACAGGCCGATTTTTGCCAGATCTACCATCAGAAGTTAGGGGCTCATGGGATCGTGAAAGCCTGCAAGACAAAAAAGAAAGTCTATACATGTATAGAAACTGAATGAACACCTACCTGTTACACACTTGCAGACAGATAGATAGGGAGTCACACACACAGTTGCACATGAACAGACAGTTTTTCACCACATCCAACATCAGGGACATAGAAGGTCTTGGGGTCCTGAAAGCCTGTAAGACAACAAAAAGGCAATACATGTACAGAAACTGAATGATCACTTACCTGTTAGAGAGTTGCAGACAGATAGTAAGTCACACACAGTTGCACATAGACAGGCCGTTTTTCGCCAGATCTACCATCAGAAGGTAAGGACTCATGGGATTGTGAAAGCCTGTAAGACAAAAAAAGAAAGTCTATACATGTATAGAACCTGAATGATCACTTATTATTCAGTTGTTGGTAGGAATGAATGATCACTTATCATTCACTTGTTGGCAGGAAACACCATCAGGGAGAAGAGGTTGATGGGCTTCTGGACAACCTGTAACACAAAAAAGAAAGTCAATATATGCATAGAAACTGAATGATCACCTACCTGTTACACACTTGCAGACAGAAAGATAGGGAGTCACACACACAGTTGCACATGGACAGACCATTGTTCACCACGTCCACCATCAGGGAGGAAGAGGGTCTTGGGGTCCTGAAATGCTGTAACAAAAAAGAAAGTCAATATAGGTATTGAAACTGAATGATCACCTACCTGTTACACACTTGCAGACAGATAGATGGGGAGTCACACACACAGTTGCACATGGACAGACCGTTGTTCGCCTTATCCACCATCAGAAGGTAGAGGCTATAGGGATCCTGAACCTGTAAGACAAAAAAAGAAAGTCAATACATGTATAGAAACTGAATGGTCTCTTACCTGTAGAGAGTTGCAGACAGATAGTAAGTCACACACAGTTGCACATGGACAGGCCGTCTTTCGCCAGATCTACCATCAGAAGGTAGGGGCTCAAGGGATCCTGAACCTGTAAGACAAAAAAAGAAAGTGAATACATGTAAAGAAACTGAATGATCACCTACCTGTTACACACTTGCAGACAAATAGATAGGGAGTCACACACACAGTTGCACATGAGCAGACAGTTTTTCACCACATCCAACATAAGGGACATAGAAGGTCTTGGGGTCCTGAAAGCCTGTAAGACAACAAAAAGGCAATACATGTACAGAAACTGAATGATCACTTACCTGTTAGAGAGTTGCAGACAGATAGTAAGTCACAAACAGTTGCACATAGACAGGCCGTTTTTCGCCAGATCTACCATCAGAAGGTAAGGGCTCATGGGATTGTGAAAGCCTGTAAGACAAAAAATGAAAGTCAATACATGTATAGAACCTGAATGATCACTTATTATTCAGTTGTTGGTAGGAATGAATGATCACTTATCATTCACTTGTTGGCAGGAAACACCATCAGGGAGAAGAGGTTGATGGGCTTCTGGACAACCTGTAACACAAAAAAGAAAGTCAATATATGCATAGAAACTGAATGATCACCTACCTGTTACACACTTGCAGACAGATAGATAGGGAGTCACACACACAGTTGCACATGGACAGACCATTGTTCACCACGTCCACCATCAGGGAGGAAGAGGGTCTTGGGGTCCTGAAATGCTGTAACAAAAAAGAAAGTCAATATAGGTATTGAAACTGAATGATCACCTACCTGTTACACACTTGCAGACAGATAGATGGGGAGTCACACACACAGTTGCACATGGACAGACCGTTGTTCGCCTTATCCACCATCAGAAGGTAGAGGCTATAGGGATCCTGAACCTGTAAGACAAAAAAAAAAAAGCCAATACATGTATAGAAACTGAATGGTCTCTTACCTGTAGAGAGTTGCAGACAGATAGTAAGTCACACACAGTTGCACATGGACAGGTCGTCTTTCGCCAGATCTACCATCAGAAGGTAGGGGCTCAAGGGATCCTGAACCTGTAAGACAAAAAAAGAAAGTGAATACATGTAAAGAAACTGAATGATCACCTACCTGTTACACACTTGCAGACAAATAGATAGGGAGTCACACACACAGTTGCACATGAGCAGACAGTTTTTCACCACATCCAACATAAGGGACATAGAAGGTCTTGGGGTCCTGAAAGCCTGTAAGACAACAAAAAGGCAATACATGTACAGAAACTGAATGATCACTTACCTGTTAGAGAGTTGCAGACAGATAGTAAGTCACACACAGTTGCACATAGACAGGCCGTTTTTCGCCAGATCTACCATCAGAAGGTAAGGACTCATGGGATTGTGAAAGCCTGTAAGACAAAAAATGAAAGTCAATACATGTATAGAACCTGAATGATCACTTATTATTCAGTTGTTGGTAGGAATGAATGATCACTTATCATTCACTTGTTGGCAGGAAACACCATCAGGGAGAAGAGGTTGATGGGGTTCTGGACAACCTGTAACACAAAAAAGAAAGTCAATATATGCATAGAAACTGAATGATCACCTACCTGTTACACACTTGCAGACAGATAGATAGGGAGTCACACACACAGTTGCACATGGACAGACCATTGTTCACCACGTCCACCATCAGGGAGGAAAGCGTCTTGGGGTCCTGAAAGGCTGTAACAAAAAAGAAAGTCAATATATGTATAGAAACTGAATGATCACCTACCTGTTACACACTTGCAGACAGATAGATGGGGAGTCACACACACAGTTGCACATAAACAGGCCATTTTTCGCCAGATCTACCATCAGAAGGTAAGGGCTTATGGGATTGTGAAAGCCTGTAAGACAAAAAATGAAAGTCAATACATGTATAGAACCTGAATGATCACTTATTATTCAGTTGTTGATAGGAATGAATGATCACTTATCATTCACTCGTTGGCAGGATACACAATCAGGGAGAAGAGGTTGATGGGCTTCTGGACAACCTTTAACACAAAAAAGAAAGTCAATATATGTATAGAAACTGAATGATCACCTACCAGTTACACACTTGCGGACAGATAGATAGGGAGTCACACACACAGTTGCACATGAACAGACAGTTTTTCACCACATCCAACATCAGAAGGTAGGGGCTCAAGGGATCCTGAACCTGTAAGACAAAAAAAGAAAGTGAATACATGTAAAGAAACTGAATGATCACCTACCTGTTACACACTTGCAGACAAATAGATAGGGAGTCACACACACAGTTGCACATGGACAGACCATTGTTCACCACGTCCACCATCAGGGAGGAAAGCGTCTTGGGGTCCTGAAAGGCTGTAACAAAAAAGAAAGTCAATACATGTACAGAAACTGAATGATCACTTGCCTGTTACAGAGCTGGAGCTGGAGAACGATTGACAGCGAGCCACACACAGTTGCAGATGATAATATATTTGTTGGCAGGACAAACCTTCAGGGAGAAGAGGTTGATGGGGTTCCAGGCAACCTGTAACACAAAAAAGAAAGTAAATACATGTATAGAAACTGAATGATCACCTACCTGTTACACACTTGCAGACAAATAGATAGGGAGTCACACACACAGTTGCACATGAACAGACAGTTTTTCACCACATCCAACATAAGGGACGTAGAAGGTCTTGGGGTCCTGAAAGCCTGTAAGACAACAAAAAGGCAATACATGTACAGAAACTGAATGATCACTTACCTGTTAGAGAGTTGCAGACAGATAGTAAGTCACACACAGTTGCACATAGACAGGCCGTTTTTCGCCAGATCTACCATCAGAAGGTAAGGGCTCATGGGATTGTGAAAGCCTGTAAGACAAAAAAAGAAAGTCTATACATGTATAGAACCTGAATGATCACTTATTATTCAGTTGTTGGTAGGAATGAATGATCACTTATCATTCACTTGTTGGCAGGAAACACCATCAGGGAGAAGAGGTTGATGGGCTTCTGGACAACCTGTAACACAAAAAAGAAAGTCAATATATGCATAGAAACTGAATGATCACCTACCTGTTACACACTTGCAGACAGATAGATAGGGAGCCACACACACAGTTGCAAATGGACAGACCATTGTTCACCACGTCCACCATCAGGGAGGAAGAGGGTCTTGGGGTCCTGAAATGCTGTAACAAAAAAGAAAGTCAATATAGGTATTGAAACTGAATGATCACCTACCTGTTACACACTTGCAGACAGATAGATGGGGAGTCACACACACAGTTGCACATGGACAGACCGTTGTTCGCCTTATCCACCATCAGAAGGTAGAGGCTATAGGGATCCTGAACCTGTAAGACAAAAAAAGAAAGTCAATACATGTATAGAAACTGAATGGTCTCTTACCTGTAGAGAGTTGCAGACAGATAGTAAGTCACACACAGTTGCACATGGACAGGCCGTCTTTCGCCAGATCTACCATCAGAAGGTAGGGGCTCAAGGGATCCTGAACCTGTAAGACAAAAAAAGAAAGTGAATACATGTAAAGAAACTGAATGATCACCTACCTGTTACACACTTGCAGATAAATAGATAGGGAGTCACACACACAGTTGCACATGAGCAGACAGTTTTTCACCACATCCAACATAAGGGACATAGAAGGTCTTGGGGTCCTGAAAGCCTGTAAGACAACAAAAAGGCAATACATGTACAGAAACTGAATGATCACTTACCTGTTAGAGAGTTGCAGACAGATAGTAAGTCACACACAGTTGCACATAGACAGGCCGTTTTTCGCCAGATCTACCATCAGAAGGTAAGGGCTCATGGGATTGTGAAAGCCTGTAAGACAAAAAATGAAAGTCAATACATGTATAGAACCTGAATGATCACTTATTATACAGTTGTTGGTAGGAATGAATGATCACTTATCATTCACTTGTTGGCAGGAAACACCATCAGGGAGAAGAGGTTGATGGGCTTCTGGACAACCTGTAACACAAAAAAGAAAGTCAATATATGCATAGAAACTGAATGATCACCTACCTGTTACACACTTTCAGACAGATAGATAGGGAGTCACACACACAGTTGCACATGGACAGACCATTGTTCACCACGTCCACCATCAGGGAGGAAAGCGTCTTGGGGTCCTGAAAGGCTGTAACAAAAAAGAAAGTCAATATATGTATAGAAACTGAATGATCACCTACCTGTTACACACTTGCAGACAGATAGATAGGGAGTCACACACACAGTTGCACATGGACAATCCATTGTTCACCACGTCCACCATCAGAACGTAGGGGCTCAAGGGATCCTGAACCTGTAAGACAAAAAAAGAAAGTCAATACATGTACAGAAACTGAATGATCACTTGCCTGTTACAGAGCTGGAGCTGGAGAACGATTGACAGCGAGCCACACACAGTTGCAGATGATAATATATTTGTTGGCAGGACAAACCTTCAGGGAGAAGAGGTTGATGGGGTTCCAGGCAACCTGTAACACAAAAAAGAAAGTAAATACATGTATAGAAACTGAATGATCACCTACCTGTTACACACTTGCAGACAAATAGATAGGGAGTCACACACACAGTTGCACATGAACAGACAGTTTTTCACCACATCCAACATCAGAAGGTAGGGACTCAAGGGATCCTGAACCTGTAAGACAAAAAAAGAAAGTGAATACATGTAAAGAAACTGAATGATCACCTACCTGTTACACACTTGCAGACAAATAGATAGGGAGTCACACAAAGTTGCACATGGACAGAGTTTTTCACCACATCCAACATAAGGGACGTAGAAGGTCTTGGGGTCCTGAAAGCCTGTAAGACAACAAAAAGGCAATACATGTACAGAAACTGAATGATCACTTACCTGTTAGAGAGTTGCAGACAGATAGTAAGTCACACACAGTTGCACATAGACAGGCCGTTTTTCGCCAGATCTACCATCAGAAGGTAAGGGCTCATGGGATTGTGAAAGCCTGTAAGACAAAAAATGAAAGTCAATACATGTATAGAACCTGAATGATCACTTATTATTCAGTTGTTGGTAGGAATGAATGATCACTTATCATTCACTTGTTGGCAGGAAACACCATCAGGGAGAAGAGGTTGATGGGCTTCTGGACAACCTGTAACACAAAAAAGAAAGTCAATATATGCATAGAAACTGAATGATCACCTACCTGTTACACACTTGCAGACAGATAGATAGGGAGTCACACACACAGTTGCACATGGACAGACCATTGTTCACCACGTCCACCATCAGGGAGGAAAGCGTCTTGGGGTCCTGAAAGGCTGTAACAAAAAAGAAAGTCAATATATGTATAAAAACTGAATGATCACCTACCTGTTACACACTTGCAGACAGATAGATGGGGAGTCACACACACAGTTGCACATAAACAGGCCATTTTTCGCCAGATCTACCATCAGAAGGTAAGGGCTTATGGGATTGTGAAAGCCTGTAAGACAAAAAATGAAAGTCAATACATGTATAGAACCTGAATGATCACTTATTATTCAGTTGTTGATAGGAATGAATGATCACTTATCATTCACTCGTTGGCAGGATACACCATCAGGGAGAAGAGGTTGATGGGCTTCTGGACAACCTTTAACACAAAAAAGAAAGTCAATATATGTATAGAAACTGAATGATCACCTACCTGTTACACACTTGCGGACAGATAGATAGGGAGTCACACACACAGTTGCACATGGACAATCCATTGTTCACCACGTCCACCATCAGAACGTAGGGGCTCAAGGGATCCTGAACCTGTAAGACAAAAAAAGAAAGTCAATACATGTACAGAAACTGAATGATCACTTGCCTGTTACAGAGCTGGAGCTGGAGAACGATTGACAGCGAGCCACACACAGTTGCAGATGATAATATATTTGTTGGCAGGACAAACCTTCAGGGAGAAGAGGTTGATGGGGTTCCAGGCAACCTGTAACACAAAAAAGAAAGTAAATACATGTATAGAAACTGAATGATCACCTACCTGTTACACACTTGCAGACAAATAGATAGGGAGTCACACACACAGTTGCACATGAACAGACAGTTTTTCACCACATCCAACATCAGAAGGTAGGGACTCAAGGGATCCTGAACCTGTAAGACAAAAAAAGAAAGTGAATACATGTAAAGAAACTGAATGATCACCTACCTGTTACACACTTGCAGACAAATAGATAGGGAGTCACACAAAGTTGCACATGGACAGAGTTTTTCACCACATCCAACATAAGGGACGTAGAAGGTCTTGGGGTCCTGAAAGCCTGTAAGACAACAAAAAGGCAATACATGTACAGAAACTGAATGATCACTTACCTGTTAGAGAGTTGCAGACAGATAGTAAGTCACACACAGTTGCACATAGACAGGCCGTTTTTCGCCAGATCTACCATCAGAAGGTAAGGGCTCATGGGATTGTGAAAGCCTGTAAGACAAAAAATGAAAGTCAATACATGTATAGAACCTGAATGATCACTTATTATTCAGTTGTTGGTAGGAATGAATGATCACTTATCATTCACTTGTTGGCAGGAAACACCATCAGGGAGAAGAGGTTGATGGGCTTCTGGACAACCTGTAACACAAAAAAGAAAGTCAATATATGCATAGAAACTGAATGATCACCTACCTGTTACACACTTGCAGACAGATAGATAGGGAGTCACACACACAGTTGCACATGGACAGACCATTGTTCACCACGTCCACCATCAGGGAGGAAAGCGTCTTGGGGTCCTGAAAGGCTGTAACAAAAAAGAAAGTCAATATATGTATAGAAACTGAATGATCACCTACCTGTTACACACTTGCGGACAGACAGATAGGGAGTCACACACACAGTTGCACATGGACAATCCATTGTTCACCACGTCCACCATCAGAACGTAGGGGCTCAAGGGATCCTGAACCTGTAAGACAAAAAAAGAAAGTCAATACATGTACAGAAACTGAATGATCACTTGCCTGTTACAGAGCTGGAGCTGGAGAACGATTGACAGCGAGCCACACACAGTTGCAGATGATAATATATTTGTTGGCAGGACAAACCTTCAGGGAGAAGAGGTTGATGGGGTTCCAGGCAACCTGTAACACAAAAAAGAAAGTAAATACATGTATAGAAACTGAATGATCACCTACCTGTTACACACTTGCAGACAAATAGATAGGGAGTCACACACACAGTTGCACATGAACAGACAGTTTTTCACCACATCCAACATCAGAAGGTAGGGACTCAAGGGATCCTGAACCTGTAAGACAAAAAAAGAAAGTGAATACATGTAAAGAAACTGAATGATCACCTACCTGTTACACACTTGCAGACAAATAGATAGGGAGTCACACACAGTTGCACATGGACAGAGTTTTTCACAACATCCAACATAAGGGACGTAGAAGGTCTTGGGGTCCTGAAAGCCTGTAAGACAACAAAAAGGCAATACATGTACAGAAACTGAATGATCACTTACCTGTTAGAGAGTTGCAGACAGATAGTAAGTCACACACAGTTGACAGGCCGTTTTTCGCCAGATCTACCATCAGAAAGTAAGGGCTCATGGGATTGTGAAAGCCTGTAAGACAAAAATTGAAAGTCAATACATGTATAGAACCTGAATGATCACTTATTATTCAGTTGTTGGTAGGAATGAATGATCACTTATCATTCACTTGTTGGCAGGAAACACCATCAGGGAGAAGAGGTTGATGGGCTTCTGGACAACCTGTAACACAAAAAAGAAAGTCAATATATGCATAGAAACTGAATGATCACCTACCTGTTACACACTTGCAGACAGATAGATAGGGAGTCACACACACAGTTGCACATGGACAGACCATTGTTCACCACGTCCACCATCAGGGAGGAAGAGGGTCTTGGGGTCCTGAAATGCTGTAACAAAAAAGAAAGTCAATATAGGTATTGAAACTGAATGATCACCTACCTGTTACACACTTGCAGACAGATAGATGGGGAGTCACACACACAGTTGCACATGGACAGACCGTTTTTTGCCACATCCACCATCAGGGAAGTAGAGGATCTTGGGGTCCTGAAAGCCTGGAAGACAACAAAAAGTCAATACATGTACAGAAGGGGAATGATCACTTACCTGCTATAGAGTTGCAGAACGCAGAAAAGTCGCAGAAAATACATTTGTTGGCAGAATACAACTTCAGGGAAAAGAGGTTGATTGGGTTCTGGACAACCTGTTACACAACAAAGAAAGTCAATACATGTATAGAAACTGAATGATCACCTACCTTTTATACACTTGCAGACAAATAAATAGGGAGTCACACTCACAGTTGCACATGGACAGACAGTTTTTCACCACATCCACCATCAGGGAGGTACAGGGTCTTGGGGTTCTGAAAGCCTGTAAGACAACAAAGAAAATCAATACATGTATAGAAACTGAATGATCACTTACCTGTAAGAGAGTTGCAGACAGATAGGGAGTCACACACAGTTGCACATGGACAGACCATCGTTCGCCACATCCACATCGCCACAAGTGAATGATCATTTATTCCTGCCAACAACTGAATGATAAGTGATCACTTATCATTCACTTGTTGGCAGGATACACCATCAGGGAGAAGAGGTTGATGGGATTCTGGACAACCTGTAACACAAAAAAGAAAGTCAATATATGTATAGAAACTGATGATCACCTACCTGTTACACACTTGCAGACAGATAGATGGGGAGTCACACACACAGTTGCACATGGACAGACTGTTGTTTGCCCTATCCACCTTCAGAAGGTAGGGGCTCAAGGGATCCTGAACCTGAAAGACAAAAAAAGAAAGTCAATACATGTACAGAAACTGAATGATCACTTACCTGTTACATAGCTGGAGAACGATTGACAGCGAGCCACACACAGTTGCAGATGAAAATATATTTGTTGGCAGGACAAGCCTTCAGGGAGAAGAGGTTGATGGGGTTCAGGGCAACCTACAACACAAAAAAGAAAGTCAATACATGTAAAGAAACGGAATGATCACTTACCTGTTACAGAGTTGCAGACAGATAGATAGGGAGTCCCATACACAGTTGCACATGCACAGGCCGATTTTCGCCAGATCTACCATCAGAAGGTAGGGGCTCATGGGATCGTGAAAGCCTGTAAGACAAAAAAAGAAAGTCAATACATGTATAGAAACTGAATGATCACCTACCTGTTACACACTAGCAGATAAATAAATAGGGAGTCACACTCACAGTTGCACATGGACAGACAGTTTTTCACCACATCCACCATCAGTGGGGTACAGGGTCTTGGGGTCCTGAAAGCCTGTAAGACAACAAAGAAAGTCAATACGTGTACAGAAACTGAATGATCACTTACCTGTTAAAGAGCTGGAGAACGATTGACAACAAGCCACACACAGTTGCAGATGAATATATATTTGTTGGCAGGATACACCTTCAGGGAGAAGAGGCTGATGGGGTTCCGGGCAACCTATAACACAAAAAAGAAAGTCAATACATGTAAAGAAACGGAATGATCACTTACCTGTTAGAGAGTTGCAGACAGACAGTAAGTCACACACAGTTGCACATGGACAGGCCGTTTTTCGCCAGATCTACCATCAGAAGGTACGGGCTCATGGGATCGTTAAAGCCTGTAAGACAAAAAAAGAAAGTCAATACATGTATAGAAACTGAATGATCACCTACCTGTTACACACTTGCAGACAAACAGATAGGGAGTCACACACACACAGTTGCACATGGACAGACAGTTTTTCACCACATCCACCATCAGTGGGGTACAGGGTCTTGGGGTCCTGAAAACCTGTAAGACAACAAAGAAAGTCAATACATGTACAGAAACTGAATTATCACTTACCTGTTACAGAGTTGCAGAACGATTGACAGCAAGCCACACACAGTTAAAGATGAATATACGTTTCTTGGCAGGATACACCATCAGGGAGAAGAGGTTGATGGAGTTCCTGAAATCCTGTAAGACAACAAAGAGTCAATACATGTATAGAAACTGAATGGTCTCTTACCTGTTAGAGAGTTGCAGACAGATAGTAAGTCACACACAGTTGTACATGCACAGGCCGATTTTTGCCAGATCTACCATCAGAAGGTAGGGGCTCATGGGATCGTGAAAGCCTGCAAGACAAAAAAGAAAGTCTATACATGTATAGAAACTGAATGATCACCTACCTGTTACACACTGGCAGACAGATAGATAGGGAGTCACACACACAGTTGCACATGAACAGACAGTTTTTCACCACATCCAACATCAGGGACATAGAAGGTCTTGGGGTCCTGAAAGCCTGTAAGACAACAAAAAGGCAATACATGTACAGAAACTGAATGATCACTTACCTGTTAGAGAGTTGCAGACAGATAGTAAGTCACACACAGTTGCACATAGACAGGCCGTTTTTCGCCAGATCTACCATCAGAAGGTAAGGGCTCATGGGATTGTGAAAGCCTGTAAGACAAAAAAAGAAAGTCTATACATGTATAGAACCTGAATGATCACTTATTATTCAGTTGTTGGTAGGAATGAATGATCACTTATCATTCACTTGTTGGCAGGAAACACCATCAGGGAGAAGAGGTTGATGGGCTTCTGGACAACCTGTAACACAAAAAAGAAAGTCAATATATGCATAGAAACTGAATGATCACCTACCTGTTACACACTTGCAGACAGATAGATAGGGAGTCACACACACAGTTGCACATGGACAGACCATTGTTCACCACGTCCACCATCAGGGAGGAAGAGGGTCTTGGGGTCCTGAAATGCTGTAACAAAAAAGAAAGTCAATATAGGTATTGAAACTGAAGGATCACCTACCTGTTACACACTTGCAGACAGATAGATGGGGAGTCACACACACAGTTGCACATGGACAGACCGTTGTTCGCCTTATCCACCATCAGAAGGTAGAGGCTATAGGGATCCTGAACCTGTAAGACAAAAAAAGAAAGTCAATACATGTATAGAAACTGAATGGTCTCTTACCTGTAGAGAGTTGCAGACAGATAGTAAGTCACACACAGTTGCACATGGACAGGCCGTCTTTCGCCAGATCTACCATCAGAAGGTAGGGGCTCAAGGGATCCTGAACCTGTAAGACAAAAAAAGAGAGTGAATACATGTAAAGAAACTGAATGATCACCTACCTGTTACACACTTGCAGACAAATAGATAGGGAGTCACACACACAGTTGCACATGAGCAGACAGTTTTTCACCACATCCAACATAAGGGACATAGAAGGTCTTGGGGTCCTGAAAGCCTGTAAGACAACAAAAAGGCAATACATGTACAGAAACTGAATGATCACTTACCTGTTAGAGAGTTGCAGACAGATAGTAAGTCACACACAGTTGCACATAGACAGGCCGTTTTTCGCCAGATCTACCATCAGAAGGTAAGGGCTTATGGGATTGTGAAAGCCTGTAAGACAAAAAATGAAAGTCAATACATGTATAGAACCTGAATGATCACTTATTATTCAGTTGTTGATAGGAATGAATGATCACTTATCATTCACTCGTTGGCAGGATACACCATCAGGGAGAAGAGGTTGATGGGCTTCTGGACAACCTTTAACACAAAAAAGAAAGTCAATATATGTATAGAAACTGAATGATCACCTACCTGTTACACACTTGCGGACAGATAGATAGGGAGTCACACACACAGTTGCACATGGACAATCCATTGTTCACCACGTCCACCATCAGAACGTAGGGGCTCAAGGGATCCTGAACCTGTAAGACAAAAAAAGAAAGTCAATACATGTACAGAAACTGAATGATCACTTGCCTGTTACAGAGCTGGAGCTGGAGAACGATTGACAGCGAGCCACACACAGTTGCAGATGATAATATATTTGTTGGCAGGACAAACCTTCAGGGAGAAGAGGTTGATGGGGTTCCAGGCAACCTGTAACACAAAAAAGAAAGTAAATACATGTATAGAAACTGAATGATCACCTACCTGTTACACACTTGCAGACAAATAGATAGGGAGTCACACACACAGTTGCACATGAACAGACAGTTTTTCACCACATCCAACATCAGAAGGTAGGGACTCAAGGGATCCTGAACCTGTAAGACAAAAAAAGAAAGTGAATACATGTAAAGAAACTGAATGATCACCTACCTGTTACACACTTGCAGACAAATAGATAGGGAGTCACACACAGTTGCACATGGACAGAGTTTTTCACAACATCCAACATAAGGGACGTAGAAGGTCTTGGGGTCCTGAAAGCCTGTAAGACAACAAAAAGGCAATACATGTACAGAAACTGAATGATCACTTACCTGTTAGAGAGTTGCAGACAGATAGTAAGTCACACACAGTTGCACATAGACAGGCCGTTTTTCGCCAGATCTACCATCAGAAAGTAAGGGCTCATGGGATTGTGAAAGCCTGTAAGACAAAAATTGAAAGTCAATACATGTATAGAACCTGAATGATCACTTATTATTCAGTTGTTGGTAGGAATGAATGATCACTTATCATTCACTTGTTGGCAGGAAACACCATCAGGGAGAAGAGGTTGATGGGCTTCTGGACAACCTGTAACACAAAAAAGAAAGTCAATATATGCATAGAAACTGAATGATCACCTACCTGTTACACACTTGCAGACAGATAGATAGGGAGTCACACACACAGTTGCACATGGACAGACCATTGTTCACCACGTCCACCGTCAGGGAGGAAGAGGGTCTTGGGGTCCTGAAATGCTGTAACAAAAAAGAAAGTCAATATAGGTATTGAAACTGAATGATCACCTACCTGTTACACACTTGCAGACAGATAGATGGGGAGTCACACACACAGTTGCACATGGACAGACCGTTTTTTGCCACATCCACCATCAGGGAAGTAGAGGATCTTGGGGTCCTGAAAGCCTGGAAGACAACAAAAAGTCAATACATGTACAGAAGGGGAATGATCACTTACCTGCTATAGAGTTGCAGAACGCAGAAAAGTCGCAGAAAATACATTTGTTGGCAGAATACAACTTCAGGGAAAAGAGGTTGATTGGGTTCTGGACAACCTGTTACACAACAAAGAAAGTCAATACATGTATAGAAACTGAATGATCACCTACCTTTTATACACTTGCAGACAAATAAATAGGGAGTCACACTCACAGTTGCACATGGACAGACAGTTTTTCACCACATCCACCATCAGGGAGGTACAGGGTCTTGGGGTTCTGAAAGCCTGTAAGACAACAAAGAAAATCAATACATGTATAGAAACTGAATGATCACTTACCTGTAAGAGAGTTGCAGACAGATAGGGAGTCACACACAGTTGCACATGGACAGACCATCGTTCGCCACATCCACATCGCCACAAGTGAATGATCATTTATTCCTGCCAACAACTGAATGATAAGTGATCACTTATCATTCACTTGTTGGCAGGATACACCATCAGGGAGAAGAGGTTGATGGGATTCTGGACAACCTGTAACACAAAAAAGAAAGTCAATATATGTATAGAAACTGAATGATCACCTACCTGTTACACACTTGCAGACAGATAGATGGGGAGTCACACACACAGTTGCACATGGACAGACTGTTGTTTGCCCTATCCACCTTCAGAAGGTAGGGGCTCAAGGGATCCTGAACCTGAAAGACAAAAAAAGAAAGTCAATACATGTACAGAAACTGAATGATCACTTACCTGTTACATAGCTGGAGAACGATTGACAGCGAGCCACACACAGTTGCAGATGAAAATATATTTGTTGGCAGGACAAGCCTTCAGGGAGAAGAGGTTGATGGGGTTCAGGGCAACCTACAACACAAAAAAGAAAGTCAATACATGTAAAGAAACGGAATGATCACTTACCTGTTACAGAGTTGCAGACAGATAGATAGGGAGTCCCATACACAGTTGCACATGCACAGGCCGATTTTCGCCAGATCTACCATCAGAAGGTAGGGGCTCATGGGATCGTGAAAGCCTGTAAGACAAAAAAAGAAAGTCAATACATGTATAGAAACTGAATGATCACCTACCTGTTACACACTAGCAGATAAATAAATAGGGAGTCACACTCACAGTTGCACATGGACAGACAGTTTTTCACCACATCCACCATCAGTGGGGTACAGGGTCTTGGGGTCCTGAAAACCTGTAAGACAACAAAGAAAGTCAATACATGTACAGAAACTGAATTATCACTTACCTGTTACAGAGTTGCAGAACGATTGACAGCAAGCCACACACAGTTAAAGATGAATATACGTTTCTTGGCAGGATACACCATCAGGGAGAAGAGGTTGATGGAGTTCCTGAAATCCTGTAAGACAACAAAGAGTCAATACATGTATAGAAACTGAATGGTCTCTTACCTGTTAGAGAGTTGCAGACAGATAGTAAGTCACACACAGTTGTACATGCACAGGCCGATTTTTGCCAGATCTACCATCAGAAGGTAGGGGCTCATGGGATCGTGAAAGCCTGCAAGACAAAAAAGAAAGTCTATACATGTATAGAAACTGAATGAACACCTACCTGTTACACACTGGCAGACAGATAGATAGGGAGTCACACACACAGTTGCACATGAACAGACAGTTTTTCACCACATCCAACATCAGGGACATAGAAGGTCTTGGGGTCCTGAAAGCCTGTAAGACAACAAAAAGGCAATACATGTACAGAAACTGAATGATCACTTTCCTGTTAGAGAGTTGCAGACAGATAGTAAGTCACACACAGTTGCACATAGACAGGCCGTTTTTCGCCAGATCTACCATCAGAAGGTAAGGGCTCATGGGATTGTGAAAGCCTGTAAGACAAAAAAAGAAAGTCTATACATGTATAGAACCTGAATGATCACTTATTATTCAGTTGTTGGTAGGAATGAATGATCACTTATCATTCACTTGTTGGCAGGAAACACCATCAGGGAGAAGAGGTTGATGGGCTTCTGGACAACCTGTAACACAAAAAAGAAAGTCAATATATGCATAGAAACTGAATGATCACCTACCTGTTACACACTTGCAGACAGATAGATAGGGAGTCACACACACAGTTGCACATGGACAGACCATTGTTCACCACGTCCACCATCAGGGAGGAAGAGGGTCTTGGGGTCCTGAAATGCTGTAACAAAAAAGAAAGTCAATATAGGTATTGAAACTGAATGATCACCTACCTGTTACACACTTGCAGACAGATAGATGGGGAGTCACACACACAGTTGCACATGGACAGACCGTTGTTCGCCTTATCCACCATCAGAAGGTAGAGGCTATAGGGATCCTGAACCTGTAAGACAAAAAAAGAAAGTCAATACATGTATAGAAACTGAATGGTCTCTTACCTGTAGAGAGTTGCAGACAGATAGTAAGTCACACACAGTTGCACATGGACAGGCCATCTTTCGCCAGATCTACCGTCAGAAGGTAGGGGCTCAAGGGATCCTGAACCTGTAAGACAAAAAAAGAAAGTGAATACATGTAAAGAAACTGAATGATCACCTACCTGTTACACACTAGCAGATAAATAAATAGGGAGTCACACTCACAGTTGCACATGGACAGACAGTTTTTCACCACATCCACCATCAGTGGGGTACAGGGTCTTGGGGTCCTGAAAGCCTGTAAGACAACAAAGAAAGTCAATACGTGTACAGAAACTGAATGATCACTTACCTGTTAAAGAGCTGGAGAACGATTGACAACAAGCCACACACAGTTGCAGATGAATATATATTTGTTGGCAGGATACACCTTCAGGGAGAAGAGGTTGATGGGGTTCCGGGCAACCTATAACACAAAAAAGAAAGTCAATACATGTAAAGAAACGGAATGATCACTTACCTGTTAGAGAGTTGCAGACAGACAGTAAGTCACACACAGTTGCACATGGACAGGCCGTTTTTCGCCAGATCTACCATCAGAAGGTACGGGCTCATGGGATCGTTAAATCCTGTAAGACAAAAAAAGAAAGTCAATACATGTATAGAAACTGAATGATCACCTACCTGTTACACACTTGCAGACAAACAGATAGGGAGTCACACACACACAGTTGCACATGGACAGACAGTTTTTCACCACATCCACCATCAGTGGGGTACAGGGTCTTGGGGTCCTGAAAACCTGTAAGACAACAAAGAAAGTCAATACATGTACAGAAACTGAATTATCACTTACCTGTTACAGAGTTGCAGAACGATTGACAGCAAGCCACACACAGTTAAAGATGAATATACGTTTCTTGGCAGGATACACCATCAGGGAGAAGAGGTTGATGGAGTTCCTGAAATCCTGTAAGACAACAAAGAGTCAATACATGTATAGAAACTGAATGGTCTCTTACCTGTTAGAGAGTTGCAGACAGATAGTAAGTCACACACAGTTGTACATGCACAGGCCGTTTTTCGCCAGATCTACCATCAGAAGGTAAGGGCTCAAGGGATTGTGAAAGCCTGTAAGACAAAAAATGAAAGTCAATACATGTATAGAACCTGAATGATCACTTATTATTCAGTTGTTGGTAGGAATGAATGATCACTTATCATTCACTTGTTGGCAGGAAACACCATCAGGGAGAAGAGGTTGATGGGCTTCTGGACAACCTGTAACACAAAAAAGAAAGTCAATATATGCATAGAAACTGAATAATCACCTACCTTTTACACACTTGCAGACAGATAGATAGGGAGTCACACACACAGTTGCACATGGACAGACCATTGTTCACCACGTCCACCATCAGGGAGGAAGAGGGTCTTGGGGTCCTGAAATGCTGTAACAAAAAAGAAAGTCAATATAGGTATTGAAACTGAAGGATCACCTACCTGTTACACACTTGCAGACAGATAGATGGGGAGTCACACACACAGTTGCACATGGACAGACCGTTGTTCGCCTTATCCACCATCAGAAGGTAGAGGCTATAGGGATCCTGAACCTGTAAGACAAAAAAAGAAAGTCAATACATGTATAGAAACTGAATGGTCTCTTACCTGTTGAGAGTTGCAGACAGATAGTAAGTCACACACAGTTGCACATGGACAGGCCGTCTTTCGCCAGATCTACCATCAGAAGGTAGGGGCTCAAGGGATCCTGAACCTGTAAGACAAAAAAAGAGAGTGAATACATGTAAAGAAACTGAATGATCACCTACCTGTTACACACTTGCAGACAAATAGATAGGGAGTCACACACACAGTTGCACATGAGCAGACAGTTTTTCACCACATCCAACATAAGGGACATAGAAGGTCTTGGGGTCCTGAAAGCCTGTAAGACAACAAAAAGGCAATACATGTACAGAAACTGAATGATCACTTACCTGTTAGAGAGTTGCAGACAGATAGTAAGTCACACACAGTTGCACATAGACAGGCCGTTTTTCGCCAGATCTACCATCAGAAGGTAAGGGCTTATGGGATTGTGAAAGCCTGTAAGACAAAAAATGAAAGTCAATACATGTATAGAACCTGAATGATCACTTATTATTCAGTTGTTGATAGGAATGAATGATCACTTATCATTCACTCGTTGGCAGGATACACCATCAGGGAGAAGAGGTTGATGGGCTTCTGGACAACCTTTAACACAAAAAAGAAAGTCAATATATGTATAGAAACTGAATGATCACCTACCTGTTACACACTTGCGGACAGATAGATAGGGAGTCACACACACAGTTGCACATGGACAATCCATTGTTCACCACGTCCACCATCAGAACGTAGGGGCTCAAGGGATCCTGAACCTGTAAGACAAAAAAAGAAAGTCAATACATGTACAGAAACTGAATGATCACTTGCCTGTTACAGAGCTGGAGCTGGAGAACGATTGACAGCGAGCCACACACAGTTGCAGATGATAATATATTTGTTGGCAGGACAAACCTTCAGGGAGAAGAGGTTGATGGGGTTCCAGGCAACCTGTAACACAAAAAAGAAAGTAAATACATGTATAGAAACTGAATGATCACCTACCTGTTACACACTTGCAGACAAATAGATAGGGAGTCACACACACAGTTGCACATGAACAGACAGTTTTTCACCACATCCAACATCAGAAGGTAGGGACTCAAGGGATCCTGAACCTGTAAGACAAAAAAAGAAAGTGAATACATGTAAAGAAACTGAATGATCACCTACCTGTTACACACTTGCAGACAAATAGATAGGGAGTCACACACAGTTGCACATGGACAGAGTTTTTCACCACATCCAACATAAGGGACGTAGAAGGTCTTGGGGTCCTGAAAGCCTGTAAGACAACAAAAAGGCAATACATGTACAGAAACTGAATGATCACTTACCTGTTAGAGAGTTGCAGACAGATAGTAAGTCACACACAGTTGCACATAGACAGGCCGTTTTTCGCCAGATCTACCATCAGAAAGTAAGGGCTCATGGGATTGTGAAAGCCTGTAAGACAAAAATTGAAAGTCAATACATGTATAGAACCTGAATGATCACTTATTATTCAGTTGTTGGTAGGAATGAATGATCACTTATCATTCACTTGTTGGCAGGAAACACCATCAGGGAGAAGAGGTTGATGGGCTTCTGGACAACCTGTAACACAAAAAAGAAAGTCAATATATGCATAGAAACTGAATGATCACCTACCTGTTACACACTTGCAGACAGAAAGATAGGGAGTCACACACACAGTTGCACATGGACAGACCATTGTTCACCACGTCCACCATCAGGGAGGAAGAGGGTCTTGGGGTCCTGAAATGCTGTAACAAAAAAGAAAGTCAATATAGGTATTGAAACTGAATGATCACCTACCTGTTACACACTTGCAGACAGATAGATGGGGAGTCACACACACAGTTGCACATGGACAGACCGTTGTTCGCCTTATCCACCATCAGAAGGTAGAGGCTATAGGGATCCTGAACCTGTAAGACAAAAAAAGAAAGTCAATACATGTATAGAAACTGAATGGTCTCTTACCTGTAGAGAGTTGCAGACAGATAGTAAGTCACACACAGTTGCACATGGACAGGCCGTCTTTCGCCAGATCTACCATCAGAAGGTAGGGGCTCAAGGGATCCTGAACCTGTAAGACAAAAAAAGAAAGTGAATACATGTAAAGAAACTGAATGATCACCTACCTGTTACACACTTGCAGACAAATAGATAGGGAGTCACACACACAGTTGCACATGAGCAGACAGTTTTTCACCACATCCAACATAAGGGACATAGAAGGTCTTGGGGTCCTGAAAGCCTGTAAGACAACAAAAAGGCAATACATGTACAGAAACTGAATGATCACTTACCTGTTAGAGAGTTGCAGACAGATAGTAAGTCACAAACAGTTGCACATAGACAGGCCGTTTTTCGCCAGATCTACCATCAGAAGGTAAGGGCTCATGGGATTGTGAAAGCCTGTAAGACAAAAAATGAAAGTCAATACATGTATAGAACCTGAATGATCACTTATTATTCAGTTGTTGGTAGGAATGAATGATCACTTATCATTCACTTGTTGGCAGGAAACACCATCAGGGAGAAGAGGTTGATGGGCTTCTGGACAACCTGTAACACAAAAAAGAAAGTCAATATATGCATAGAAACTGAATGATCACCTACCTGTTACACACTTGCAGACAGATAGATAGGGAGTCACACACACAGTTGCACATGGACAGACCATTGTTCACCACGTCCACCATCAGGGAGGAAGAGGGTCTTGGGGTCCTGAAATGCTGTAACAAAAAAGAAAGTCAATATAGGTATTGAAACTGAATGATCACCTACCTGTTACACACTTGCAGACAGATAGATGGGGAGTCACACACACAGTTGCACATGGACAGACCGTTGTTCGCCTTATCCACCATCAGAAGGTAGAGGCTATAGGGATCCTGAACCTGTAAGACAAAAAAAAAAAAGCCAATACATGTATAGAAACTGAATGGTCTCTTACCTGTAGAGAGTTGCAGACAGATAGTAAGTCACACACAGTTGCACATGGACAGGTCGTCTTTCGCCAGATCTACCATCAGAAGGTAGGGGCTCAAGGGATCCTGAACCTGTAAGACAAAAAAAGAAAGTGAATACATGTAAAGAAACTGAATGATCACCTACCTGTTACACACTTGCAGACAAATAGATAGGGAGTCACACACACAGTTGCACATGAGCAGACAGTTTTTCACCACATCCAACATAAGGGACATAGAAGGTCTTGGGGTCCTGAAAGCCTGTAAGACAACAAAAAGGCAATACATGTACAGAAACTGAATGATCACTTACCTGTTAGAGAGTTGCAGACAGATAGTAAGTCACACACAGTTGCACATAGACAGGCCGTTTTTCGCCAGATCTACCATCAGAAGGTAAGGACTCATGGGATTGTGAAAGCCTGTAAGACAAAAAATGAAAGTCAATACATGTATAGAACCTGAATGATCACTTATTATTCAGTTGTTGGTAGGAATGAATGATCACTTATCATTCACTTGTTGGCAGGAAACACCATCAGGGAGAAGAGGTTGATGGGGTTCTGGACAACCTGTAACACAAAAAAGAAAGTCAATATATGCATAGAAACTGAATGATCACCTACCTGTTACACACTTGCAGACAGATAGATAGGGAGTCACACACACAGTTGCACATGGACAGACCATTGTTCACCACGTCCACCATCAGGGAGGAAAGCGTCTTGGGGTCCTGAAAGGCTGTAACAAAAAAGAAAGTCAATATATGTATAGAAACTGAATGATCACCTACCTGTTACACACTTGCAGACAGATAGATGGGGAGTCACACACACAGTTGCACATAAACAGGCCATTTTTCGCCAGATCTACCATCAGAAGGTAAGGGCTTATGGGATTGTGAAAGCCTGTAAGACAAAAAATGAAAGTCAATACATGTATAGAACCTGAATGATCACTTATTATTCAGTTGTTGATAGGAATGAATGATCACTTATCATTCACTCGTTGGCAGGATACACAATCAGGGAGAAGAGGTTGATGGGCTTCTGGACAACCTTTAACACAAAAAAGAAAGTCAATATATGTATAGAAACTGAATGATCACCTACCAGTTACACACTTGCGGACAGATAGATAGGGAGTCACACACACAGTTGCACATGAACAGACAGTTTTTCACCACATCCAACATCAGAAGGTAGGGGCTCAAGGGATCCTGAACCTGTAAGACAAAAAAAGAAAGTGAATACATGTAAAGAAACTGAATGATCACCTACCTGTTACACACTTGCAGACAAATAGATAGGGAGTCACACACACAGTTGCACATGGACAGACCATTGTTCACCACGTCCACCATCAGGGAGGAAAGCGTCTTGGGGTCCTGAAAGGCTGTAACAAAAAAGAAAGTCAATACATGTACAGAAACTGAATGATCACTTGCCTGTTACAGAGCTGGAGCTGGAGAACGATTGACAGCGAGCCACACACAGTTGCAGATGATAATATATTTGTTGGCAGGACAAACCTTCAGGGAGAAGAGGTTGATGGGGTTCCAGGCAACCTGTAACACAAAAAAGAAAGTAAATACATGTATAGAAACTGAATGATCACCTACCTGTTACACACTTGCAGACAAATAGATAGGGAGTCACACACACAGTTGCACATGAACAGACAGTTTTTCACCACATCCAACATAAGGGACGTAGAAGGTCTTGGGGTCCTGAAAGCCTGTAAGACAACAAAAAGGCAATACATGTACAGAAACTGAATGATCACTTACCTGTTAGAGAGTTGCAGACAGATAGTAAGTCACACACAGTTGCACATAGACAGGCCGTTTTTCGCCAGATCTACCATCAGAAGGTAAGGGCTCATGGGATTGTGAAAGCCTGTAAGACAAAAAAAGAAAGTCTATACATGTATAGAACCTGAATGATCACTTATTATTCAGTTGTTGGTAGGAATGAATGATCACTTATCATTCACTTGTTGGCAGGAAACACCATCAGGGAGAAGAGGTTGATGGGCTTCTGGACAACCTGTAACACAAAAAAGAAAGTCAATATATGCATAGAAACTGAATGATCACCTACCTGTTACACACTTGCAGACAGATAGATAGGGAGCCACACACACAGTTGCAAATGGACAGACCATTGTTCACCACGTCCACCATCAGGGAGGAAGAGGGTCTTGGGGTCCTGAAATGCTGTAACAAAAAAGAAAGTCAATATAGGTATTGAAACTGAATGATCACCTACCTGTTACACACTTGCAGACAGATAGATGGGGAGTCACACACACAGTTGCACATGGACAGACCGTTGTTCGCCTTATCCACCATCAGAAGGTAGAGGCTATAGGGATCCTGAACCTGTAAGACAAAAAAAGAAAGTCAATACATGTATAGAAACTGAATGGTCTCTTACCTGTAGAGAGTTGCAGACAGATAGTAAGTCACACACAGTTGCACATGGACAGGCCGTCTTTCGCCAGATCTACCATCAGAAGGTAGGGGCTCAAGGGATCCTGAACCTGTAAGACAAAAAAAGAAAGTGAATACATGTAAAGAAACTGAATGATCACCTACCTGTTACACACTTGCAGATAAATAGATAGGGAGTCACACACACAGTTGCACATGAGCAGACAGTTTTTCACCACATCCAACATAAGGGACGTAGAAGGTCTTGGGGTCCTGAAAGCCTGTAAGACAACAAAAAGGCAATACATGTACAGAAACTGAATGATCACTTACCTGTTAGAGAGTTGCAGACAGATAGTAAGTCACACACAGTTGCACATAGACAGGCCGTTTTTCGCCAGATCTACCATCAGAAGGTAAGGGCTCATGGGATTGTGAAAGCCTGTAAGACAAAAAATGAAAGTCAATACATGTATAGAACCTGAATGATCACTTATTATTCAGTTGTTGGTAGGAATGAATGATCACTTATCATTCACTTGTTGGCAGGAAACACCATCAGGGAGAAGAGGTTGATGGGCTTCTGGACAACCTGTAACACAAAAAAGAAAGTCAATATATGCATAGAAACTGAATGATCACCTACCTGTTACACACTTGCAGACAGATAGATAGGGAGTCACACACACAGTTGCACATGGACAGACCATTGTTCACCACGTCCACCATCAGGGAGGAAAGCGTCTTGGGGTCCTGAAAGGCTGTAACAAAAAAGAAAGTCAATATATGTATAGAAACTGAATGATCACCTACCTGTTACACACTTGCGGACAGACAGATAGGGAGTCACACACACAGTTGCACATGGACAATCCATTGTTCACCACGTCCACCATCAGAACGTAGGGGCTCAAGGGATCCTGAACCTGTAAGACAAAAAAAGAAAGTCAATACATGTACAGAAACTGAATGATCACTTGCCTGTTACAGAGCTGGAGCTGGAGAACGATTGACAGCGAGCCACACACAGTTGCAGATGATAATATATTTGTTGGCAGGACAAACCTTCAGGGAGAAGAGGTTGATGGGGTTCCAGGCAACCTGTAACACAAAAAAGAAAGTAAATACATGTATAGAAACTGAATGATCACCTACCTGTTACACACTTGCAGACAAATAGATAGGGAGTCACACACACAGTTGCACATGAACAGACAGTTTTTCACCACATCCAACATCAGAAGGTAGGGACTCAAGGGATCCTGAACCTGTAAGACAAAAAAAGAAAGTGAATACATGTAAAGAAACTGAATGATCACCTACCTGTTACACACTTGCAGACAAATAGATAGGGAGTCACACACAGTTGCACATGGACAGAGTTTTTCACAACATCCAACATAAGGGACGTAGAAGGTCTTGGGGTCCTGAAAGCCTGTAAGACAACAAAAAGGCAATACATGTACAGAAACTGAATGATCACTTACCTGTTAGAGAGTTGCAGACAGATAGTAAGTCACACACAGTTGCACATAGACAGGCCGTTTTTCGCCAGATCTACCATCAGAAAGTAAGGGCTCATGGGATTGTGAAAGCCTGTAAGACAAAAATTGAAAGTCAATACATGTATAGAACCTGAATGATCACTTATTATTCAGTTGTTGGTAGGAATGAATGATCACTTATCATTCACTTGTTGGCAGGAAACACCATCAGGGAGAAGAGGTTGATGGGCTTCTGGACAACCTGTAACACAAAAAAGAAAGTCAATATATGCATAGAAACTGAATGATCACCTACCTGTTACACACTTGCAGACAGATAGATAGGGAGTCACACACACAGTTGCACATGGACAGACCATTGTTCACCACGTCCACCATCAGGGAGGAAGAGGGTCTTGGGGTCCTGAAATGCTGTAACAAAAAAGAAAGTCAATATAGGTATTGAAACTGAATGATCACCTACCTGTTACACACTTGCAGACAGATAGATGGGGAGTCACACACACAGTTGCACATGGACAGACCGTTTTTTGCCACATCCACCATCAGGGAAGTAGAGGATCTTGGGGTCCTGAAAGCCTGGAAGACAACAAAAAGTCAATACATGTACAGAAGGGGAATGATCACTTACCTGCTATAGAGTTGCAGAACGCAGAAAAGTCGCAGAAAATACATTTGTTGGCAGAATACAACTTCAGGGAAAAGAGGTTGATTGGGTTCTGGACAACCTGTTACACAACAAAGAAAGTCAATACATGTATAGAAACTGAATGATCACCTACCTTTTATACACTTGCAGACAAATAAATAGGGAGTCACACTCACAGTTGCACATGGACAGACAGTTTTTCACCACATCCACCATCAGGGAGGTACAGGGTCTTGGGGTTCTGAAAGCCTGTAAGACAACAAAGAAAATCAATACATGTATAGAAACTGAATGATCACTTACCTGTAAGAGAGTTGCAGACAGATAGGGAGTCACACACAGTTGCACATGGACAGACCATCGTTCGCCACATCCACATCGCCACAAGTGAATGATCATTTATTCCTGCCAACAACTGAATGATAAGTGATCACTTATCATTCACTTGTTGGCAGGATACACCATCAGGGAGAAGAGGTTGATGGGATTCTGGACAACCTGTAACACAAAAAAGAAAGTCAATATATGTATAGAAACTGAATGATCACCTACCTGTTACACACTTGCAGACAGATAGATGGGGAGTCACACACACAGTTGCACATGGACAGACTGTTGTTTGCCCTATCCACCTTCAGAAGGTAGGGGCTCAAGGGATCCTGAACCTGAAAGACAAAAAAAGAAAGTCAATACATGTACAGAAACTGAATGATCACTTACCTGTTACATAGCTGGAGAACGATTGACAGCGAGCCACACACAGTTGCAGATGAAAATATATTTGTTGGCAGGACAAGCCTTCAGGGAGAAGAGGTTGATGGGGTTCAGGGCAACCTACAACACAAAAAAGAAAGTCAATACATGTAAAGAAACGGAATGATCACTTACCTGTTACACACTTGCAGACAGATAGATAGGGAGTCCCATACACAGTTGCACATGCACAGGCCGATTTTCGCCAGATCTACCATCAGAAGGTAGGGGCTCATGGGATCGTGAAAGCCTGTAAGACAAAAAAAGAAAGTCAATACATGTATAGAAACTGAATGATCACCTACCTGTTACACACTAGCAGATAAATAAATAGGGAGTCACACTCACAGTTGCACATGGACAGACAGTTTTTCACCACATCCACCATCAGTGGGGTACAGGGTCTTGGGGTCCTGAAAGCCTGTAAGACAACAAAGAAAGTCAATACGTGTACAGAAACTGAATGATCACTTACCTGTTAAAGAGCTGGAGAACGATTGACAACAAGCCACACACAGTTGCAGATGAATATATATTTGTTGGCAGGATACACCTTCAGGGAGAAGAGGCTGATGGGGTTCCGGGCAACCTATAACACAAAAAAGAAAGTCAATACATGTAAAGAAACGGAATGATCACTTACCTGTTAGAGAGTTGCAGACAGACAGTAAGTCACACACAGTTGCACATGGACAGGCCGTTTTTCGCCAGATCTACCATCAGAAGGTACGGGCTCATGGGATCGTTAAAGCCTGTAAGACAAAAAAAGAAAGTCAATACATGTATAGAAACTGAATGATCACCTACCTGTTACACACTTGCAGACAAACAGATAGGGAGTCACACACACACAGTTGCACATGGACAGACAGTTTTTCACCACATCCACCATCAGTGGGGTACAGGGTCTTGGGGTCCTGAAAACCTGTAAGACAACAAAGAAAGTCAATACATGTACAGAAACTGAATTATCACTTACCTGTTACAGAGTTGCAGAACGATTGACAGCAAGCCACACACAGTTAAAGATGAATATACGTTTCTTGGCAGGATACACCATCAGGGAGAAGAGGTTGATGGAGTTCCTGAAATCCTGTAAGACAACAAAGAGTCAATACATGTATAGAAACTGAATGGTCTCTTACCTGTTAGAGAGTTGCAGACAGATAGTAAGTCACACACAGTTGTACATGCACAGGCCGATTTTTGCCAGATCTACCATCAGAAGGTAGGGGCTCATGGGATCGTGAAAGCCTGCAAGACAAAAAAGAAAGTCTATACATGTATAGAAACTGAATGAACACCTACCTGTTACACACTGGCAGACAGATAGATAGGGAGTCACACACACAGTTGCACATGAACAGACAGTTTTTCACCACATCCAACATCAGGGACATAGAAGGTCTTGGGGTCCTGAAAGCCTGTAAGACAACAAAAAGGCAATACATGTACAGAAACTGAATGATCACTTACCTGTTAGAGAGTTGCAGACAGATAGTAAGTCACACACAGTTGCACATAGACAGGCCGTTTTTCGCCAGATCTACCATCAGAAGGTAAGGGCTCATGGGATTGTGAAAGCCTGTAAGACAAAAAAAGAAAGTCTATACATGTATAGAACCTGAATGATCACTTATTATTCAGTTGTTGGTAGGAATGAATGATCACTTATCATTCACTTGTTGGCAGGAAACACCATCAGGGAGAAGAGGTTGATGGGCTTCTGGACAACCTGTAACACAAAAAAGAAAGTCAATATATGCATAGAAACTGAATGATCACCTACCTGTTACACACTTGCAGACAGATAGATAGGGAGTCACACACACAGTTGCACATGGACAGACCATTGTTCACCACGTCCACCATCAGGGAGGAAGAGGGTCTTGGGGTCCTGAAATGCTGTAACAAAAAAGAAAGTCAATATAGGTATTGAAACTGAAGGATCACCTACCTGTTACACACTTGCAGACAGATAGATGGGGAGTCACACACACAGTTGCACATGGACAGACCGTTGTTCGCCTTATCCACCATCAGAAGGTAGAGGCTATAGGGATCCTGAACCTGTAAGACAAAAAAAGAAAGTCAATACATGTATAGAAACTGAATGGTCTCTTACCTGTAGAGAGTTGCAGACAGATAGTAAGTCACACACAGTTGCACATGGACAGGCCGTCTTTCGCCAGATCTACCATCAGAAGGTAGGGGCTCAAGGGATCCTGAACCTGTAAGACAAAAAAAGAGAGTGAATACATGTAAAGAAACTGAATGATCACCTACCTGTTACACACTTGCAGACAAATAGATAGGGAGTCACACACACAGTTGCACATGAGCAGACAGTTTTTCACCACATCCAACATAAGGGACATAGAAGGTCTTGGGGTCCTGAAAGCCTGTAAGACAACAAAAAGGCAATACATGTACAGAAACTGAATGATCACTTACCTGTTAGAGAGTTGCAGACAGATAGTAAGTCACACACAGTTGCACATAGACAGGCCGTTTTTCGCCAGATCTACCATCAGAAGGTAAGGGCTTATGGGATTGTGAAAGCCTGTAAGACAAAAAATGAAAGTCAATACATGTATAGAACCTGAATGATCACTTATTATTCAGTTGTTGATAGGAATGAATGATCACTTATCATTCACTCGTTGGCAGGATACACCATCAGGGAGAAGAGGTTGATGGGCTTCTGGACAACCTTTAACACAAAAAAGAAAGTCAATATATGTATAGAAACTGAATGATCACCTACCTGTTACACACTTGCGGACAGATAGATAGGGAGTCACACACACAGTTGCACATGGACAATCCATTGTTCACCACGTCCACCATCAGAACGTAGGGGCTCAAGGGATCCTGAACCTGTAAGACAAAAAAAGAAAGTCAATACATGTACAGAAACTGAATGATCACTTGCCTGTTACAGAGCTGGAGCTGGAGAACGATTGACAGCGAGCCACACACAGTTGCAGATGATAATATATTTGTTGGCAGGACAAACCTTCAGGGAGAAGAGGTTGATGGGGTTCCAGGCAACCTGTAACACAAAAAAGAAAGTAAATACATGTATAGAAACTGAATGATCACCTACCTGTTACACACTTGCAGACAAATAGATAGGGAGTCACACACACAGTTGCACATGAACAGACAGTTTTTCACCACATCCAACATCAGAAGGTAGGGACTCAAGGGATCCTGAACCTGTAAGACAAAAAAAGAAAGTGAATACATGTAAAGAAACTGAATGATCACCTACCTGTTACACACTTGCAGACAAATAGATAGGGAGTCACACACAGTTGCACATGGACAGAGTTTTTCACAACATCCAACATAAGGGACGTAGAAGGTCTTGGGGTCCTGAAAGCCTGTAAGACAACAAAAAGGCAATACATGTACAGAAACTGAATGATCACTTACCTGTTAGAGAGTTGCAGACAGATAGTAAGTCACACACAGTTGCACATAGACAGGCCGTTTTTCGCCAGATCTACCATCAGAAAGTAAGGGCTCATGGGATTGTGAAAGCCTGTAAGACAAAAATTGAAAGTCAATACATGTATAGAACCTGAATGATCACTTATTATTCAGTTGTTGGTAGGAATGAATGATCACTTATCATTCACTTGTTGGCAGGAAACACCATCAGGGAGAAGAGGTTGATGGGCTTCTGGACAACCTGTAACACAAAAAAGAAAGTCAATATATGCATAGAAACTGAATGATCACCTACCTGTTACACACTTGCAGACAGATAGATAGGGAGTCACACACACAGTTGCACATGGACAGACCATTGTTCACCACGTCCACCGTCAGGGAGGAAGAGGGTCTTGGGGTCCTGAAATGCTGTAACAAAAAAGAAAGTCAATATAGGTATTGAAACTGAATGATCACCTACCTGTTACACACTTGCAGACAGATAGATGGGGAGTCACACACACAGTTGCACATGGACAGACCGTTTTTTGCCACATCCACCATCAGGGAAGTAGAGGATCTTGGGGTCCTGAAAGCCTGGAAGACAACAAAAAGTCAATACATGTACAGAAGGGGAATGATCACTTACCTGCTATAGAGTTGCAGAACGCAGAAAAGTCGCAGAAAATACATTTGTTGGCAGAATACAACTTCAGGGAAAAGAGGTTGATTGGGTTCTGGACAACCTGTTACACAACAAAGAAAGTCAATACATGTATAGAAACTGAATGATCACCTACCTTTTATACACTTGCAGACAAATAAATAGGGAGTCACACTCACAGTTGCACATGGACAGACAGTTTTTCACCACATCCACCATCAGGGAGGTACAGGGTCTTGGGGTTCTGAAAGCCTGTAAGACAACAAAGAAAATCAATACATGTATAGAAACTGAATGATCACTTACCTGTAAGAGAGTTGCAGACAGATAGGGAGTCACACACAGTTGCACATGGACAGACCATCGTTCGCCACATCCACATCGCCACAAGTGAATGATCATTTATTCCTGCCAACAACTGAATGATAAGTGATCACTTATCATTCACTTGTTGGCAGGATACACCATCAGGGAGAAGAGGTTGATGGGATTCTGGACAACCTGTAACACAAAAAAGAAAGTCAATATATGTATAGAAACTGAATGATCACCTACCTGTTACACACTTGCAGACAGATAGATGGGGAGTCACACACACAGTTGCACATGGACAGACTGTTGTTTGCCCTATCCACCTTCAGAAGGTAGGGGCTCAAGGGATCCTGAACCTGAAAGACAAAAAAAGAAAGTCAATACATGTACAGAAACTGAATGATCACTTACCTGTTACATAGCTGGAGAACGATTGACAGCGAGCCACACACAGTTGCAGATGAAAATATATTTGTTGGCAGGACAAGCCTTCAGGGAGAAGAGGTTGATGGGGTTCAGGGCAACCTACAACACAAAAAAGAAAGTCAATACATGTAAAGAAACGGAATGATCACTTACCTGTTACAGAGTTGCAGACAGATAGATAGGGAGTCCCATACACAGTTGCACATGCACAGGCCGATTTTCGCCAGATCTACCATCAGAAGGTAGGGGCTCATGGGATCGTGAAAGCCTGTAAGACAAAAAAAGAAAGTCAATACATGTATAGAAACTGAATGATCACCTACCTGTTACACACTAGCAGATAAATAAATAGGGAGTCACACTCACAGTTGCACATGGACAGACAGTTTTTCACCACATCCACCATCAGTGGGGTACAGGGTCTTGGGGTCCTGAAAACCTGTAAGACAACAAAGAAAGTCAATACATGTACAGAAACTGAATTATCACTTACCTGTTACAGAGTTGCAGAACGATTGACAGCAAGCCACACACAGTTAAAGATGAATATACGTTTCTTGGCAGGATACACCATCAGGGAGAAGAGGTTGATGGAGTTCCTGAAATCCTGTAAGACAACAAAGAGTCAATACATGTATAGAAACTGAATGGTCTCTTACCTGTTAGAGAGTTGCAGACAGATAGTAAGTCACACACAGTTGTACATGCACAGGCCGATTTTTGCCAGATCTACCATCAGAAGGTAGGGGCTCATGGGATCGTGAAAGCCTGCAAGACAAAAAAGAAAGTCTATACATGTATAGAAACTGAATGAACACCTACCTGTTACACACTGGCAGACAGATAGATAGGGAGTCACACACACAGTTGCACATGAACAGACAGTTTTTCACCACATCCAACATCAGGGACATAGAAGGTCTTGGGGTCCTGAAAGCCTGTAAGACAACAAAAAGGCAATACATGTACAGAAACTGAATGATCACTTTCCTGTTAGAGAGTTGCAGACAGATAGTAAGTCACACACAGTTGCACATAGACAGGCCGTTTTTCGCCAGATCTACCATCAGAAGGTAAGGGCTCATGGGATTGTGAAAGCCTGTAAGACAAAAAAAGAAAGTCTATACATGTATAGAACCTGAATGATCACTTATTATTCAGTTGTTGGTAGGAATGAATGATCACTTATCATTCACTTGTTGGCAGGAAACACCATCAGGGAGAAGAGGTTGATGGGCTTCTGGACAACCTGTAACACAAAAAAGAAAGTCAATATATGCATAGAAACTGAATGATCACCTACCTGTTACACACTTGCAGACAGATAGATAGGGAGTCACACACACAGTTGCACATGGACAGACCATTGTTCACCACGTCCACCATCAGGGAGGAAGAGGGTCTTGGGGTCCTGAAATGCTGTAACAAAAAAGAAAGTCAATATAGGTATTGAAACTGAATGATCACCTACCTGTTACACACTTGCAGACAGATAGATGGGGAGTCACACACACAGTTGCACATGGACAGACCGTTGTTCGCCTTATCCACCATCAGAAGGTAGAGGCTATAGGGATCCTGAACCTGTAAGACAAAAAAAGAAAGTCAATACATGTATAGAAACTGAATGGTCTCTTACCTGTAGAGAGTTGCAGACAGATAGTAAGTCACACACAGTTGCACATGGACAGGCCATCTTTCGCCAGATCTACCGTCAGAAGGTAGGGGCTCAAGGGATCCTGAACCTGTAAGACAAAAAAAGAAAGTGAATACATGTAAAGAAACTGAATGATCACCTACCTGTTACACACTAGCAGATAAATAAATAGGGAGTCACACTCACAGTTGCACATGGACAGACAGTTTTTCACCACATCCACCATCAGTGGGGTACAGGGTCTTGGGGTCCTGAAAGCCTGTAAGACAACAAAGAAAGTCAATACGTGTACAGAAACTGAATGATCACTTACCTGTTAAAGAGCTGGAGAACGATTGACAACAAGCCACACACAGTTGCAGATGAATATATATTTGTTGGCAGGATACACCTTCAGGGAGAAGAGGTTGATGGGGTTCCGGGCAACCTATAACACAAAAAAGAAAGTCAATACATGTAAAGAAACGGAATGATCACTTACCTGTTAGAGAGTTGCAGACAGACAGTAAGTCACACACAGTTGCACATGGACAGGCCGTTTTTCGCCAGATCTACCATCAGAAGGTACGGGCTCATGGGATCGTTAAATCCTGTAAGACAAAAAAAGAAAGTCAATACATGTATAGAAACTGAATGATCACCTACCTGTTACACACTTGCAGACAAACAGATAGGGAGTCACACACACACAGTTGCACATGGACAGACAGTTTTTCACCACATCCACCATCAGTGGGGTACAGGGTCTTGGGGTCCTGAAAACCTGTAAGACAACAAAGAAAGTCAATACATGTACAGAAACTGAATTATCACTTACCTGTTACAGAGTTGCAGAACGATTGACAGCAAGCCACACACAGTTAAAGATGAATATACGTTTCTTGGCAGGATACACCATCAGGGAGAAGAGGTTGATGGAGTTCCTGAAATCCTGTAAGACAACAAAGAGTCAATACATGTATAGAAACTGAATGGTCTCTTACCTGTTAGAGAGTTGCAGACAGATAGTAAGTCACACACAGTTGTACATGCACAGGCCGTTTTTCGCCAGATCTACCATCAGAAGGTAAGGGCTCAAGGGATTGTGAAAGCCTGTAAGACAAAAAATGAAAGTCAATACATGTATAGAACCTGAATGATCACTTATTATTCAGTTGTTGGTAGGAATGAATGATCACTTATCATTCACTTGTTGGCAGGAAACACCATCAGGGAGAAGAGGTTGATGGGCTTCTGGACAACCTGTAACACAAAAAAGAAAGTCAATATATGCATAGAAACTGAATAATCACCTACCTTTTACACACTTGCAGACAGATAGATAGGGAGTCACACACACAGTTGCACATGGACAGACCATTGTTCACCACGTCCACCATCAGGGAGGAAGAGGGTCTTGGGGTCCTGAAATGCTGTAACAAAAAAGAAAGTCAATATAGGTATTGAAACTGAAGGATCACCTACCTGTTACACACTTGCAGACAGATAGATGGGGAGTCACACACACAGTTGCACATGGACAGACCGTTGTTCGCCTTATCCACCATCAGAAGGTAGAGGCTATAGGGATCCTGAACCTGTAAGACAAAAAAAGAAAGTCAATACATGTATAGAAACTGAATGGTCTCTTACCTGTTGAGAGTTGCAGACAGATAGTAAGTCACACACAGTTGCACATGGACAGGCCGTCTTTCGCCAGATCTACCATCAGAAGGTAGGGGCTCAAGGGATCCTGAACCTGTAAGACAAAAAAAGAGAGTGAATACATGTAAAGAAACTGAATGATCACCTACCTGTTACACACTTGCAGACAAATAGATAGGGAGTCACACACACAGTTGCACATGAGCAGACAGTTTTTCACCACATCCAACATAAGGGACATAGAAGGTCTTGGGGTCCTGAAAGCCTGTAAGACAACAAAAAGGCAATACATGTACAGAAACTGAATGATCACTTACCTGTTAGAGAGTTGCAGACAGATAGTAAGTCACACACAGTTGCACATAGACAGGCCGTTTTTCGCCAGATCTACCATCAGAAGGTAAGGGCTTATGGGATTGTGAAAGCCTGTAAGACAAAAAATGAAAGTCAATACATGTATAGAACCTGAATGATCACTTATTATTCAGTTGTTGATAGGAATGAATGATCACTTATCATTCACTCGTTGGCAGGATACACCATCAGGGAGAAGAGGTTGATGGGCTTCTGGACAACCTTTAACACAAAAAAGAAAGTCAATATATGTATAGAAACTGAATGATCACCTACCTGTTACACACTTGCGGACAGATAGATAGGGAGTCACACACACAGTTGCACATGGACAATCCATTGTTCACCACGTCCACCATCAGAACGTAGGGGCTCAAGGGATCCTGAACCTGTAAGACAAAAAAAGAAAGTCAATACATGTACAGAAACTGAATGATCACTTGCCTGTTACAGAGCTGGAGCTGGAGAACGATTGACAGCGAGCCACACACAGTTGCAGATGATAATATATTTGTTGGCAGGACAAACCTTCAGGGAGAAGAGGTTGATGGGGTTCCAGGCAACCTGTAACACAAAAAAGAAAGTAAATACATGTATAGAAACTGAATGATCACCTACCTGTTACACACTTGCAGACAAATAGATAGGGAGTCACACACACAGTTGCACATGAACAGACAGTTTTTCACCACATCCAACATCAGAAGGTAGGGACTCAAGGGATCCTGAACCTGTAAGACAAAAAAAGAAAGTGAATACATGTAAAGAAACTGAATGATCACCTACCTGTTACACACTTGCAGACAAATAGATAGGGAGTCACACACAGTTGCACATGGACAGAGTTTTTCACCACATCCAACATAAGGGACGTAGAAGGTCTTGGGGTCCTGAAAGCCTGTAAGACAACAAAAAGGCAATACATGTACAGAAACTGAATGATCACTTACCTGTTAGAGAGTTGCAGACAGATAGTAAGTCACACACAGTTGCACATAGACAGGCCGTTTTTCGCCAGATCTACCATCAGAAAGTAAGGGCTCATGGGATTGTGAAAGCCTGTAAGACAAAAATTGAAAGTCAATACATGTATAGAACCTGAATGATCACTTATTATTCAGTTGTTGGTAGGAATGAATGATCACTTATCATTCACTTGTTGGCAGGAAACACCATCAGGGAGAAGAGGTTGATGGGCTTCTGGACAACCTGTAACACAAAAAAGAAAGTCAATATATGCATAGAAACTGAATGATCACCTACCTGTTACACACTTGCAGACAGAAAGATAGGGAGTCACACACACAGTTGCACATGGACAGACCATTGTTCACCACGTCCACCATCAGGGAGGAAGAGGGTCTTGGGGTCCTGAAATGCTGTAACAAAAAAGAAAGTCAATATAGGTATTGAAACTGAATGATCACCTACCTGTTACACACTTGCAGACAGATAGATGGGGAGTCACACACACAGTTGCACATGGACAGACCGTTGTTCGCCTTATCCACCATCAGAAGGTAGAGGCTATAGGGATCCTGAACCTGTAAGACAAAAAAAGAAAGTCAATACATGTATAGAAACTGAATGGTCTCTTACCTGTAGAGAGTTGCAGACAGATAGTAAGTCACACACAGTTGCACATGGACAGGCCGTCTTTCGCCAGATCTACCATCAGAAGGTAGGGGCTCAAGGGATCCTGAACCTGTAAGACAAAAAAAGAAAGTGAATACATGTAAAGAAACTGAATGATCACCTACCTGTTACACACTTGCAGACAAATAGATAGGGAGTCACACACACAGTTGCACATGAGCAGACAGTTTTTCACCACATCCAACATAAGGGACATAGAAGGTCTTGGGGTCCTGAAAGCCTGTAAGACAACAAAAAGGCAATACATGTACAGAAACTGAATGATCACTTACCTGTTAGAGAGTTGCAGACAGATAGTAAGTCACAAACAGTTGCACATAGACAGGCCGTTTTTCGCCAGATCTACCATCAGAAGGTAAGGGCTCATGGGATTGTGAAAGCCTGTAAGACAAAAAATGAAAGTCAATACATGTATAGAACCTGAATGATCACTTATTATTCAGTTTTTGGTAGGAATGAATGATCACTTATCATTCACTTGTTGGCAGGAAACACCATCAGGGAGAAGAGGTTGATGGGCTTCTGGACAACCTGTAACACAAAAAAGAAAGTCAATATATGCATAGAAACTGAATGATCACCTACCTGTTACACACTTGCAGACAGATAGATAGGGAGTCACACACACAGTTGCACATGGACAGACCATTGTTCACCACGTCCACCATCAGGGAGGAAGAGGGTCTTGGGGTCCTGAAATGCTGTAACAAAAAAGAAAGTCAATATAGGTATTGAAACTGAATGATCACCTACCTGTTACACACTTGCAGACAGATAGATGGGGAGTCACACACACAGTTGCACATGGACAGACCGTTGTTCGCCTTATCCACCATCAGAAGGTAGAGGCTATAGGGATCCTGAACCTGTAAGACAAAAAAAAAAAAGCCAATACATGTATAGAAACTGAATGGTCTCTTACCTGTAGAGAGTTGCAGACAGATAGTAAGTCACACACAGTTGCACATGGACAGGTCGTCTTTCGCCAGATCTACCATCAGAAGGTAGGGGCTCAAGGGATCCTGAACCTGTAAGACAAAAAAAGAAAGTGAATACATGTAAAGAAACTGAATGATCACCTACCTGTTACACACTTGCAGACAAATAGATAGGGAGTCACACACACAGTTGCACATGAGCAGACAGTTTTTCACCACATCCAACATAAGGGACATAGAAGGTCTTGGGGTCCTGAAAGCCTGTAAGACAACAAAAAGGCAATACATGTACAGAAACTGAATGATCACTTACCTGTTAGAGAGTTGCAGACAGATAGTAAGTCACACACAGTTGCACATAGACAGGCCGTTTTTCGCCAGATCTACCATCAGAAGGTAAGGACTCATGGGATTGTGAAAGCCTGTAAGACAAAAAATGAAAGTCAATACATGTATAGAACCTGAATGATCACTTATTATTCAGTTGTTGGTAGGAATGAATGATCACTTATCATTCACTTGTTGGCAGGAAACACCATCAGGGAGAAGAGGTTGATGGGGTTCTGGACAACCTGTAACACAAAAAAGAAAGTCAATATATGCATAGAAACTGAATGATCACCTACCTGTTACACACTTGCAGACAGATAGATAGGGAGTCACACACACAGTTGCACATGGACAGACCATTGTTCACCACGTCCACCATCAGGGAGGAAAGCGTCTTGGGGTCCTGAAAGGCTGTAACAAAAAAGAAAGTCAATATATGTATAGAAACTGAATGATCACCTACCTGTTACACACTTGCAGACAGATAGATGGGGAGTCACACACACAGTTGCACATAAACAGGCCATTTTTCGCCAGATCTACCATCAGAAGGTAAGGGCTTATGGGATTGTGAAAGCCTGTAAGACAAAAAATGAAAGTCAATACATGTATAGAACCTGAATGATCACTTATTATTCAGTTGTTGATAGGAATGAATGATCACTTATCATTCACTCGTTGGCAGGATACACAATCAGGGAGAAGAGGTTGATGGGCTTCTGGACAACCTTTAACACAAAAAAGAAAGTCAATATATGTATAGAAACTGAATGATCACCTACCAGTTACACACTTGCGGACAGATAGATAGGGAGTCACACACACAGTTGCACATGAACAGACAGTTTTTCACCACATCCAACATCAGAAGGTAAGGGCTCAAGGGATCCTGAACCTGTAAGACAAAAAAAGAAAGTGAATACATGTAAAGAAACTGAATGATCACCTACCTGTTACACACTTGCAGACAAATAGATAGGGAGTCACACACACAGTTGCACATGGACAGACCATTGTTCACCACGTCCACCATCAGGGAGGAAAGCGTCTTGGGGTCCTGAAAGGCTGTAACAAAAAAGAAAGTCAATACATGTACAGAAACTGAATGATCACTTGCCTGTTACAGAGCTGGAGCTGGAGAACGATTGACAGCGAGCCACACACAGTTGCAGATGATAATATATTTGTTGGCAGGACAAACCTTCAGGGAGAAGAGGTTGATGGGGTTCCAGGCAACCTGTAACACAAAAAAGAAAGTAAATACATGTATAGAAACTGAATGATCACCTACCTGTTACACACTTGCAGACAAATAGATAGGGAGTCACACACACAGTTGCACATGAACAGACAGTTTTTCACCACATCCAACATAAGGGACGTAGAAGGTCTTGGGGTCCTGAAAGCCTGTAAGACAACAAAAAGGCAATACATGTACAGAAACTGAATGATCACTTACCTGTTAGAGAGTTGCAGACAGATAGTAAGTCACACACAGTTGCACATAGACAGGCCGTTTTTCGCCAGATCTACCATCAGAAGGTAAGGGCTCATGGGATTGTGAAAGCCTGTAAGACAAAAAAAGAAAGTCTATACATGTATAGAACCTGAATGATCACTTATTATTCAGTTGTTGGTAGGAATGAATGATCACTTATCATTCACTTGTTGGCAGGAAACACCATCAGGGAGAAGAGGTTGATGGGCTTCTGGACAACCTGTAACACAAAAAAGAAAGTCAATATATGCATAGAAACTGAATGATCACCTACCTGTTACACACTTGCAGACAGATAGATAGGGAGCCACACACACAGTTGCAAATGGACAGACCATTGTTCACCACGTCCACCATCAGGGAGGAAGAGGGTCTTGGGGTCCTGAAATGCTGTAACAAAAAAGAAAGTCAATATAGGTATTGAAACTGAATGATCACCTACCTGTTACACACTTGCAGACAGATAGATGGGGAGTCACACACACAGTTGCACATGGACAGACCGTTGTTCGCCTTATCCACCATCAGAAGGTAGAGGCTATAGGGATCCTGAACCTGTAAGACAAAAAAAGAAAGTCAATACATGTATAGAAACTGAATGGTCTCTTACCTGTAGAGAGTTGCAGACAGATAGTAAGTCACACACAGTTGCACATGGACAGGCCGTCTTTCGCCAGATCTACCATCAGAAGGTAGGGGCTCAAGGGATCCTGAACCTGTAAGACAAAAAAAGAAAGTGAATACATGTAAAGAAACTGAATGATCACCTACCTGTTACACACTTGCAGATAAATAGATAGGGAGTCACACACACAGTTGCACATGAGCAGACAGTTTTTCACCACATCCAACATAAGGGACATAGAAGGTCTTGGGGTCCTGAAAGCCTGTAAGACAACAAAAAGGCAATACATGTACAGAAACTGAATGATCACTTACCTGTTAGAGAGTTGCAGACAGATAGTAAGTCACACACAGTTGCACATAGACAGGCCGTTTTTCGCCAGATCTACCATCAGAAGGTAAGGGCTCATGGGATTGTGAAAGCCTGTAAGACAAAAAATGAAAGTCAATACATGTATAGAACCTGAATGATCACTTATTATACAGTTGTTGGTAGGAATGAATGATCACTTATCATTCACTTGTTGGCAGGAAACACCATCAGGGAGAAGAGGTTGATGGGCTTCTGGACAACCTGTAACACAAAAAAGAAAGTCAATATATGCATAGAAACTGAATGATCACCTACCTGTTACACACTTTCAGACAGATAGATAGGGAGTCACACACACAGTTGCACATGGACAGACCATTGTTCACCACGTCCACCATCAGGGAGGAAAGCGTCTTGGGGTCCTGAAAGGCTGTAACAAAAAAGAAAGTCAATATATGTATAGAAACTGAATGATCACCTACCTGTTACACACTTGCAGACAGATAGATAGGGAGTCACACACACAGTTGCACATGGACAATCCATTGTTCACCACGTCCACCATCAGAACGTAGGGGCTCAAGGGATCCTGAACCTGTAAGACAAAAAAAGAAAGTCAATACATGTACAGAAACTGAATGATCACTTGCCTGTTACAGAGCTGGAGCTGGAGAACGATTGACAGCGAGCCACACACAGTTGCAGATGATAATATATTTGTTGGCAGGACAAACCTTCAGGGAGAAGAGGTTGATGGGGTTCCAGGCAACCTGTAACACAAAAAAGAAAGTAAATACATGTATAGAAACTGAATGATCACCTACCTGTTACACACTTGCAGACAAATAGATAGGGAGTCACACACACAGTTGCACATGAACAGACAGTTTTTCACCACATCCAACATCAGAAGGTAGGGACTCAAGGGATCCTGAACCTGTAAGACAAAAAAAGAAAGTGAATACATGTAAAGAAACTGAATGATCACCTACCTGTTACACACTTGCAGACAAATAGATAGGGAGTCACACAAAGTTGCACATGGACAGAGTTTTTCACCACATCCAACATAAGGGACGTAGAAGGTCTTGGGGTCCTGAAAGCCTGTAAGACAACAAAAAGGCAATACATGTACAGAAACTGAATGATCACTTACCTGTTAGAGAGTTGCAGACAGATAGTAAGTCACACACAGTTGCACATAGACAGGCCGTTTTTCGCCAGATCTACCATCAGAAGGTAAGGGCTCATGGGATTGTGAAAGCCTGTAAGACAAAAAATGAAAGTCAATACATGTATAGAACCTGAATGATCACTTATTATTCAGTTGTTGGTAGGAATGAATGATCACTTATCATTCACTTGTTGGCAGGAAACACCATCAGGGAGAAGAGGTTGATGGGCTTCTGGACAACCTGTAACACAAAAAAGAAAGTCAATATATGCATAGAAACTGAATGATCACCTACCTGTTACACACTTGCAGACAGATAGATAGGGAGTCACACACACAGTTGCACATGGACAGACCATTGTTCACCACGTCCACCATCAGGGAGGAAAGCGTCTTGGGGTCCTGAAAGGCTGTAACAAAAAAGAAAGTCAATATATGTATAGAAACTGAATGATCACCTACCTGTTACACACTTGCAGACAGATAGATGGGGAGTCACACACACAGTTGCACATAAACAGGCCATTTTTCGCCAGATCTACCATCAGAAGGTAAGGGCTTATGGGATTGTGAAAGCCTGTAAGACAAAAAATGAAAGTCAATACATGTATAGAACCTGAATGATCACTTATTATTCAGTTGTTGATAGGAATGAATGATCACTTATCATTCACTCGTTGGCAGGATACACCATCAGGGAGAAGAGGTTGATGGGCTTCTGGACAACCTTTAACACAAAAAAGAAAGTCAATATATGTATAGAAACTGAATGATCACCTACCTGTTACACACTTGCGGACAGATAGATAGGGAGTCACACACACAGTTGCACATGGACAATCCATTGTTCACCACGTCCACCATCAGAACGTAGGGGCTCAAGGGATCCTGAACCTGTAAGACAAAAAAAGAAAGTCAATACATGTACAGAAACTGAATGATCACTTGCCTGTTACAGAGCTGGAGCTGGAGAACGATTGACAGCGAGCCACACACAGTTGCAGATGATAATATATTTGTTGGCAGGACAAACCTTCAGGGAGAAGAGGTTGATGGGGTTCCAGGCAATCTGTAACACAAAAAAGAAAGTAAATACATGTATAGAAACTGAATGATCACCTACCTGTTACACACTTGCAGACAAATAGATAGGGAGTCACACACACAGTTGCACATGAACAGACAGTTTTTCACCACATCCAACATCAGAAGGTAGGGACTCAAGGGATCCTGAACCTGTAAGACAAAAAAAGAAAGTGAATACATGTAAAGAAACTGAATGATCACCTACCTGTTACACACTTGCAGACAAATAGATAGGGAGTCACACAAAGTTGCACATGGACAGAGTTTTTCACCACATCCAACATAAGGGACGTAGAAGGTCTTGGGGTCCTGAAAGCCTGTAAGACAACAAAAAGGCAATACATGTACAGAAACTGAATGATCACTTACCTGTTAGAGAGTTGCAGACAGATAGTAAGTCACACACAGTTGCACATAGACAGGCCGTTTTTCGCCAGATCTACCATCAGAAGGTAAGGGCTCATGGGATTGTGAAAGCCTGTAAGACAAAAAATGAAAGTCAATACATGTATAGAACCTGAATGATCACTTATTATTCAGTTGTTGGTAGGAATGAATGATCACTTATCATTCACTTGTTGGCAGGAAACACCATCAGGGAGAAGAGGTTGATGGGCTTCTGGACAACCTGTAACACAAAAAAGAAAGTCAATATATGCATAGAAACTGAATGATCACCTACCTGTTACACACTTGCAGACAGATAGATAGGGAGTCACACACACAGTTGCACATGGACAGACCATTGTTCACCACGTCCACCATCAGGGAGGAAAGCGTCTTGGGGTCCTGAAAGGCTGTAACAAAAAAGAAAGTCAATATATGTATAGAAACTGAATGATCACCTACCTGTTACACACTTGCGGACAGACAGATAGGGAGTCACACACACAGTTGCACATGGACAATCCATTGTTCACCACGTCCACCATCAGAACGTAGGGGCTCAAGGGATCCTGAACCTGTAAGACAAAAAAAGAAAGTCAATACATGTACAGAAACTGAATGATCACTTGCCTGTTACAGAGCTGGAGCTGGAGAACGATTGACAGCGAGCCACACACAGTTGCAGATGATAATATATTTGTTGGCAGGACAAACCTTCAGGGAGAAGAGGTTGATGGGGTTCCAGGCAACCTGTAACACAAAAAAGAAAGTAAATACATGTATAGAAACTGAATGATCACCTACCTGTTACACACTTGCAGACAAATAGATAGGGAGTCACACACAGTTGCACATGAACAGACAGTTTTTCACCACATCCAACATCAGAAGGTAGGGACTCAAGGGATCCTGAACCTGTAAGACAAAAAAAGAAAGTGAATACATGTAAAGAAACTGAATGATCACCTACCTGTTACACACTTGCAGACAAATAGATAGGGAGTCACACACAGTTGCACATGGACAGAGTTTTTCACAACATCCAACATAAGGGACGTAGAAGGTCTTGGGGTCCTGAAAGCCTGTAAGACAACAAAAAGGCAATACATGTACAGAAACTGAATGATCACTTACCTGTTAGAGAGTTGCAGACAGATAGTAAGTCACACACAGTTGCACATAGACAGGCCGTTTTTCGCCAGATCTACCATCAGAAAGTAAGGGCTCATGGGATTGTGAAAGCCTGTAAGACAAAAATTGAAAGTCAATACATGTATAGAACCTGAATGATCACTTATTATTCAGTTGTTGGTAGGAATGAATGATCACTTATCATTCACTTGTTGGCAGGAAACACCATCAGGGAGAAGAGGTTGATGGGCTTCTGGACAACCTGTAACACAAAAAAGAAAGTCAATATATGCATAGAAACTGAATGATCACCTACCTGTTACACACTTGCAGACAGATAGATAGGGAGTCACACACACAGTTGCACATGGACAGACCATTGTTCACCACGTCCACCATCAGGGAGGAAGAGGGTCTTGGGGTCCTGAAATGCTGTAACAAAAAAGAAAGTCAATATAGGTATTGAAACTGAATGATCACCTACCTGTTACACACTTGCAGACAGATAGATGGGGAGTCACACACACAGTTGCACATGGACAGACCGTTTTTTGCCACATCCACCATCAGGGAAGTAGAGGATCTTGGGGTCCTGAAAGCCTGGAAGACAACAAAAAGTCAATACATGTACAGAAGGGGAATGATCACTTACCTGCTATAGAGTTGCAGAACGCAGAAAAGTCGCAGAAAATACATTTGTTGGCAGAATACAACTTCAGGGAAAAGAGGTTGATTGGGTTCTGGACAACCTGTTACACAACAAAGAAAGTCAATACATGTATAGAAACTGAATGATCACCTACCTTTTATACACTTGCAGACAAATAAATAGGGAGTCACACTCACAGTTGCACATGGACAGACAGTTTTTCACCACATCCACCATCAGGGAGGTACAGGGTCTTGGGGTTCTGAAAGCCTGTAAGACAACAAAGAAAATCAATACATGTATAGAAACTGAATGATCACTTACCTGTAAGAGAGTTGCAGACAGATAGGGAGTCACACACAGTTGCACATGGACAGACCATCGTTCGCCACATCCACATCGCCACAAGTGAATGATCATTTATTCCTGCCAACAACTGAATGATAAGTGATCACTTATCATTCACTTGTTGGCAGGATACACCATCAGGGAGAAGAGGTTGATGGGATTCTGGACAACCTGTAACACAAAAAAGAAAGTCAATATATGTATAGAAACTGAATGATCACCTACCTGTTACACACTTGCAGACAGATAGATGGGGAGTCACACACACAGTTGCACATGGACAGACTGTTGTTTGCCCTATCCACCTTCAGAAGGTAGGGGCTCAAGGGATCCTGAACCTGAAAGACAAAAAAAGAAAGTCAATACATGTACAGAAACTGAATGATCACTTACCTGTTACATAGCTGGAGAACGATTGACAGCGAGCCACACACAGTTGCAGATGAAAATATATTTGTTGGCAGGACAAGCCTTCAGGGAGAAGAGGTTGATGGGGTTCAGGGCAACCTACAACACAAAAAAGAAAGTCAATACATGTAAAGAAACGGAATGATCACTTACCTGTTACAGAGTTGCAGACAGATAGATAGGGAGTCCCATACACAGTTGCACATGCACAGGCCGATTTTCGCCAGATCTACCATCAGAAGGTAGGGGCTCATGGGATCGTGAAAGCCTGTAAGACAAAAAAAGAAAGTCAATACATGTATAGAAACTGAATGATCACCTACCTGTTACACACTAGCAGATAAATAAATAGGGAGTCACACTCACAGTTGCACATGGACAGACAGTTTTTCACCACATCCACCATCAGTGGGGTACAGGGTCTTGGGGTCCTGAAAGCCTGTAAGACAACAAAGAAAGTCAATACGTGTACAGAAACTGAATGATCACTTACCTGTTAAAGAGCTGGAGAACGATTGACAACAAGCCACACACAGTTGCAGATGAATATATATTTGTTGGCAGGATACACCTTCAGGGAGAAGAGGCTGATGGGGTTCCGGGCAACCTATAACACAAAAAAGAAAGTCAATACATGTAAAGAAACGGAATGATCACTTACCTGTTAGAGAGTTGCAGACAGACAGTAAGTCACACACAGTTGCACATGGACAGGCCGTTTTTCGCCAGATCTACCATCAGAAGGTACGGGCTCATGGGATCGTTAAAGCCTGTAAGACAAAAAAAGAAAGTCAATACATGTATAGAAACTGAATGATCACCTACCTGTTACACACTTGCAGACAAACAGATAGGGAGTCACACACACACAGTTGCACATGGACAGACAGTTTTTCACCACATCCACCATCAGTGGGGTACAGGGTCTTGGGGTCCTGAAAACCTGTAAGACAACAAAGAAAGTCAATACATGTACAGAAACTGAATTATCACTTACCTGTTACAGAGTTGCAGAACGATTGACAGCAAGCCACACACAGTTAAAGATGAATATACGTTTCTTGGCAGGATACACCATCAGGGAGAAGAGGTTGATGGAGTTCCTGAAATCCTGTAAGACAACAAAGAGTCAATACATGTATAGAAACTGAATGGTCTCTTACCTGTTAGAGAGTTGCAGACAGATAGTAAGTCACACACAGTTGTACATGCACAGGCCGATTTTTGCCAGATCTACCATCAGAAGGTAGGGGCTCATGGGATCGTGAAAGCCTGCAAGACAAAAAAGAAAGTCTATACATGTATAGAAACTGAATGAACACCTACCTGTTACACACTGGCAGACAGATAGATAGGGAGTCACACACACAGTTGCACATGAACAGACAGTTTTTCACCACATCCAACATCAGGGACATAGAAGGTCTTGGGGTCCTGAAAGCCTGTAAGACAACAAAAAGGCAATACATGTACAGAAACTGAATGATCACTTACCTGTTAGAGAGTTGCAGACAGATAGTAAGTCACACACAGTTGCACATAGACAGGCCGTTTTTCGCCAGATCTACCATCAGAAGGTAAGGGCTCATGGGATTGTGAAAGCCTGTAAGACAAAAAAAGAAAGTCTATACATGTATAGAACCTGAATGATCACTTATTATTCAGTTGTTGGTAGGAATGAATGATCACTTATCATTCACTTGTTGGCAGGAAACACCATCAGGGAGAAGAGGTTGATGGGCTTCTGGACAACCTGTAACACAAAAAAGAAAGTCAATATATGCATAGAAACTGAATGATCACCTACCTGTTACACACTTGCAGACAGATAGATAGGGAGTCACACACACAGTTGCACATGGACAGACCATTGTTCACCACGTCCACCATCAGGGAGGAAGAGGGTCTTGGGGTCCTGAAATGCTGTAACAAAAAAGAAAGTCAATATAGGTATTGAAACTGAAGGATCACCTACCTGTTACACACTTGCAGACAGATAGATGGGGAGTCACACACACAGTTGCACATGGACAGACCGTTGTTCGCCTTATCCACCATCAGAAGGTAGAGGCTATAGGGATCCTGAACCTGTAAGACAAAAAAAGAAAGTCAATACATGTATAGAAACTGAATGGTCTCTTACCTGTAGAGAGTTGCAGACAGATAGTAAGTCACACACAGTTGCACATGGACAGGCCGTCTTTCGCCAGATCTACCATCAGAAGGTAGGGGCTCAAGGGATCCTGAACCTGTAAGACAAAAAAAGAGAGTGAATACATGTAAAGAAACTGAATGATCACCTACCTGTTACACACTTGCAGACAAATAGATAGGGAGTCACACACACAGTTGCACATGAGCAGACAGTTTTTCACCACATCCAACATAAGGGACATAGAAGGTCTTGGGGTCCTGAAAGCCTGTAAGACAACAAAAAGGCAATACATGTACAGAAACTGAATGATCACTTACCTGTTAGAGAGTTGCAGACAGATAGTAAGTCACACACAGTTGCACATAGACAGGCCGTTTTTCGCCAGATCTACCATCAGAAGGTAAGGGCTTATGGGATTGTGAAAGCCTGTAAGACAAAAAATGAAAGTCAATACATGTATAGAACCTGAATGATCACTTATTATTCAGTTGTTGATAGGAATGAATGATCACTTATCATTCACTCGTTGGCAGGATACACCATCAGGGAGAAGAGGTTGATGGGCTTCTGGACAACCTTTAACACAAAAAAGAAAGTCAATATATGTATAGAAACTGAATGATCACCTACCTGTTACACACTTGCGGACAGATAGATAGGGAGTCACACACACAGTTGCACATGGACAATCCATTGTTCACCACGTCCACCATCAGAACGTAGGGGCTCAAGGGATCCTGAACCTGTAAGACAAAAAAAGAAAGTCAATACATGTACAGAAACTGAATGATCACTTGCCTGTTACAGAGCTGGAGCTGGAGAACGATTGACAGCGAGCCACACACAGTTGCAGATGATAATATATTTGTTGGCAGGACAAACCTTCAGGGAGAAGAGGTTGATGGGGTTCCAGGCAACCTGTAACACAAAAAAGAAAGTAAATACATGTATAGAAACTGAATGATCACCTACCTGTTACACACTTGCAGACAAATAGATAGGGAGTCACACACACAGTTGCACATGAACAGACAGTTTTTCACCACATCCAACATCAGAAGGTAGGGACTCAAGGGATCCTGAACCTGTAAGACAAAAAAAGAAAGTGAATACATGTAAAGAAACTGAATGATCACCTACCTGTTACACACTTGCAGACAAATAGATAGGGAGTCACACACAGTTGCACATGGACAGAGTTTTTCACAACATCCAACATAAGGGACGTAGAAGGTCTTGGGGTCCTGAAAGCCTGTAAGACAACAAAAAGGCAATACATGTACAGAAACTGAATGATCACTTACCTGTTAGAGAGTTGCAGACAGATAGTAAGTCACACACAGTTGCACATAGACAGGCCGTTTTTCGCCAGATCTACCATCAGAAAGTAAGGGCTCATGGGATTGTGAAAGCCTGTAAGACAAAAATTGAAAGTCAATACATGTATAGAACCTGAATGATCACTTATTATTCAGTTGTTGGTAGGAATGAATGATCACTTATCATTCACTTGTTGGCAGGAAACACCATCAGGGAGAAGAGGTTGATGGGCTTCTGGACAACCTGTAACACAAAAAAGAAAGTCAATATATGCATAGAAACTGAATGATCACCTACCTGTTACACACTTGCAGACAGATAGATAGGGAGTCACACACACAGTTGCACATGGACAGACCATTGTTCACCACGTCCACCGTCAGGGAGGAAGAGGGTCTTGGGGTCCTGAAATGCTGTAACAAAAAAGAAAGTCAATATAGGTATTGAAACTGAATGATCACCTACCTGTTACACACTTGCAGACAGATAGATGGGGAGTCACACACACAGTTGCACATGGACAGACCGTTTTTTGCCACATCCACCATCAGGGAAGTAGAGGATCTTGGGGTCCTGAAAGCCTGGAAGACAACAAAAAGTCAATACATGTACAGAAGGGGAATGATCACTTACCTGCTATAGAGTTGCAGAACGCAGAAAAGTCGCAGAAAATACATTTGTTGGCAGAATACAACTTCAGGGAAAAGAGGTTGATTGGGTTCTGGACAACCTGTTACACAACAAAGAAAGTCAATACATGTATAGAAACTGAATGATCACCTACCTTTTATACACTTGCAGACAAATAAATAGGGAGTCACACTCACAGTTGCACATGGACAGACAGTTTTTCACCACATCCACCATCAGGGAGGTACAGGGTCTTGGGGTTCTGAAAGCCTGTAAGACAACAAAGAAAATCAATACATGTATAGAAACTGAATGATCACTTACCTGTAAGAGAGTTGCAGACAGATAGGGAGTCACACACAGTTGCACATGGACAGACCATCGTTCGCCACATCCACATCGCCACAAGTGAATGATCATTTATTCCTGCCAACAACTGAATGATAAGTGATCACTTATCATTCACTTGTTGGCAGGATACACCATCAGGGAGAAGAGGTTGATGGGATTCTGGACAACCTGTAACACAAAAAAGAAAGTCAATATATGTATAGAAACTGAATGATCACCTACCTGTTACACACTTGCAGACAGATAGATGGGGAGTCACACACACAGTTGCACATGGACAGACTGTTGTTTGCCCTATCCACCTTCAGAAGGTAGGGGCTCAAGGGATCCTGAACCTGAAAGACAAAAAAAGAAAGTCAATACATGTACAGAAACTGAATGATCACTTACCTGTTACATAGCTGGAGAACGATTGACAGCGAGCCACACACAGTTGCAGATGAAAATATATTTGTTGGCAGGACAAGCCTTCAGGGAGAAGAGGTTGATGGGGTTCAGGGCAACCTACAACACAAAAAAGAAAGTCAATACATGTAAAGAAACGGAATGATCACTTACCTGTTACAGAGTTGCAGACAGATAGATAGGGAGTCCCATACACAGTTGCACATGCACAGGCCGATTTTCGCCAGATCTACCATCAGAAGGTAGGGGCTCATGGGATCGTGAAAGCCTGTAAGACAAAAAAAGAAAGTCAATACATGTATAGAAACTGAATGATCACCTACCTGTTACACACTAGCAGATAAATAAATAGGGAGTCACACTCACAGTTGCACATGGACAGACAGTTTTTCACCACATCCACCATCAGTGGGGTACAGGGTCTTGGGGTCCTGAAAACCTGTAAGACAACAAAGAAAGTCAATACATGTACAGAAACTGAATTATCACTTACCTGTTACAGAGTTGCAGAACGATTGACAGCAAGCCACACACAGTTAAAGATGAATATACGTTTCTTGGCAGGATACACCATCAGGGAGAAGAGGTTGATGGAGTTCCTGAAATCCTGTAAGACAACAAAGAGTCAATACATGTATAGAAACTGAATGGTCTCTTACCTGTTAGAGAGTTGCAGACAGATAGTAAGTCACACACAGTTGTACATGCACAGGCCGATTTTTGCCAGATCTACCATCAGAAGGTAGGGGCTCATGGGATCGTGAAAGCCTGCAAGACAAAAAAGAAAGTCTATACATGTATAGAAACTGAATGAACACCTACCTGTTACACACTGGCAGACAGATAGATAGGGAGTCACACACACAGTTGCACATGAACAGACAGTTTTTCACCACATCCAACATCAGGGACATAGAAGGTCTTGGGGTCCTGAAAGCCTGTAAGACAACAAAAAGGCAATACATGTACAGAAACTGAATGATCACTTTCCTGTTAGAGAGTTGCAGACAGATAGTAAGTCACACACAGTTGCACATAGACAGGCCGTTTTTCGCCAGATCTACCATCAGAAGGTAAGGGCTCATGGGATTGTGAAAGCCTGTAAGACAAAAAAAGAAAGTCTATACATGTATAGAACCTGAATGATCACTTATTATTCAGTTTTTGGTAGGAATGAATGATCACTTATCATTCACTTGTTGGCAGGAAACACCATCAGGGAGAAGAGGTTGATGGGCTTCTGGACAACCTGTAACACAAAAAAGAAAGTCAATATATGCATAGAAACTGAATGATCACCTACCTGTTACACACTTGCAGACAGATAGATAGGGAGTCACACACACAGTTGCACATGGACAGACCATTGTTCACCACGTCCACCATCAGGGAGGAAGAGGGTCTTGGGGTCCTGAAATGCTGTAACAAAAAAGAAAGTCAATATAGGTATTGAAACTGAATGATCACCTACCTGTTACACACTTGCAGACAGATAGATGGGGAGTCACACACACAGTTGCACATGGACAGACCGTTGTTCGCCTTATCCACCATCAGAAGGTAGAGGCGATAGGGATCCTGAACCTGTAAGACAAAAAAAGAAAGTCAATACATGTATAGAAACTGAATGGTCTCTTACCTGTAGAGAGTTGCAGACAGATAGTAAGTCACACACAGTTGCACATGGACAGGCCATCTTTCGCCAGATCTACCGTCAGAAGGTAGGGGCTCAAGGGATCCTGAACCTGTAAGACAAAAAAAGAAAGTGAATACATGTAAAGAAACTGAATGATCACCTACCTGTTACACACTAGCAGATAAATAAATAGGGAGTCACACTCACAGTTGCACATGGACAGACAGTTTTTCACCACATCCACCATCAGTGGGGTACAGGGTCTTGGGGTCCTGAAAGCCTGTAAGACAACAAAGAAAGTCAATACGTGTACAGAAACTGAATGATCACTTACCTGTTAAAGAGCTGGAGAACGATTGACAACAAGCCACACACAGTTGCAGATGAATATATATTTGTTGGCAGGATACACCTTCAGGGAGAAGAGGTTGATGGGGTTCCGGGCAACCTATAACACAAAAAAGAAAGTCAATACATGTAAAGAAACGGAATGATCACTTACCTGTTAGAGAGTTGCAGACAGACAGTAAGTCACACACAGTTGCACATGGACAGGCCGTTTTTCGCCAGATCTACCATCAGAAGGTACGGGCTCATGGGATCGTTAAATCCTGTAAGACAAAAAAAGAAAGTCAATACATGTATAGAAACTGAATGATCACCTACCTGTTACACACTTGCAGACAAACAGATAGGGAGTCACACACACACAGTTGCACATGGACAGACAGTTTTTCACCACATCCACCATCAGTGGGGTACAGGGTCTTGGGGTCCTGAAAACCTGTAAGACAACAAAGAAAGTCAATACATGTACAGAAACTGAATTATCACTTACCTGTTACAGAGTTGCAGAACGATTGACAGCAAGCCACACACAGTTAAAGATGAATATACGTTTCTTGGCAGGATACACCATCAGGGAGAAGAGGTTGATGGAGTTCCTGAAATCCTGTAAGACAACAAAGAGTCAATACATGTATAGAAACTGAATGGTCTCTTACCTGTTAGAGAGTTGCAGACAGATAGTAAGTCACACACAGTTGTACATGCACAGGCCGTTTTTCGCCAGATCTACCATCAGAAGGTAAGGGCTCATGGGATTGTGAAAGCCTGTAAGACAAAAAATGAAAGTCAATACATGTATAGAACCTGAATGATCACTTATTATTCAGTTGTTGGTAGGAATGAATGATCACTTATCATTCACTTGTTGGCAGGAAACACCATCAGGGAGAAGAGGTTGATGGGCTTCTGGACAACCTGTAACACAAAAAAGAAAGTCAATATATGCATAGAAACTGAATAATCACCTACCTTTTACACACTTGCAGACAGATAGATAGGGAGTCACACACACAGTTGCACATGGACAGACCATTGTTCACCACGTCCACCATCAGGGAGGAAGAGGGTCTTGGGGTCCTGAAATGCTGTAACAAAAAAGAAAGTCAATATAGGTATTGAAACTGAAGGATCACCTACCTGTTACACACTTGCAGACAGATAGATGGGGAGTCACACACACAGTTGCACATGGACAGACCGTTGTTCGCCTTATCCACCATCAGAAGGTAGAGGCTATAGGGATCCTGAACCTGTAAGACAAAAAAAGAAAGTGAATACATGTAAAGAAACTGAATGATCACCTACCTGTTACACACTTGCAGACAAATAGATAGGGAGTCACACACAGTTGCACATGGACAGAGTTTTTCACAACATCCAACATAAGGGACGTAGAAGGTCTTGGGGTCCTGAAAGCCTGTAAGACAACAAAAAGGCAATACATGTACAGAAACTGAATGATCACTTACCTGTTAGAGAGTTGCAGACAGATAGTAAGTCACACACAGTTGCACATAGACAGGCCGTTTTTCGCCAGATCTACCATCAGAAAGTAAGGGCTCATGGGATTGTGAAAGCCTGTAAGACAAAAATTGAAAGTCAATACATGTATAGAACCTGAATGATCACTTATTATTCAGTTGTTGGTAGGAATGAATGATCACTTATCATTCACTTGTTGGCAGGAAACACCATCAGGGAGAAGAGGTTGATGGGCTTCTGGACAACCTGTAACACAAAAAAGAAAGTCAATATATGCATAGAAACTGAATGATCACCTACCTGTTACACACTTGCAGACAGATAGATAGGGAGTCACACACACAGTTGCACATGGACAGACCATTGTTCACCACGTCCACCATCAGGGAGGAAGAGGGTCTTGGGGTCCTGAAATGCTGTAACAAAAAAGAAAGTCAATATAGGTATTGAAACTGAATGATCACCTACCTGTTACACACTTGCAGACAGATAGATGGGGAGTCACACACACAGTTGCACATGGACAGACCGTTTTTTGCCACATCCACCATCAGGGAAGTAGAGGATCTTGGGGTCCTGAAAGCCTGGAAGACAACAAAAAGTCAATACATGTACAGAAGGGGAATGATCACTTACCTGCTATAGAGTTGCAGAACGCAGAAAAGTCGCAGAAAATACATTTGTTGGCAGAATACAACTTCAGGGAAAAGAGGTTGATTGGGTTCTGGACAACCTGTTACACAACAAAGAAAGTCAATACATGTATAGAAACTGAATGATCACCTACCTTTTATACACTTGCAGACAAATAAATAGGGAGTCACACTCACAGTTGCACATGGACAGACAGTTTTTCACCACATCCACCATCAGGGAGGTACAGGGTCTTGGGGTTCTGAAAGCCTGTAAGACAACAAAGAAAATCAATACATGTATAGAAACTGAATGATCACTTACCTGTAAGAGAGTTGCAGACAGATAGGGAGTCACACACAGTTGCACATGGACAGACCATCGTTCGCCACATCCACATCGCCACAAGTGAATGATCATTTATTCCTGCCAACAACTGAATGATAAGTGATCACTTATCATTCACTTGTTGGCAGGATACACCATCAGGGAGAAGAGGTTGATGGGATTCTGGACAACCTGTAACACAAAAAAGAAAGTCAATATATGTATAGAAACTGAATGATCACCTACCTGTTACACACTTGCAGACAGATAGATGGGGAGTCACACACACAGTTGCACATGGACAGACTGTTGTTTGCCCTATCCACCTTCAGAAGGTAGGGGCTCAAGGGATCCTGAACCTGAAAGACAAAAAAAGAAAGTCAATACATGTACAGAAACTGAATGATCACTTACCTGTTACATAGCTGGAGAACGATTGACAGCGAGCCACACACAGTTGCAGATGAAAATATATTTGTTGGCAGGACAAGCCTTCAGGGAGAAGAGGTTGATGGGGTTCAGGGCAACCTACAACACAAAAAAGAAAGTCAATACATGTAAAGAAACGGAATGATCACTTACCTGTTACAGAGTTGCAGACAGATAGATAGGGAGTCCCATACACAGTTGCACATGCACAGGCCGATTTTCGCCAGATCTACCATCAGAAGGTAGGGGCTCATGGGATCGTGAAAGCCTGTAAGACAAAAAAAGAAAGTCAATACATGTATAGAAACTGAATGATCACCTACCTGTTACACACTAGCAGATAAATAAATAGGGAGTCACACTCACAGTTGCACATGGACAGACAGTTTTTCACCACATCCACCATCAGTGGGGTACAGGGTCTTGGGGTCCTGAAAGCCTGTAAGACAACAAAGAAAGTCAATACGTGTACAGAAACTGAATGATCACTTACCTGTTAAAGAGCTGGAGAACGATTGACAACAAGCCACACACAGTTGCAGATGAATATATATTTGTTGGCAGGATACACCTTCAGGGAGAAGAGGCTGATGGGGTTCCGGGCAACCTATAACACAAAAAAGAAAGTCAATACATGTAAAGAAACGGAATGATCACTTACCTGTTAGAGAGTTGCAGACAGACAGTAAGTCACACACAGTTGCACATGGACAGGCCGTTTTTCGCCAGATCTACCATCAGAAGGTACGGGCTCATGGGACCGTTAAAGCCTGTAAGACAAAAAAAGAAAGTCAATACATGTAAAGAAACTGAATGATCACCTACCTGTTACACACTTGCAGACAAATAGATAGGGAGTCACACACACAGTTGCACATGAGCAGACAGTTTTTCACCACATCCAACATAAGGGACATAGAAGGTCTTGGGGTCCTGAAAGCCTGTAAGACAACAAAAAGGCAATACATGTACAGAAACTGAATGATCACTTACCTGTTAGAGAGTTGCAGACAGATAGATAGGGAGTCACACACACAGTTGCACATGGACAATCCATTGTTCACCACGTCCACCATCAGAACGTAGGGGCTCAAGGGATCCTGAACCTGTAAGACAAAAAAAGAAAGTCAATACATGTACAGAAACTGAATGATCACTTGCCTGTTACAGAGCTGGAGCTGGAGAACGATTGACAGCGAGCCACACACAGTTGCAGATGATAATATATTTGTTGGCAGGACAAACCTTCAGGGAGAAGAGGTTGATGGGGTTCCAGGCAACCTGTAACACAAAAAAGAAAGTAAATACATGTATAGAAACTGAATGATCACCTACCTGTTACACACTTGCAGACAAATAGATAGGGAGTCACACACACAGTTGCACATGAACAGACAGTTTTTCACCACATCCAACATCAGAAGGTAGGGACTCAAGGGATCCTGAACCTGTAAGACAAAAAAAGAAAGTGAATACATGTAAAGAAACTGAATGATCACCTACCTGTTACACACTTGCAGACAAATAGATAGGGAGTCACACACAGTTGCACATGGACAGAGTTTTTCACCACATCCAACATAAGGGACGTAGAAGGTCTTGGGGTCCTGAAAGCCTGTAAGACAACAAAAAGGCAATACATGTACAGAAACTGAATGATCACTTACCTGTTAGAGAGTTGCAGACAGATAGTAAGTCACACACAGTTGCACATAGACAGGCCGTTTTTCGCCAGATCTACCATCAGAAAGTAAGGGCTCATGGGATTGTGAAAGCCTGTAAGACAAAAATTGAAAGTCAATACATGTATAGAACCTGAATGATCACTTATTATTCAGTTGTTGGTAGGAATGAATGATCACTTATCATTCACTTGTTGGCAGGAAACACCATCAGGGAGAAGAGGTTGATGGGCTTCTGGACAACCTGTAACACAAAAAAGAAAGTCAATATATGCATAGAAACTGAATGATCACCTACCTGTTACACACTTGCAGACAGATAGATAGGGAGTCACACACACAGTTGCACATGGACAGACCATTGTTCACCACGTCCACCGTCAGGGAGGAAGAGGGTCTTGGGGTCCTGAAATGCTGTAACAAAAAAGAAAGTCAATATAGGTATTGAAACTGAATGATCACCTACCTGTTACACACTTGCAGACAGATAGATGGGGAGTCACACACACAGTTGCACATGGACAGACCGTTTTTTGCCACATCCACCATCAGGGAAGTAGAGGATCTTGGGGTCCTGAAAGCCTGGAAGACAACAAAAAGTCAATACATGTACAGAAGGGGAATGATCACTTACCTGCTATAGAGTTGCAGAACGCAGAAAAGTCGCAGAAAATACATTTGTTGGCAGAATACAACTTCAGGGAAAAGAGGTTGATTGGGTTCTGGACAACCTGTTACACAACAAAGAAAGTCAATACATGTATAGAAACTGAATGATCACCTACCTTTTATACACTTGCAGACAAATAAATAGGGAGTCACACTCACAGTTGCACATGGACAGACAGTTTTTCACCACATCCACCATCAGGGAGGTACAGGGTCTTGGGGTTCTGAAAGCCTGTAAGACAACAAAGAAAATCAATACATGTATAGAAACTGAATGATCACTTACCTGTAAGAGAGTTGCAGACAGATAGGGAGTCACACACAGTTGCACATGGACAGACCATCGTTCGCCACATCCACATCGCCACAAGTGAATGATCATTTATTCCTGCCAACAACTGAATGATAAGTGATCACTTATCATTCACTTGTTGGCAGGATACACCATCAGGGAGAAGAGGTTGATGGGATTCTGGACAACCTGTAACACAAAAAAGAAAGTCAATATATGTATAGAAACTGAATGATCACCTACCTGTTACACACTTGCAGACAGATAGATGGGGAGTCACACACACAGTTGCACATGGACAGACTGTTGTTTGCCCTATCCACCTTCAGAAGGTAGGGGCTCAAGGGATCCTGAACCTGAAAGACAAAAAAAGAAAGTCAATACATGTACAGAAACTGAATGATCACTTACCTGTTACATAGCTGGAGAACGATTGACAGCGAGCCACACACAGTTGCAGATGAAAATATATTTGTTGGCAGGACAAGCCTTCAGGGAGAAGAGGTTGATGGGGTTCAGGGCAACCTACAACACAAAAAAGAAAGTCAATACATGTAAAGAAACGGAATGATCACTTACCTGTTACAGAGTTGCAGACAGATAGATAGGGAGTCCCATACACAGTTGCACATGCACAGGCCGATTTTCGCCAGATCTACCATCAGAAGGTAGGGGCTCATGGGATCGTGAAAGCCTGTAAGACAAAAAAAGAAAGTCAATAAATGTTTAGAAACTGAATGATCACCTACCTGTTACACACTAGCAGATAAATAAATAGGGAGTCACACTCACAGTTGCACATGGACAGACAGTTTTTCACCACATCCACCATCAGTGGGGTACAGGGTCTTGGGGTCCTGAAAGCCTGTAAGACAACAAAGAAAGTCAATACGTGTACAGAAACTGAATGATCACTTACCTGTTAAAGAGCTGGAGAACGATTGACAACAAGCCACACACAGTTGCAGATGAATATATATTTGTTGGCAGGATACACCTTCAGGGAGAAGAGGCTGATGGGGTTCCGGGCAACCTATAACACAAAAAAGAAAGTCAATACATGTAAAGAAACGGAATGATCACTTACCTGTTAGAGAGTTGCAGACAGACAGTAAGTCACACACAGTTGCACATGGACAGGCCGTTTTTCGCCAGATCTACCATCAGAAGGTACGGGCTCATGGGATCGTTAAAGCCTGTAAGACAAAAAAAGAAAGTCAATACATGTATAGAAACTGAATGATCACCTACCTGTTACACACTTGCAGACAAACAGATAGGGAGTCACACACACACAGTTGCACATGGACAGACAGTTTTTCACCACATCCACCATCAATGGGGTACAGGGTCTTGGGGTCCTGAAAACCTGTAAGACAACAAAGAAAGTCAATACATGTACAGAAACTGAATTATCACTTACCTGTTACAGAGTTGCAGAACGATTGACAGCAAGCCACACACAGTTAAAGATGAATATACGTTTCTTGGCAGGATACACCATCAGGGAGAAGAGGTTGATGGAGTTCCTAAAATCCTGTAAGACAACAAAGAGTCAATACATGTATAGAAACTGAATGGTCTCTTACCTGTTAGAGAGTTGCAGACAGATAGTAAGTCACACACAGTTGTACATGCACAGGCCGATTTTTGCCAGATCTACCATCAGAAGGTAGGGGCTCATGGGATCGTGAAAGCCTGCAAGACAAAAAAGAAAGTCTATACATGTATAGAAACTGAATGAACACCTACCTGTTACACACTGGCAGACAGATAGATAGGGAGTCACACACACAGTTGCACATGAACAGACAGTTTTTCACCACATCCAACATCAGGGACATAGAAGGTCTTGGGGTCCTGAAAGCCTGTAAGACAACAAAAAGGCAATACATGTACAGAAACTGAATGATCACTTACCTGTTAGAGAGTTGCAGACAGATAGTAAGTCACACACAGTTGCACATAGACAGGCCGTTTTTCACCAGATCTACCATCAGAAGGTAAGGGCTCATGGGATTGTGAAAGCCTGTAAGACAAAAAAAGAAAGTCTATACATGTATAGAACCTGAATGATCACTTATTATTCAGTTGTTGGTAGGAATGAATGATCACTTATCATTCACTTGTTGGCAGGAAACACCATCAGGGAAAAGAGGTTGATTGGGTTCTGGACAACCTGTTACACAACAAAGAAAGTCAATACATGTATAGAAACTGAATGATCACCTACCTTTTATACACTTGCAGACAAATAAATAGGGAGTCACACTCACAGTTGCACATGGACAGACAGTTTTTCACCACATCCACCATCAGGGAGGTACAGGGTCTTGGGGTTCTGAAAGCCTGTAAGACAACAAAGAAAATCAATACATGTATAGAAACTGAATGATCACTTACCTGTAAGAGAGTTGCAGACAGATAGGGAGTCACACACAGTTGCACATGGACAGACCATCGTTCGCCACATCCACATCGCCACAAGTGAATGATCATTTATTCCTGCCAACAACTGAATGATAAGTGATCACTTATCATTCACTTGTTGGCAGGATACACCATCAGGGAGAAGAGGTTGATGGGATTCTGGACAACCTGTAACACAAAAAAGAAAGTCAATATATGTATAGAAACTGAATGATCACCTACCTGTTACACACTTGCAGACAGATAGATGGGGAGTCACACACACAGTTGCACATGGACAGACTGTTGTTTGCCCTATCCACCTTCAGAAGGTAGGGGCTCAAGGGATCCTGAACCTGAAAGACAAAAAAAGAAAGTCAATACATGTACAGAAACTGAATGATCACTTACCTGTTACATAGCTGGAGAACGATTGACAGCGAGCCACACACAGTTGCAGATGAATATATATTTGTTGGCAGGATACACCTTCAGGGAGAAGAGGCTGATGGGGTTCCGGGCAACCTATAACACAAAAAAGAAAGTCAATACATGTAAAGAAACGGAATGATCACTTACCTGTTAGAGAGTTGCAGACAGACAGTAAGTCACACACAGTTGCACATGGACAGGCCGTTTTTCGCCAGATCTACCATCAGAAGGTACGGGCTCATGGGATCGTTAAAGCCTGTAAGACAAAAAAAGAAAGTCAATACATGTATAGAAACTGAATGATCACCTACCTGTTACACACTTGCAGACAAACAGATAGGGAGTCACACACACACAGTTGCACATGGACAGACAGTTTTTCACCACATCCACCATCAGTGGGGTACAGGGTCTTGGGGTCCTGAAAACCTGTAAGACAACAAAGAAAGTCAATACATGTACAGAAACTGAATTATCACTTACCTGTTACAGAGTTGCAGAACGATTGACAGCAAGCCACACACAGTTAAAGATGAATATACGTTTCTTGGCAGGATACACCATCAGGGAGAAGAGGTTGATGGAGTTCCTAAAATCCTGTAAGACAACAAAGAGTCAATACATGTATAGAAACTGAATGGTCTCTTACCTGTTAGAGAGTTGCAGACAGATAGTAAGTCACACACAGTTGTACATGCACAGGCCGATTTTTGCCAGATCTACCATCAGAAGGTAGGGGCTCATGGGATCGTGAAAGCCTGCAAGACAAAAAAGAAAGTCTATACATGTATAGAAACTGAATGAACACCTACCTGTTACACACTGGCAGACAGATAGATAGGGAGTCACACACACAGTTGCACATGAACAGACAGTTTTTCACCACATCCAACATCAGGGACATAGAAGGTCTTGGGGTCCTGAAAGCCTGTAAGACAACAAAAAGGCAATACATGTACAGAAACTGAATGATCACTTACCTGTTAGAGAGTTGCAGACAGATAGTAAGTCACACACAGTTGCACATAGACAGGCCGTTTTTCGCCAGATCTACCATCAGAAGGTAAGGGCTCATGGGATTGTGAAAGCCTGTAAGACAAAAAAAGAAAGTCTATACATGTATAGAACCTGAATGATCACTTATTATTCAGTTGTTGGTAGGAATGAATGATCACTTATCATTCACTTGTTGGCAGGAAACACCATCAGGGAGAAGAGGTTGATGGGCTTCTGGACAACCTGTAACACAAAAAAGAAAGTCAATATATGCATAGAAACTGAATGATCACCTACCTGTTACACACTTGCAGACAGATAGATAGGGAGTCACACACACAGTTGCACATGGACAGACCATTGTTCACCACGTCCACCATCAGGGAGGAAGAGGGTCTTGGGGTCCTGAAATGCTGTAACAAAAAAGAAAGTCAATATAGGTATTGAAACTGAATGATCACCTACCTGTTACACACTTGCAGACAGATAGATGGGGAGTCACACACACAGTTGCACATGGACAGACTGTTGTTCGCGTTATCCACCATCAGAAGGTAGAGGCTATAGGGATCCTGAACCTGTAAGACAAAAAAAGAAAGTCAATACATGTATAGAAACTGAATGGTCTCTTACCTGTTAGAGAGTTGCAGACAGATAGTAAGTCACACACAGTTGCACATGGACAGGCCGTCTTTCGCCAGATCTACCATCAGAAGGTAGGGGCTCAAGGGATCCTGAACCTGTAAGACAAAAAAAGAAAGTGAATACATGTAAAGAAACTGAATGATCACCTACCTGTTACACACTTGCAGACAAATAGATAGGGAGTCACACACACAGTTGCACATGAGCAGACAGTTTTTCACCACATCCAACATAAGGGACATAGAAGGTCTTGGGGTCCTGAAAGCCTGTAAGACAACAAAAAGGCAATACATGTACAGAAACTGAATGATCACTTACCTGTTAGAGAGTTGCAGACAGATAGTAAGTCACACACAGTTGCACATAGACAGGCCGTTTTTCGCCAGATCTACCATCAGAAAGTAAGGGCTCATGGGATTGTGAAAGCCTGTAAGACAAAAATTGAAAGTCAATACATGTATAGAACCTGAATGATCACTTATTATTCAGTTGTTGGTAGGAATGAATGATCACTTATCATTCACTTGTTGGCAGGAAACACCATCAGGGAGAAGAGGTTGATGGGGTTCTGGACAACCTGTAACACAAAAAAGAAAGTCAAAATATGTATAGAAACTGAATGATCACCTACCTGTTACACACTTGCAGACAGATAGATAGGGAGTCACACACACAGTTGCACATGGACAGACCATTGTTCACCACGTCCACCATCAGGGAGGAAGAGGGTCTTGGGGTCCTGAAATGCTGTAACAAAAAAGAAAGTCAATATAGGTATTGAAACTGAATGATCACCTACCTGTTACACACTTGCAGACAGATAGATAGGGAGTCACACACACAGTTGCACATGGACAGACCATTGTTCACCACGTCCACCATCAGGGAGGAAAGCGTCTTGGAGTCCTGAAAGGCTGTAACAAAAAAGAAAGTCAATATATGTATAGAAACTGAATGATCACCTACCTGTTACACACTTGCAGACAGATAGATGGGGAGTCACACACACAGTTGCACATAAACAGGCCATTTTTCGCCAGATCTACCATCAGAAGGTAAGGGCTTATGGGATTGTGAAAGCCTGTAAGACAAAAAATGAAAGTCAATACATGTATAGAACCTGAATGATCACTTATTATTCAGTTGTTGATAGGAATGAATGATCACTTATCATTCACTCGTTGGCAGGATACACCATCAGGGAGAAGAGGTTGATGGGCTTCTGGACAACCTTTAACACAAAAAAGAAAGTCAATATATGTATAGAAACTGAATGATCACCTACCTGTTACACACTTGCGGACAGATAGATAGGGAGTCACACACACAGTTGCACATGGACAATCCATTGTTCACCACGTCCACCATCAGAACGTAGGGGCTCAAGGGATCCTGAACCTGTAAGACAAAAAAAGAAAGTCAATACATGTACAGAAACTGAATGATCACTTGCCTGTTACAGAGCTGGAGCTGGAGAACGATTGACAGCGAGCCACACACAGTTGCAGATGATAATATATTTGTTGGCAGGACAAACCTTCAGGGAGAAGAGGTTGATGGGGTTCCAGGCAACCTGTAACACAAAAAAGAAAGTAAATACATGTATAGAAACTGAATGATCACCTACCTGTTACACACTTGCAGACAAATAGATAGGGAGTCACACACACAGTTGCACATGAACAGACAGTTTTTCACCACATCCAACATCAGAAGGTAGGGACTCAAGGGATCCTGAACCTGTAAGACAAAAAAAGAAAGTGAATACATGTAAAGAAACTGAATGATCACCTACCTGTTACACACTTGCAGACAAATAGATAGGGAGTCACACACAGTTGCACATGGACAGAGTTTTTCACCACATCCAACATAAGGGACGTAGAAGGTCTTGGGGTCCTGAAAGCCTGTAAGACAACAAAAAGGCAATACATGTACAGAAACTGAATGATCACTTACCTGTTAGAGAGTTGCAGACAGATAGTAAGTCACACACAGTTGCACATAGACAGGCCGTTTTTCACCAGATCTACCATCAGAAGGTAAGGGCTCATGGGATTGTGAAAGCCTGTAAGACAAAAAAAGAAAGTCTATACATGTATAGAACCTGAATGATCACTTATTATTCAGTTGTTGGTAGGAATGAATGATCACTTATCATTCACTTGTTGGCAGGAAACACCATCAGGGAAAAGAGGTTGATTGGGTTCTGGACAACCTGTTACACAACAAAGAAAGTCAATACATGTATAGAAACTGAATGATCACCTACCTTTTATACACTTGCAGACAAATAAATAGGGAGTCACACTCACAGTTGCACATGGACAGACAGTTTTTCACCACATCCACCATCAGGGAGGTACAGGGTCTTGGGGTTCTGAAAGCCTGTAAGACAACAAAGAAAATCAATACATGTATAGAAACTGAATGATCACTTACCTGTAAGAGAGTTGCAGACAGATAGGGAGTCACACACAGTTGCACATGGACAGACCATCGTTCGCCACATCCACATCGCCACAAGTGAATGATCATTTATTCCTGCCAACAACTGAATGATAAGTGATCACTTATCATTCACTTGTTGGCAGGATACACCATCAGGGAGAAGAGGTTGATGGGATTCTGGACAACCTGTAACACAAAAAAGAAAGTCAATATATGTATAGAAACTGAATGATCACCTACCTGTTACACACTTGCAGACAGATAGATGGGGAGTCACACACACAGTTGCACATGGACAGACTGTTGTTTGCCCTATCCACCTTCAGAAGGTAGGGGCTCAAGGGATCCTGAACCTGAAAGACAAAAAAAGAAAGTCAATACATGTACAGAAACTGAATGATCACTTACCTGTTACATAGCTGGAGAACGATTGACAGCGAGCCACACACAGTTGCAGATGAATATATATTTGTTGGCAGGATACACCTTCAGGGAGAAGAGGCTGATGGGGTTCCGGGCAACCTATAACACAAAAAAGAAAGTCAATACATGTAAAGAAACGGAATGATCACTTACCTGTTAGAGAGTTGCAGACAGACAGTAAGTCACACACAGTTGCACATGGACAGGCCGTTTTTCGCCAGATCTACCATCAGAAGGTACGGGCTCATGGGATCGTTAAAGCCTGTAAGACAAAAAAAGAAAGTCAATACATGTATAGAAACTGAATGATCACCTACCTGTTACACACTTGCAGACAAACAGATAGGGAGTCACACACACACAGTTGCACATGGACAGACAGTTTTTCACCACATCCACCATCAGTGGGGTACAGGGTCTTGGGGTCCTGAAAACCTGTAAGACAACAAAGAAAGTCAATACATGTACAGAAACTGAATTATCACTTACCTGTTACAGAGTTGCAGAACGATTGACAGCAAGCCACACACAGTTAAAGATGAATATACGTTTCTTGGCAGGATACACCATCAGGGAGAAGAGGTTGATGGAGTTCCTAAAATCCTGTAAGACAACAAAGAGTCAATACATGTATAGAAACTGAATGGTCTCTTACCTGTTAGAGAGTTGCAGACAGATAGTAAGTCACACACAGTTGTACATGCACAGGCCGATTTTTGCCAGATCTACCATCAGAAGGTAGGGGCTCATGGGATCGTGAAAGCCTGCAAGACAAAAAAGAAAGTCTATACATGTATAGAAACTGAATGAACACCTACCTGTTACACACTGGCAGACAGATAGATAGGGAGTCACACACACAGTTGCACATGAACAGACAGTTTTTCACCACATCCAACATCAGGGACATAGAAGGTCTTGGGGTCCTGAAAGCCTGTAAGACAACAAAAAGGCAATACATGTACAGAAACTGAATGATCACTTACCTGTTAGAGAGTTGCAGACAGATAGTAAGTCACACACAGTTGCACATAGACAGGCCGTTTTTCGCCAGATCTACCATCAGAAGGTAAGGGCTCATGGGATTGTGAAAGCCTGTAAGACAAAAAAAGAAAGTCTATACATGTATAGAACCTGAATGATCACTTATTATTCAGTTGTTGGTAGGAATGAATGATCACTTATCATTCACTTGTTGGCAGGAAACACCATCAGGGAGAAGAGGTTGATGGGCTTCTGGACAACCTGTAACACAAAAAAGAAAGTCAATATATGCATAGAAACTGAATGATCACCTACCTGTTACACACTTGCAGACAGATAGATAGGGAGTCACACACACAGTTGCACATGGACAGACCATTGTTCACCACGTCCACCATCAGGGAGGAAGAGGGTCTTGGGGTCCTGAAATGCTGTAACAAAAAAGAAAGTCAATATAGGTATTGAAACTGAATGATCACCTACCTGTTACACACTTGCAGACAGATAGATGGGGAGTCACACACACAGTTGCACATGGACAGACTGTTGTTCGCGTTATCCACCATCAGAAGGTAGAGGCTATAGGGATCCTGAACCTGTAAGACAAAAAAAGAAAGTCAATACATGTATAGAAACTGAATGGTCTCTTACCTGTTAGAGAGTTGCAGACAGATAGTAAGTCACACACAGTTGCACATGGACAGGCCGTCTTTCGCCAGATCTACCATCAGAAGGTAGGGGCTCAAGGGATCCTGAACCTGTAAGACAAAAAAAGAAAGTGAATACATGTAAAGAAACTGAATGATCACCTACCTGTTACACACTTGCAGACAAATAGATAGGGAGTCACACACACAGTTGCACATGAGCAGACAGTTTTTCACCACATCCAACATAAGGGACATAGAAGGTCTTGGGGTCCTGAAAGCCTGTAAGACAACAAAAAGGCAATACATGTACAGAAACTGAATGATCACTTACCTGTTAGAGAGTTGCAGACAGATAGTAAGTCACACACAGTTGCACATAGACAGGCCGTTTTTCGCCAGATCTACCATCAGAAAGTAAGGGCTCATGGGATTGTGAAAGCCTGTAAGACAAAAATTGAAAGTCAATACATGTATAGAACCTGAATGATCACTTATTATTCAGTTGTTGGTAGGAATGAATGATCACTTATCATTCACTTGTTGGCAGGAAACACCATCAGGGAGAAGAGGTTGATGGGGTTCTGGACAACCTGTAACACAAAAAAGAAAGTCAAAATATGTATAGAAACTGAATGATCACCTACCTGTTACACACTTGCAGACAGATAGATAGGGAGTCACACACACAGTTGCACATGGACAGACCATTGTTCACCACGTCCACCATCAGGGAGGAAGAGGGTCTTGGGGTCCTGAAATGCTGTAACAAAAAAGAAAGTCAATATAGGTATTGAAACTGAATGATCACCTACCTGTTACACACTTGCAGACAGATAGATAGGGAGTCACACACACAGTTGCACATGGACAGACCATTGTTCACCACGTCCACCATCAGGGAGGAAAGCGTCTTGGAGTCCTGAAAGGCTGTAACAAAAAAGAAAGTCAATATATGTATAGAAACTGAATGATCACCTACCTGTTACACACTTGCAGACAGATAGATGGGGAGTCACACACACAGTTGCACATAAACAGGCCATTTTTCGCCAGATCTACCATCAGAAGGTAAGGGCTTATGGGATTGTGAAAGCCTGTAAGACAAAAAATGAAAGTCAATACATGTATAGAACCTGAATGATCACTTATTATTCAGTTGTTGATAGGAATGAATGATCACTTATCATTCACTCGTTGGCAGGATACACCATCAGGGAGAAGAGGTTGATGGGCTTCTGGACAACCTTTAACACAAAAAAGAAAGTCAATATATGTATAGAAACTGAATGATCACCTACCTGTTACACACTTGCGGACAGATAGATAGGGAGTCACACACACAGTTGCACATGGACAATCCATTGTTCACCACGTCCACCATCAGAACGTAGGGGCTCAAGGGATCCTGAACCTGTAAGACAAAAAAAGAAAGTCAATACATGTACAGAAACTGAATGATCACTTGCCTGTTACAGAGCTGGAGCTGGAGAACGATTGACAGCGAGCCACACACAGTTGCAGATGATAATATATTTGTTGGCAGGACAAACCTTCAGGGAGAAGAGGTTGATGGGGTTCCAGGCAACCTGTAACACAAAAAAGAAAGTAAATACATGTATAGAAACTGAATGATCACCTACCTGTTACACACTTGCAGACAAATAGATAGGGAGTCACACACACAGTTGCACATGAACAGACAGTTTTTCACCACATCCAACATCAGAAGGTAGGGACTCAAGGGATCCTGAACCTGTAAGACAAAAAAAGAAAGTGAATACATGTAAAGAAACTGAATGATCACCTACCTGTTACACACTTGCAGACAAATAGATAGGGAGTCACACACAGTTGCACATGGACAGAGTTTTTCACCACATCCAACATAAGGGACGTAGAAGGTCTTGGGGTCCTGAAAGCCTGTAAGACAACAAAAAGGCAATACATGTACAGAAACTGAATGATCACTTACCTGTTAGAGAGTTGCAGACAGATAGTAAGTCACACACAGTTGCACATAGACAGGCCGTTTTTCGCCAGATCTACCATCAGAAAGTAAGGGCTCATGGGATTGTGAAAGCCTGTAAGACAAAAATTGAAAGTCAATACATGTATAGAACCTGAATGATCACTTATTATTCAGTTGTTGGTAGGAATGAATATTCACTTATCATTCACTTGTTGGCAGGAAACACCATCAGGGAGAAGAGGTTGATGGGCTTCTGGACAACCTGTAACACAAAAAAGAAAGTCAATATATGCATAGAAACTGAATGATCACCTACCTGTTACACACTTGCAGACAGATAGATAGGGAGTCACACACACAGTTGCACATGGACAGACCATTGTTCACCACGTCCACCATCAGGGAGGAAGAGGGTCTTGGGGTCCTGAAATGCTGTAACAAAAAAGAAAGTCAATATAGGTATTGAAACTGAATGATCACCTACCTGTTACACACTTGCAGACAGATAGATGGGGAGTCACACACACAGTTACACATGGACAGACCGTTTTTTGCCACATCCACCATCAGGGAAGTAGAGGATCTTGGGGTCCTGAATGCCTGGAAGACAACAAAAAGTCAATACATGTACAGAAGGGGAATGATCACTTACCTGCTATAGAGTTGCAGAACGCAGAAAAGTCGCAGAAAATACATTTGTTGGCAGAATACAACTTCAGGGAAAAGAGGTTGATTGGGTTCTGGACAACCTGTTACACAACAAAGAAAGTCAATACATGTATAGAAACTGAATGATCACCTACCTTTTATACACTTGCAGACAAATAAATAGGGAGTCACACTCACAGTTGCACATGGACAGACAGTTTTTCACCACATCCACCATCAGGGAGGTACAGGGTCTTGGGGTTCTGAAAGCCTGTAAGACAACAAAGAAAATCAATACATGTATAGAAACTGAATGATCACTTACCTGTAAGAGAGTTGCAGACAGATAGGGAGTCACACACAGTTGCACATGGACAGACCATCGTTCGCCACATCCACATCGCCACAAGTGAATGATCATTTATTCCTGCCAACAACTGAATGATAAGTGATCACTTATCATTCACTTGTTGGCAGGATACACCATCAGGGAGAAGAGGTTGATGGGATTCTGGACAACCTGTAACACAAAAAAGAAAGTCAATATATGTATAGAAACTGAATGATCACCTACCTGTTACACACTTGCAGACAGATAGATGGGGAGTCACACACACAGTTGCACATGGACAGACTGTTGTTTGCCCTATCCACCTTCAGAAGGTAGGGGCTCAAGGGATCCTGAACCTGAAAGACAAAAAAAGAAAGTCAATACATGTACAGAAACTGAATGATCACTTACCTGTTACATAGCTGGAGAACGATTGACAGCGAGCCACACACAGTTGCAGATGAAAATATATTTGTTGGCAGGACAAGCCTTCAGGGAGAAGAGGTTGATGGGGTTCAGGGCAACCTACAACACAAAAAAGAAAGTCAATACATGTAAAGAAACGGAATGATCACTTACCTGTTACAGAGTTGCAGACAGATAGATAGGGAGTCCCATACACAGTTGCACATGCACAGGCCGATTTTCGCCAGATCTACCATCAGAAGGTAGGGGCTCATGGGATCGTGAAAGCCTGTAAGACAAAAAAAGAAAGTCAATAAATGTTTAGAAACTGAATGATCACCTACCTGTTACACACTAGCAGATAAATAAATAGGGAGTCACACTCACAGTTGCACATGGACAGACAGTTTTTCACCACATCCACCATCAGTGGGGTACAGGGTCTTGGGGTCCTGAAAGCCTGTAAGACAACAAAGAAAGTCAATACGTGTACAGAAACTGAATGATCACTTACCTGTTAAAGAGCTGGAGAACGATTGACAACAAGCCACACACAGTTGCAGATGAATATATATTTGTTGGCAGGATACACCTTCAGGGAGAAGAGGCTGATGGGGTTCCGGGCAACCTATAACACAAAAAAGAAAGTCAATACATGTAAAGAAACGGAATGATCACTTACCTGTTAGAGAGTTGCAGACAGACAGTAAGTCACACACAGTTGCACATGGACAGGCCGTTTTTCGCCAGATCTACCATCAGAAGGTACGGGCTCATGGGATCGTTAAAGCCTGTAAGACAAAAAAAGAAAGTCAATACATGTATAGAAACTGAATGATCACCTACCTGTTACACACTTGCAGACAAACAGATAGGGAGTCACACACACACAGTTGCACATGGACAGACAGTTTTTCACCACATCCACCATCAGTGGGGTACAGGGTCTTGGGGTCCTGAAAACCTGTAAGACAACAAAGAAAGTCAATACATGTACAGAAACTGAATTATCACTTACCTGTTACAGAGTTGCAGAACGATTGACAGCAAGCCACACACAGTTAAAGATGAATATACGTTTCTTGGCAGGATACACCATCAGGGAGAAGAGGTTGATGGAGTTCCTGAAATCCTGTAAGACAACAAAGAGTCAATACATGTATAGAAACTGAATGGTCTCTTACCTGTTAGAGAGTTGCAGACAGACAGTAAGTCACACACAGTTGCACATGGACAGGCCGTTTTTCGCCAGATCTACCATCAGAAGGTACGGGCTCATGGGATCGTTAAAGCCTGTAAGACAAAAAAAGAAAGTCAATACATGTATAGAAACTGAATGATCACCTACCTGTTACACACTTGCAGACAAACAGATAGGGAGTCACACACACACAGTTGCACATGGACAGACAGTTTTTCACCACATCCACCATCAGTGGGGTACAGGGTCTTGGGGTCCTGAAAACCTGTAAGACAACAAAGAAAGTCAATACATGTACAGAAACTGAATTATCACTTACCTGTTACAGAGTTGCAGAACGATTGACAGCAAGCCACACACAGTTAAAGATGAATATACGTTTCTTGGCAGGATACACCATCAGGGAGAAGAGGTTGATGGAGTTCCTGAAATCCTGTAAGACAACAAAGAGTCAATACATGTATAGAAACTGAATGGTCTCTTACCTGTTAGAGAGTTGCAGACAGATAGTAAGTCACACACAGTTGTACATGCACAGGCCGATTTTTGCCAGATCTACCATCAGAAGGTAGGGGCTCATGGGATCGTGAAAGCCTGCAAGACAAAAAAGAAAGTCTATACATGTATAGAAACTGAATGAACCCCTACCTGTTACACACTGGCAGACAGATAGATAGGGAGTCACACACACAGTTGCACATGAACAGACAGTTTTTCACCACATCCAACATCAGGGACATAGAAGGTCTTGGGGTCCTGAAAGCCTGTAAGACAACAAAAAGGCAATACATGTACAGAAACTGAATGATCACTTACCTGTTAGAGAGTTGCAGACAGATAGTAAGTCACACACAGTTGCACATAGACAGGCCGTTTTTCGCCAGATCTACCATCAGAAAGTAAGGGCTCATGGGATTGTGAAAGCCTGTAAGACAAAAATTGAAAGTCAATACATGTATAGAACCTGAATGATCACTTATTATTCAGTTGTTGGTAGGAATGAATATTCACTTATCATTCACTTGTTGGCAGGAAACACCATCAGGGAGAAGAGGTTGATGGGCTTCTGGACAACCTGTAACACAAAAAAGAAAGTCAATATATGCATAGAAACTGAATGATCACCTACCTGTTACACACTTGCAGACAGATAGATAGGGAGTCACACACACAGTTGCACATGGACAGACCATTGTTCACCACGTCCACCATCAGGGAGGAAGAGGGTCTTGGGGTCCTGAAATGCTGTAACAAAAAAGAAAGTCAATATAGGTATTGAAACTGAATGATCACCTACCTGTTACACACTTGCAGACAGATAGATGGGGAGTCACACACACAGTTACACATGGACAGACCGTTTTTTGCCACATCCACCATCAGGGAAGTAGAGGATCTTGGGGTCCTGAATGCCTGGAAGACAACAAAAAGTCAATACATGTACAGAAGGGGAATGATCACTTACCTGCTATAGAGTTGCAGAACGCAGAAAAGTCGCAGAAAATACATTTGTTGGCAGAATACAACTTCAGGGAAAAGAGGTTGATTGGGTTCTGGACAACCTGTTACACAACAAAGAAAGTCAATACATGTATAGAAACTGAATGATCACCTACCTTTTATACACTTGCAGACAAATAAATAGGGAGTCACACTCACAGTTGCACATGGACAGACAGTTTTTCACCACATCCACCATCAGGGAGGTACAGGGTCTTGGGGTTCTGAAAGCCTGTAAGACAACAAAGAAAATCAATACATGTATAGAAACTGAATGATCACTTACCTGTAAGAGAGTTGCAGACAGATAGGGAGTCACACACAGTTGCACATGGACAGACCATCGTTCGCCACATCCACATCGCCACAAGTGAATGATCATTTATTCCTGCCAACAACTGAATGATAAGTGATCACTTATCATTCACTTGTTGGCAGGATACACCATCAGGGAGAAGAGGTTGATGGGATTCTGGACAACCTGTAACACAAAAAAGAAAGTCAATATATGTATAGAAACTGAATGATCACCTACCTGTTACACACTTGCAGACAGATAGATGGGGAGTCACACACACAGTTGCACATGGACAGACTGTTGTTTGCCCTATCCACCTTCAGAAGGTAGGGGCTCAAGGGATCCTGAACCTGAAAGACAAAAAAAGAAAGTCAATACATGTACAGAAACTGAATGATCACTTACCTGTTACATAGCTGGAGAACGATTGACAGCGAGCCACACACAGTTGCAGATGAAAATATATTTGTTGGCAGGACAAGCCTTCAGGGAGAAGAGGTTGATGGGGTTCAGGGCAACCTACAACACAAAAAAGAAAGTCAATACATGTAAAGAAACGGAATGATCACTTACCTGTTACAGAGTTGCAGACAGATAGATAGGGAGTCCCATACACAGTTGCACATGCACAGGCCGATTTTCGCCAGATCTACCATCAGAAGGTAGGGGCTCATGGGATCGTGAAAGCCTGTAAGACAAAAAAAGAAAGTCAATAAATGTTTAGAAACTGAATGATCACCTACCTGTTACACACTAGCAGATAAATAAATAGGGAGTCACACTCACAGTTGCACATGGACAGACAGTTTTTCACCACATCCACCATCAGTGGGGTACAGGGTCTTGGGGTCCTGAAAGCCTGTAAGACAACAAAGAAAGTCAATACGTGTACAGAAACTGAATGATCACTTACCTGTTAAAGAGCTGGAGAACGATTGACAACAAGCCACACACAGTTGCAGATGAATATATATTTGTTGGCAGGATACACCTTCAGGGAGAAGAGGCTGATGGGGTTCCGGGCAACCTATAACACAAAAAAGAAAGTCAATACATGTAAAGAAACGGAATGATCACTTACCTGTTAGAGAGTTGCAGACAGACAGTAAGTCACACACAGTTGCACATGGACAGGCCGTTTTTCGCCAGATCTACCATCAGAAGGTACGGGCTCATGGGATCGTTAAAGCCTGTAAGACAAAAAAAGAAAGTCAATACATGTATAGAAACTGAATGATCACCTACCTGTTACACACTTGCAGACAAACAGATAGGGAGTCACACACACACAGTTGCACATGGACAGACAGTTTTTCACCACATCCACCATCAGTGGGGTACAGGGTCTTGGGGTCCTGAAAACCTGTAAGACAACAAAGAAAGTCAATACATGTACAGAAACTGAATTATCACTTACCTGTTACAGAGTTGCAGAACGATTGACAGCAAGCCACACACAGTTAAAGATGAATATACGTTTCTTGGCAGGATACACCATCAGGGAGAAGAGGTTGATGGAGTTCCTGAAATCCTGTAAGACAACAAAGAGTCAATACATGTATAGAAACTGAATGGTCTCTTACCTGTTAGAGAGTTGCAGACAGATAGTAAGTCACACACAGTTGTACATGCACAGGCCGATTTTTGCCAGATCTACCATCAGAAGGTAGGGGCTCATGGGATCGTGAAAGCCTGCAAGACAAAAAAGAAAGTCTATACATGTATAGAAACTGAATGAACACCTACCTGTTACACACTGGCAGACAGATAGATAGGGAGTCACACACACAGTTGCACATGAACAGACAGTTTTTCACCACATCCAACATCAGGGACATAGAAGGTCTTGGGGTCCTGAAAGCCTGTAAGACAACAAAAAGGCAATACATGTACAGAAACTGAATGATCACTTACCTGTTAGAGAGTTGCAGACAGATAGTAAGTCACACACAGTTGCACATAGACAGGCCGTTTTTCACCAGATCTACCATCAGAAGGTAAGGGCTCATGGGATTGTGAAAGCCTGTAAGACAAAAAAAGAAAGTCTATACATGTATAGAACCTGAATGATCACTTATTATTCAGTTGTTGGTAGGAATGAATGATCACTTATCATTCACTTGTTGGCAGGAAACACCATCAGGGAGAAGAGGTTGATGGGCTTCTGGACAACCTGTAACACAAAAAAGAAAGTCAATATATGCATAGAAACTGAATGATCACCTACCTGTTACACACTTGCAGACAGATAGATAGGGAGTCACACACACAGTTGCACATGGACAGACCATTGTTCACCACGTCCACCATCAGGGAGGAAGAGGGTCTTGGGGTCCTGAAATGCTGTAACAAAAAAGAAAGTCAATATAGGTATTGAAACTGAATGATCACCTACCTGTTACACACTTGCAGACAGATAGATGGGGAGTCACACACACAGTTGCACATGGACAGACCGTTGTTCGCCTTATCCACCATCAGAAGGTAGAGGCTATAGGGATCCTGAACCTGTAAGACAAAAAAAGAAAGTCAAAACATGTATAGAAACTGAATGGTCTCTTACCTGTAGAGAGTTGCAGACAGATAGTAAGTCACACACAGTTGCACATGGACAGGCCATCTTTCGCCAGATCTACCGTCAGAAGGTAGGGGCTCAAGGGATCCTGAACCTGTAAGACAAAAAAAGAAAGTGAATACATGTAAAGAAACTGAATGATCACCTACCTGTTACACACTAGCAGATAAATAAATAGGGAGTCACACTCACAGTTGCACATGGACAGACAGTTTTTCACCACATCCACCATCAGTGGGGTACAGGGTCTTGGGGTCCTGAAAGCCTGTAAGACAACAAAGAAAGTCAATACGTGTACAGAAACTGAATGATCACTTACCTGTTAAAGAGCTGGAGAACGATTGACAACAAGCCACACACAGTTGCAGATGAATATATATTTGTTGGCAGGATACACCTTCAGGGAGAAGAGGTTGATGGGGTTCCGGGCAACCTATAACACAAAAAAGAAAGTCAATACATGTAAAGAAACGGAATGATCACTTACCTGTTAGAGAGTTGCAGACAGACAGTAAGTCACACACAGTTGCACATGGACAGGCCGTTTTTCGCCAGATCTACCATCAGAAGGTACGGGCTCATGGGATCGTTAAATCCTGTAAGACAAAAAAAGAAAGTCAATACATGTATAGAAACTGAATGATCACCTACCTGTTACACACTTGCAGACAAACAGATAGGGAGTCACACACACACAGTTGCACATGGACAGACAGTTTTTCACCACATCCACCATCAGTGGGGTACAGGGTCTTGGGGTCCTGAAAACCTGTAAGACAACAAAGAAAGTCAATACATGTACAGAAACTGAATTATCACTTACCTGTTACAGAGTTGCAGAACGATTGACAGCAAGCCACACACAGTTAAAGATGAATATACGTTTCTTGGCAGGATACACCATCAGGGAGAAGAGGTTGATGGAGTTCCTGAAATCCTGTAAGACAACAAAGAGTCAATACATGTATAGAAACTGAATGGTCTCTTACCTGTTAGAGAGTTGCAGACAGATAGTAAGTCACACACAGTTGTACATGCACAGGCCGTTTTTCGCCAGATCTACCATCAGAAGGTAAGGGCTCATGGGATTGTGAAAGCCTGTAAGACAAAAAATGAAAGTCAATACATGTATAGAACCTGAATGATCACTTATTATTCAGTTGTTGGTAGGAATGAATGATCACTTATCATTCACTTGTTGGCAGGAAACACCATCAGGGAGAAGAGGTTGATGGGCTTCTGGACAACCTGTAACACAAAAAAGAAAGTCAATATATGCATAGAAACTGAATAATCACCTACCTTTTACACACTTGCAGACAGATAGATAGGGAGTCACACACACAGTTGCACATGGACAGACCATTGTTCACCACGTCCACCATCAGGGAGGAAGAGGGTCTTGGGGTCCTGAAATGCTGTAACAAAAAAGAAAGTCAATATAGGTATTGAAACTGAATGATCACCTACCTGTTACACACTTGCAGACAGATAGATGGGGAGTCACACACACAGTTGCACATGGACAGACCGTTGTTCGCCTTATCCACCATCAGAAGGTAGAGGCTATAGAGATCCTGAACCTGTAAGACAAAAAAAGAAAGTCAATACATGTATAGAAACTGAATGGTCTCTTACCTGTAGAGAGTTGCAGACAGATAGTAAGTCACACACAGTTGCACATGGACAGGCCGTCTTTCGCCAGATCCACCATCAGAAGGTAGGGGCTCAAGGGATCCTGAACCTGTAAGACAAAAAAAGAAAGTGAATACATGTAAAGAAACTGAATGATCACCTACCTGTTACACACTTGCAGACAAATAGATAGGGAGTCACACACACAGTTGCACATGAGCAGACAGTTTTTCACCACATCCAACATAAGGGACATAGAAGGTCTTGGGGTCCTGAAAGCCTGTAAGACAACAAAAAGGCAATACATGTACAGAAACTGAATGATCACTTACCTGTTAGAGAGTTGCAGACAGATAGTAAGTCACACACAGTTGCACATAGACAGGCCGTTTTTCGCCAGATCTACCATCAGAAGGTAAGGGCTCATGGGATTGTGAAAGCCTGTAAGACAAAAATTGAAAGTCAATATATGTATAGAACCTGAATGATCACTTATTATTCAGTTGTTGGTAGGAATCAATGATCACTTATCATTCACTTGTTGGCAGGAAACACCATCAGGGAGAAGAGGTTGATGGGCTTCTGGACAACCTGTAACACAAAAAAGAAAGTCAATATATGCATAGAAACTGAATGATCACCTACCTGTTACACACTTGCAGACAGATAGATAGGGAGTCACACACACAGTTGCACATGGACAGACCATTGTTCACCACGTCCACCATCAGGGAGGAAAGCGTCTTGGGGTCCTGAAAGGCTGTAACAAAAAAGAAAGTCAATATATGTATAGAAACTGAATGATCACCTACCTGTTACACACTTGCAGACAGATAGATGGGGAGTCACACACACAGTTGCACATAAACAGGCCATTTTTCGCCAGATCTACCATCAGAAGGTAAGGGCTTATGGGATTGTGAAAGCCTGTAAGACAAAAAATGAAAGTCAATACATGTATAGAACCTGAATGATCACTTATTATTCAGTTGTTGATAGGAATGAATGATCACTTATCATTCACTCGTTGGCAGGATACACCATCAGGGAGAAGAGGTTGATGGGCTTCTAAACAACCTTTAACACAAAAAAGAAAGTCAATATATGTATAGAAACTGAATGATCACCTACCTGTTACACACTTGCGGACAGATAGATAGGGAGTCACACACACAGTTGCACATGGACAATCCATTGTTCACCACGTCCACCATCAGAACGTAGGGGCTCAAGGGATCCTGAACCTGTAAGACAAAAAAAGAAAGTCAATACATGTACAGAAACTGAATGATCACTTGCCTGTTACAGAGCTGGAGCTGGAGAACGATTGACAGCGAGCCACACACAGTTGCAGATGATAATATATTTGTTGGCAGGACAAACCTTCAGGGAGAAGAGGTTGATGGGGTTCCAGGCAACCTGTAACACAAAAAAGAAAGTAAATACATGTATAGAAACTGAATGATCACCTACCTGTTACACACTTGCAGACAAATAGATAGGGAGTCACACACACAGTTGCACATGAACAGACAGTTTTTCACCACATCCAACATCAGAAGGTAGGGACTCAAGGGATCCTGAACCTGTAAGACAAAAAAAGAAAGTGAATACATGTAAAGAAACTGAATGATCACCTACCTGTTACACACTTGCAGACAAATAGATAGGGAGTCACACACAGTTGCACATGGACAGAGTTTTTTTACCACATCCAACATAAGGGACGTAGAAGGTCTTGGGGTCCTGAAAGCCTGTAAGACAACAAAAAGGCAATACATGTACAGAAACTGAATGATCACTTACCTGTTAGAGAGTTGCAGACAGATAGTAAGTCACACACAGTTGCACATAGACAGGCCGTTTTTCGCCAGATCTACCATCAGAAAGTAAGGGCTCATGGGATTGTGAAAGCCTGTAAGACAAAAATTGAAAGTCAATACATGTATAGAACCTGAATGATCACTTATTATTCAGTTAAGATAAGATAAGATAAGATAATCCTTTATTAGTCCCGCAGTGGGGAAATTCACAGTGTAGCAGCAGAAAGGGATAGCAGGACACTCAGTTACAAAAAATTTGGATAAATAATTTACACTATATACACAATATAAATAAGAATTAAAAAAGCAATAAACAATATTATTTACAGTAAAAGACTCTTAATTGCACATGGGGATGGGATATTGCACATAGTATTCCCAGTTGTTGGTAGGAATGAATGATCACTTATCATTCACTTGTTGGCAGGAAACACCATCAGGGAGAAGAGGTTGATGGGCTTCTGGACAACCTGTAACACAAAAAAGAAAGTCAATATATGCATAGAAACTGAATGATCACCTACCTGTTACACACTTGCAGACAGATAGATAGGGAGTCACACACACAGTTGCACATGGACAGACCATTGTTCACCACGTCCACCATCAGGGAGGAAGAGGGTCTTGGGGTCCTGAAATGCTGTAACAAAAAAGAAAGTCAATATAGGTATTGAAACTGAATGATCACCTACCTGTTACACACTTGCAGACAGATAGATGGGGAGTCACACACACAGTTGCACATGGACAGACCGTTGTTCGCCTTATCCACCATCAGAAGGTAGAGGCTATAGGGATCCTGAACCTGTAAGACAAAAAAAGAAAGTCAATACATGTATAGAAACTGAATGGTCTCTTACCTGTAGAGAGTTGCAGACAGATAGTAAGTCACACACAGTTGCACATGGACAGGCCATCTTTCGCCAGATCTACCGTCAGAAGGTAGGGGCTCAAGGGATCCTGAACCTGTAAGACAAAAAAAGAAAGTGAATACATGTAAAGAAACTGAATGATCACCTACCTGTTACACACTAGCAGATAAATAAATAGGGAGTCACACTCACAGTTGCACATGGACAGACAGTTTTTCACCACATCCACCATCAGTGGGGTACAGGGTCTTGGGGTCCTGAAAGCCTGTAAGACAACAAAGAAAGTCAATACGTGTACAGAAACTGAATGATCACTTACCTGTTAAAGAGCTGGAGAACGATTGACAACAAGCCACACACAGTTGCAGATGAATATATATTTGTTGGCAGGATACACCTTCAGGGAGAAGAGGTTGATGGGGTTCCGGGCAACCTATAACACAAAAAAGAAAGTCAATACATGTAAAGAAACGGAATGATCACTTACCTGTTAGAGAGTTGCAGACAGACAGTAAGTCACACACAGTTGCACATGGACAGGCCGTTTTTCGCCAGATCTACCATCAGAAGGTACGGGCTCATGGGATCGTTAAATCCTGTAAGACAAAAAAAGAAAGTCAATACATGTATAGAAACTGAATGATCACCTACCTGTTACACACTTGCAGACAAACAGATAGGGAGTCACACACACACAGTTGCACATGGACAGACAGTTTTTCACCACATCCACCATCAGTGGGGTACAGGGTCTTGGGGTCCTGAAAACCTGTAAGACAACAAAGAAAGTCAATACATGTACAGAAACTGAATTATCACTTACCTGTTACAGAGTTGCAGAACGATTGACAGCAAGCCACACACAGTTAAAGATGAATATACGTTTCTTGGCAGGATACACCATCAGGGAGAAGAGGTTGATGGAGTTCCTGAAATCCTGTAAGACAACAAAGAGTCAATACATGTATAGAAACTGAATGGTCTCTTACCTGTTAGAGAGTTGCAGACAGATAGTAAGTCACACACAGTTGTACATGCACAGGCCGTTTTTCGCCAGATCTACCATCAGAAGGTAAGGGCTCATGGGATTGTGAAAGCCTGTAAGACAAAAAATGAAAGTCAATACATGTATAGAACCTGAATGATCACTTATTATTCAGTTGTTGGTAGGAATGAATGATCACTTATCATTCACTTGTTGGCAGGAAACACCATCAGGAAGAAGAGGTTGATGGGCTTCTGGACAACCTGTAACACAAAAAAGAAAGTCAATATATGCATAGAAACTGAATAATCACCTACCTTTTACACACTTGCAGACAGATAGATAGGGAGTCACACACACAGTTGCACATGGACAGACCATTGTTCACCACGTCCACCATCAGGGAGGAAGAGGGTCTTGGGGTCCTGAAATGCTGTAACAAAAAAGAAAGTCAATATAGGTATTGAAACTGAAGGATCACCTACCTGTTACACACTTGCAGACAGATAGATGGGGAGTCACACACACAGTTGCACATGGACAGACCGTTGTTCGCCTTATCCACCATCAGAAGGTAGAGGCTATAGGGATCCTGAACCTGTAAGACAAAAAAAGAAAGTCAATACATGTATAGAAACTGAATGGTCTCTTACCTGTAGAGAGTTGCAGACAGATAGTAAGTCACACACAGTTGCACATGGACAGGCCGTCTTTCGCCAGATCTACCATCAGAAGGTAGGGGCTCAAGGGATCCTGAACCTGTAAGACAAAAAAAGAAAGTGAATACATGTAAAGAAACTGAATGATCACCTACCTGTTACACACTTGCAGACAAATAGATAGGGAGTCACACACACAGTTGCACATTAGCAGACAGTTTTTCACCACATCCAACATAAGGGACATAGAAGGTCTTGGGGTCCTGAAAGCCTGTAAGACAACAAAAAGGCAATACATGTACAGAAACTGAATGATCACTTACCTGTTAGAGAGTTGCAGACAGATAGTAAGTCACACACAGTTGCACATAGACAGGCCGTTTTTCGCCAGATCTACCATCAGAAGGTAAGGGCTTATGGGATTGTGAAAGCCTGTAAGACAAAAAATGAAAGTCAATACATGTATAGAACCTGAATGATCACTTATTATTCAGTTGTTGATAGGAATGAATGATCACTTATCATTCACTCGTTGGCAGGATACACCATCAGGGAGAAGAGGTTGATGGGCTTCTGGGCAACCTTTAACACAAAAAAGAAAGTCAATATATGTATAGAAACTGAATGATCACCTACCTGTTACACACTTGCGGACAGATAGATAGGGAGTCACACACACAGTTGCACATGGACAATCCATTGTTCACCACGTCCACCATCAGAACGTAGGGGCTCAAGGGATCCTGAACCTGTAAGACAAAAAAAGAAAGTCAATACATGTACAGAAACTGAATGATCACTTGCCTGTTACAGAGCTGGAGCTGGAGAACGATTGACAGCGAGCCACACACAGTTGCAGATGATAATATATTTGTTGGCAGGACAAACCTTCAGGGAGAAGAGGTTGATGGGGTTCCAGGCAACCTGTAACACAAAAAAGAAAGTAAATACATGTATAGAAACTGAATGATCACCTACCTGTTACACACTTGCAGACAAATAGATAGGGAGTCACACACACAGTTGCACATGAACAGACAGTTTTTCACCACATCCAACATCAGAAGGTAGGGACTCAAGGGATCCTGAACCTGTAAGACAAAAAAAGAAAGTGAATACATGTAAAGAAACTGAATGATCACCTACCTGTTACACACTTGCAGACAAATAGATAGGGAGTCACACACAGTTGCACATGGACAGAGTTTTTCACAACATCCAACATAAGGGACGTAGAAGGTCTTGGGGTCCTGAAAGCCTGTAAGACAACAAAAAGGCAATACATGTACAGAAACTGAATGATCACTTACCTGTTAGAGAGTTGCAGACAGATAGTAAGTCACACACAGTTGCACATAGACAGGCCGTTTTTCGCCAGATCTACCATCAGAAGGTAAGGGCTCATGGGATTGTGAAAGCCTGTAAGACAAAAATTGAAAGTCAATACATGTATAGAACCTGAATGATCACTTATTATTCAGTTGTTGGTAGGAATGAATGATCACTTATCATTCACTTGTTGGCAGGAAACACCATCAGGGAGAAGAGGTTGATGGGCTTCTGGACAACCTGTAACACAAAAAAGAAAGTCAATATATGCATAGAAACTGAATGATCACCTACCTGTTACACACTTGCAGACAGATAGATAGGGAGTCACACACACAGTTGCACATGGACAGACCATTGTTCACCACGTCCACCATCAGGGAGGAAGAGGGTCTTGGGGTCCTGAAATGCTGTAACAAAAAAGAAAGTCAATATAGGTATTGAAACTGAATGATCACCTACCTGTTACACACTTGCAGACAGATAGATGGGGAGTCACACACACAGTTGCACATGGACAGACCGTTTTTTGCCACATCCACCATCAGGGAAGTAGAGGATCTTGGGGTCCTGAAAGCCTGGAAGACAACAAAAAGTCAATACATGTACAGAAGGGGAATGATCACTTACCTGCTATAGAGTTGCAGAACGCAGAAAAGTCGCAGAAAATACATTTGTTGGCAGAATACAACTTCAGGGAAAAGAGGTTGATTGGGTTCTGGACAACCTGTTACACAACAAAGAAAGTCAATACATGTATAGAAACTGAATGATCACCTACCTTTTATACACTTGCAGACAAATAAATAGGGAGTCACACTCACAGTTGCACATGGACAGACAGTTTTTCACCACATCCACCATCAGGGAGGTACAGGGTCTTGGGGTTCTGAAAGCCTGTAAGACAACAAAGAAAATCAATACATGTATAGAAACTGAATGATCACTTACCTGTAAGAGAGTTGCAGACAGATAAAGAGTCACACACAGTTGCACATGGACAGACCATCGTTCGCCACATCCACATCGCCACAAGTGAATGATCATTTATTCCTGCCAACAACTGAATGATAAGTGATCACTTATCATTCACTTGTTGGCAGGATACACCATCAGGGAGAAGAGGTTGATGGGATTCTGGACAACCTGTAACACAAAAAAGAAAGTCAATATATGTATAGAAACTGAATGATCACCTACCTGTTACACACTTGCAGACAGATAGATGGGGAGTCACACACACAGTTGCACATGGACAGACTGTTGTTTGCCCTATCCACCTTCAGAAGGTAGGGGCTCAAGGGATCCTGAACCTGAAAGACAAAAAAAGAAAGTCAATACATGTACAGAAACTGAATGATCACTTACCTGTTACATAGCTGGAGAACGATTGACAGCGAGCCACACACAGTTGCAGATAAAAATATATTTGTTGGCAGGACAAGCCTTCAGGGAGAAGAGGTTAATGGGGTTCAGGGCAACCTACAACACAAAAAAGAAAGTCAATACATGTAAAGAAACGGAATGATCACTTACCTGTTACAGAGTTGCAGACAGATAGATAGGGAGTCCCATACACAGTTGCACATGCACAGGCCGATTTTCGCCAGATCTACCGTCAGAAGGTAGGGGCTCAAGGGATCCTGAACCTGTAAGACAAAAAAAGAAAGTGAATACATGTAAAGAAACTGAATGATCACCTACCTGTTACACACTAGCAGATAAATAAATAGGGAGTCACACTCACAGTTGCACATGGACAGACAGTTTTTCACCACATCCACCATCAGTGGGGTACAGGGTCTTGGGGTCCTGAAAGCCTGTAAGACAACAAAGAAAGTCAATACGTGTACAGAAACTGAATGATCACTTACCTGTTAAAGAGCTGGAGAACGATTGACAACAAGCCACACACAGTTGCAGATGAATATATATTTGTTGGCAGGATACACCTTCAGGGAGAAGAGGTTGATGGGGTTCCGGGCAACCTATAACACAAAAAAGAAAGTCAATACATGTAAAGAAACGGAATGATCACTTACCTGTTAGAGAGTTGCAGACAGACAGTAAGTCACACACAGTTGCACATGGACAGGCCGTTTTTCGCCAGATCTACCATCAGAAGGTACGGGCTCATGGGATCGTTAAATCCTGTAAGACAAAAAAAGAAAGTCAATACATGTATAGAAACTGAATGATCACCTACCTGTTACACACTTGCAGACAAACAGATAGGGAGTCACACACACACAGTTGCACATGGACAGACAGTTTTTCACCACATCCACCATCAGTGGGGTACAGGGTCTTGGGGTCCTGAAAACCTGTAAGACAACAAAGAAAGTCAATACATGTACAGAAACTGAATTATCACTTACCTGTTACAGAGTTGCAGATCGATTGACAGCAAGCCACACACAGTTAAAGATGAATATACGTTTCTTGGCAGGATACACCATCAGGGAGAAGAGGTTGATGGAGTTCCTGAAATCCTGTAAGACAACAAAGAGTCAATACATGTATAGAAACTGAATGGTCTCTTACCTGTTAGAGAGTTGCAGACAGATAGTAAGTCACACACAGTTGTACATGCACAGGCCGTTTTTCGCCAGATCTACCATCAGAAGGTAAGGGCTCATGGGATTGTGAAAGCCTGTAAGACAAAAAATGAAAGTCAATACATGTATAGAACCTGAATGATCACTTATTATTCAGTTGTTGGTAGGAATGAATGATCACTTATCATTCACTTGTTGGCAGGAAACACCATCAGGAAGAAGAGGTTGATGGGCTTCTGGACAACCTGTAACACAAAAAAGAAAGTCAATATATGCATAGAAACTGAATAATCACCTACCTTTTACACACTTGCAGAAAGATAGATAGGGAGTCACACACACAGTTGCACATGGACAGACCATTGTTCACCACGTCCACCATCAGGGAGGAAGAGGGTCTTGGGGTCCTGAAATGCTGTAACAAAAAAGAAAGTCAATATAGGTATTGAAACTGAAGGATCACCTACCTGTTACACACTTGCAGACAGATAGATGGGGAGTCACACACACAGTTGCACATGGACAGACCGTTGTTCGCCTTATCCACCATCAGAAGGTAGAGGCTATAGGGATCCTGAACCTGTAAGACAAAAAAAGAAAGTCAATACATGTATAGAAACTGAATGGTCTCTTACCTGTAGAGAGTTGCAGACAGATAGTAAGTCACACACAGTTGCACATGGACAGGCCGTCTTTCGCCAGATCTACCATCAGAAGGTAGGGGCTCAAGGGATCCTGAACCTGTAAGACAAAAAAAGAAAGTGAATACATGTAAAGAAACTGAATGATCACCTACCTGTTACACACTTGCAGACAAATAGATAGGGAGTCACACACACAGTTGCACATTAGCAGACAGTTTTTCACCACATCCAACATAAGGGACATAGAAGGTCTTGGGGTCCTGAAAGCCTGTAAGACAACAAAAAGGCAATACATGTACAGAAACTGAATGATCACTTACCTGTTAGAGAGTTGCAGACAGATAGTAAGTCACACACAGTTGCACATAGACAGGCCGTTTTTCGCCAGATCTACCATCAGAAGGTAAGGGCTTATGGGATTGTGAAAGCCTGTAAGACAAAAAATGAAAGTCAATACATGTATAGAACCTGAATGATCACTTATTATTCAGTTGTTGATAGGAATGAATGATCACTTATCATTCACTCGTTGGCAGGATACACCATCAGGGAGAAGAGGTTGATGGGCTTCTGGACAACCTTTAACACAAAAAAGAAAGTCAATATATGTATAGAAACTGAATGATCACCTACCTGTTACACACTTGCGGACAGATAGATAGGGAGTCACACACACAGTTGCACATGGACAATCCATTGTTCACCACGTCCACCATCAGAACGTAGGGGCTCAAGGGATCCTGAACCTGTAAGACAAAAAAAGAAAGTCAATACATGTACAGAAACTGAATGATCACTTGCCTGTTACAGAGCTGGAGCTGGAGAACGATTGACAGCGAGCCACACACAGTTGCAGATGATAATATATTTGTTGGCAGGACAAACCTTCAGGGAGAAGAGGTTGATGGGGTTCCAGGCAACCTGTAACACAAAAAAGAAAGTAAATACATGTATAGAAACTGAATGATCACCTACCTGTTACACACTTGCAGACAAATAGATAGGGAGTCACACACACAGTTGCACATGAACAGACAGTTTTTCACCACATCCAACATCAGAAGGTAGGGACTCAAGGGATCCTGAACCTGTAAGACAAAAAAAGAAAGTGAATACATGTAAAGAAACTGAATGATCACCTACCTGTTACACACTTGCAGACAAATAGATAGGGAGTCACACACAGTTGCACATGGACAGAGTTTTTCACAACATCCAACATAAGGGACGTAGAAGGTCTTGGGGTCCTGAAAGCCTGTAAGACAACAAAAAGGCAATACATGTACAGAAACTGAATGATCACTTACCTGTTAGAGAGTTGCAGACAGATAGTAAGTCACACACAGTTGCACATAGACAGGCCGTTTTTCGCCAGATCTACCATCAGAAGGTAAGGGCTCATGGGATTGTGAAAGCCTGTAAGACAAAAATTGAAAGTCAATACATGTATAGAACCTGAATGATCACTTATTATTCAGTTGTTGGTAGGAATGAATGATCACTTATCATTCACTTGTTGGCAGGAAACACCATCAGGGAGAAGAGGTTGATTGGCTTCTGGACAACCTGTAACACAAAAAAGAAAGTCAATATATGCATAGAAACTGAATAATCACCTACCTTTTACACACTTGCAGACAGATAGATAGGGAGTCACACACACAGTTGCACATGGACAGACCATTGTTCACCACGTCCACCATCAGGGAGAAAGAGGGTCTTGGGGTCCTGAAATGCTGTAACAAAAAAGAAAGTCAATATAGGTATTGAAACTGAATGATCACCTACCTGTTACACACTTGCAGACAGATAGATGGGGAGTCACACACACAGTTGCACATGGACAGACCGTTGTTCGCCTTATCCACCATCAGAAGGTAGAGGCTATAGAGATCCTGAACCTGTAAGACAAAAAAAGAAAGTCAATACATGTATAGAAACTGAATGGTCTCTTACCTGTAGAGAGTTGCAGACAGATAGTAAGTCACACACAGTTGCACATGGACAGGCCGTCTTTCGCCAGATCCACCATCAGAAGGTAGGGGCTCAAGGGATCCTGAACCTGTAAGACAAAAAAAGAAAGTGAATACATGTAAAGAAACTGAATGATCACCTACCTGTTACACACTTGCAGACAAATAGATAGGGAGTCACACACACAGTTGCACATGAGCAGACAGTTTTTCACCACATCCAACATAAGGGACATAGAAGGTCTTGGGGTCCTGAAAGCCTGTAAGACAACAAAAAGGCAATACATGTACAGAAACTGAATGATCACTTACCTGTTAGAGAGTTGCAGACAGATAGTAAGTCACACACAGTTGCACATAGACAGGCCGTTTTTCGCCAGATCTACCATCAGAAGGTAAGGGCTCATGGGATTGTGAAAGCCTGTAAGACAAAAATTGAAAGTCAATATATGTATAGAACCTGAATGATCACTTATTATTCAGTTGTTGGTAGGAATCAATGATCACTTATCATTCACTTGTTGGCAGGAAACACCATCAGGGAGAAGAGGTTGATGGGCTTCTGGACAACCTGTAACACAAAAAAGAAAGTCAATATATGCATAGAAACTGAATGATCACCTACCTGTTACACACTTGCAGACAGATAGATAGGGAGTCACACACACAGTTGCACATGGACAGACCATTGTTCACCACGTCCACCATCAGGGAGGAAAGCGTCTTGGGGTCCTGAAAGGCTGTAACAAAAAAGAAAGTCAATATATGTATAGAAACTGAATGATCACCTACCTGTTACACACTTGCAGACAGATAGATGGGGAGTCACACACACAGTTGCACATAAACAGGCCATTTTTCGCCAGATCTACCATCAGAAGGTAAGGGCTTATGGGATTGTGAAAGCCTGTAAGACAAAAAATGAAAGTCAATACATGTATAGAACCTGAATGATCACTTATTATTCAGTTGTTGATAGGAATGAATGATCACTTATCATTCACTCGTTGGCAGGATACACCATCAGGGAGAAGAGGTTGATGGGCTTCTAAACAACCTTTAACACAAAAAAGAAAGTCAATATATGTATAGAAACTGAATGATCACCTACCTGTTACACACTTGCGGACAGATAGATAGGGAGTCACACACACAGTTGCACATGGACAATCCATTGTTCACCACGTCCACCATCAGAACGTAGGGGCTCAAGGGATCCTGAACCTGTAAGACAAAAAAAGAAAGTCAATACATGTACAGAAACTGAATGATCACTTGCCTGTTACAGAGCTGGAGCTGGAGAACGATTGACAGCGAGCCACACACAGTTGCAGATGATAATATATTTGTTGGCAGGACAAACCTTCAGGGAGAAGAGGTTGATGGGGTTCCAGGCAACCTGTAACACAAAAAAGAAAGTAAATACATGTATAGAAACTGAATGATCACCTACCTGTTACACACTTGCAGACAAATAGATAGGGAGTCACACACACAGTTGCACATGAACAGACAGTTTTTCACCACATCCAACATCAGAAGGTAGGGACTCAAGGGATCCTGAACCTGTAAGACAAAAAAAGAAAGTGAATACATGTAAAGAAACTGAATGATCACCTACCTGTTACACACTTGCAGACAAATAGATAGGGAGTCACACACAGTTGCACATGGACAGAGTTTTTTTACCACATCCAACATAAGGGACGTAGAAGGTCTTGGGGTCCTGAAAGCCTGTAAGACAACAAAAAGGCAATACATGTACAGAAACTGAATGATCACTTACCTGTTAGAGAGTTGCAGACAGATAGTAAGTCACACACAGTTGCACATAGACAGGCCGTTTTTCGCCAGATCTACCATCAGAAAGTAAGGGCTCATGGGATTGTGAAAGCCTGTAAGACAAAAATTGAAAGTCAATACATGTATAGAACCTGAATGATCACTTATTATTCAGTTAAGATAAGATAAGATAAGATAATCCTTTATTAGTCCCGCAGTGGGGAAATTCACAGTGTAGCAGCAGAAAGGGATAGCAGGACACTCAGTTACAAAAAATTTGGATAAATAATTTACACTATATACACAATATAAATAAGAATTAAAAAAGCAATAAACAATATTATTTACAGTAAAAGACTCTTAATTGCACATGGGGATGGGATATTGCACATAGTATTCCCAGTTGTTGGTAGGAATGAATGATCACTTATCATTCACTTGTTGGCAGGAAACACCATCAGGGAGAAGAGGTTGATGGGCTTCTGGACAACCTGTAACACAAAAAAGAAAGTCAATATATGCATAGAAACTGAATGATCACCTACCTGTTACACACTTGCAGACAGATAGATAGGGAGTCACACACACAGTTGCACATGGACAGACCATTGTTCACCACGTCCACCATCAGGGAGGAAGAGGGTCTTGGGGTCCTGAAATGCTGTAACAAAAAAGAAAGTCAATATAGGTATTGAAACTGAATGATCACCTACCTGTTACACACTTGCAGACAGATAGATGGGGAGTCACACACACAGTTGCACATGGACAGACCGTTGTTCGCCTTATCCACCATCAGAAGGTAGAGGCTATAGGGATCCTGAACCTGTAAGACAAAAAAAGAAAGTCAATACATGTATAGAAACTGAATGGTCTCTTACCTGTAGAGAGTTGCAGACAGATAGTAAGTCACACACAGTTGCACATGGACAGGCCATCTTTCGCCAGATCTACCGTCAGAAGGTAGGGGCTCAAGGGATCCTGAACCTGTAAGACAAAAAAAGAAAGTGAATACATGTAAAGAAACTGAATGATCACCTACCTGTTACACACTAGCAGATAAATAAATAGGGAGTCACACTCACAGTTGCACATGGACAGACAGTTTTTCACCACATCCACCATCAGTGGGGTACAGGGTCTTGGGGTCCTGAAAGCCTGTAAGACAACAAAGAAAGTCAATACGTGTACAGAAACTGAATGATCACTTACCTGTTAAAGAGCTGGAGAACGATTGACAACAAGCCACACACAGTTGCAGATGAATATATATTTGTTGGCAGGATACACCTTCAGGGAGAAGAGGTTGATGGGGTTCCGGGCAACCTATAACACAAAAAAGAAAGTCAATACATGTAAAGAAACGGAATGATCACTTACCTGTTAGAGAGTTGCAGACAGACAGTAAGTCACACACAGTTGCACATGGACAGGCCGTTTTTCGCCAGATCTACCATCAGAAGGTACGGGCTCATGGGATCGTTAAATCCTGTAAGACAAAAAAAGAAAGTCAATACATGTATAGAAACTGAATGATCACCTACCTGTTACACACTTGCAGACAAACAGATAGGGAGTCACACACACACAGTTGCACATGGACAGACAGTTTTTCACCACATCCACCATCAGTGGGGTACAGGGTCTTGGGGTCCTGAAAACCTGTAAGACAACAAAGAAAGTCAATACATGTACAGAAACTGAATTATCACTTACCTGTTACAGAGTTGCAGAACGATTGACAGCAAGCCACACACAGTTAAAGATGAATATACGTTTCTTGGCAGGATACACCATCAGGGAGAAGAGGTTGATGGAGTTCCTGAAATCCTGTAAGACAACAAAGAGTCAATACATGTATAGAAACTGAATGGTCTCTTACCTGTTAGAGAGTTGCAGACAGATAGTAAGTCACACACAGTTGTACATGCACAGGCCGTTTTTCGCCAGATCTACCATCAGAAGGTAAGGGCTCATGGGATTGTGAAAGCCTGTAAGACAAAAAATGAAAGTCAATACATGTATAGAACCTGAATGATCACTTATTATTCAGTTGTTGGTAGGAATGAATGATCACTTATCATTCACTTGTTGGCAGGAAACACCATCAGGAAGAAGAGGTTGATGGGCTTCTGGACAACCTGTAACACAAAAAAGAAAGTCAATATATGCATAGAAACTGAATAATCACCTACCTTTTACACACTTGCAGACAGATAGATAGGGAGTCACACACACAGTTGCACATGGACAGACCATTGTTCACCACGTCCACCATCAGGGAGGAAGAGGGTCTTGGGGTCCTGAAATGCTGTAACAAAAAAGAAAGTCAATATAGGTATTGAAACTGAAGGATCACCTACCTGTTACACACTTGCAGACAGATAGATGGGGAGTCACACACACAGTTGCACATGGACAGACCGTTGTTCGCCTTATCCACCATCAGAAGGTAGAGGCTATAGGGATCCTGAACCTGTAAGACAAAAAAAGAAAGTCAATACATGTATAGAAACTGAATGGTCTCTTACCTGTAGAGAGTTGCAGACAGATAGTAAGTCACACACAGTTGCACATGGACAGGCCGTCTTTCGCCAGATCTACCATCAGAAGGTAGGGGCTCAAGGGATCCTGAACCTGTAAGACAAAAAAAGAAAGTGAATACATGTAAAGAAACTGAATGATCACCTACCTGTTACACACTTGCAGACAAATAGATAGGGAGTCACACACACAGTTGCACATTAGCAGACAGTTTTTCACCACATCCAACATAAGGGACATAGAAGGTCTTGGGGTCCTGAAAGCCTGTAAGACAACAAAAAGGCAATACATGTACAGAAACTGAATGATCACTTACCTGTTAGAGAGTTGCAGACAGATAGTAAGTCACACACAGTTGCACATAGACAGGCCGTTTTTCGCCAGATCTACCATCAGAAGGTAAGGGCTTATGGGATTGTGAAAGCCTGTAAGACAAAAAATGAAAGTCAATACATGTATAGAACCTGAATGATCACTTATTATTCAGTTGTTGATAGGAATGAATGATCACTTATCATTCACTCGTTGGCAGGATACACCATCAGGGAGAAGAGGTTGATGGGCTTCTGGACAACCTTTAACACAAAAAAGAAAGTCAATATATGTATAGAAACTGAATGATCACCTACCTGTTACACACTTGCGGACAGATAGATAGGGAGTCACACACACAGTTGCACATGGACAATCCATTGTTCACCACGTCCACCATCAGAACGTAGGGGCTCAAGGGATCCTGAACCTGTAAGACAAAAAAAGAAAGTCAATACATGTACAGAAACTGAATGATCACTTGCCTGTTACAGAGCTGGAGCTGGAGAACGATTGACAGCGAGCCACACACAGTTGCAGATGATAATATATTTGTTGGCAGGACAAACCTTCAGGGAGAAGAGGTTGATGGGGTTCCAGGCAACCTGTAACACAAAAAAGAAAGTAAATACATGTATAGAAACTGAATGATCACCTACCTGTTACACACTTGCAGACAAATAGATAGGGAGTCACACACACAGTTGCACATGAACAGACAGTTTTTCACCACATCCAACATCAGAAGGTAGGGACTCAAGGGATCCTGAACCTGTAAGACAAAAAAAGAAAGTGAATACATGTAAAGAAACTGAATGATCACCTACCTGTTACACACTTGCAGACAAATAGATAGGGAGTCACACACAGTTGCACATGGACAGAGTTTTTCACAACATCCAACATAAGGGACGTAGAAGGTCTTGGGGTCCTGAAAGCCTGTAAGACAACAAAAAGGCAATACATGTACAGAAACTGAATGATCACTTACCTGTTAGAGAGTTGCAGACAGATAGTAAGTCACACACAGTTGCACATAGACAGGCCGTTTTTCGCCAGATCTACCATCAGAAGGTAAGGGCTCATGGGATTGTGAAAGCCTGTAAGACAAAAATTGAAAGTCAATACATGTATAGAACCTGAATGATCACTTATTATTCAGTTGTTGGTAGGAATGAATGATCACTTATCATTCACTTGTTGGCAGGAAACACCATCAGGGAGAAGAGGTTGATGGGCTTCTGGACAACCTGTAACACAAAAAAGAAAGTCAATATATGCATAGAAACTGAATGATCACCTACCTGTTACACACTTGCAGACAGATAGATAGGGAGTCACACACACAGTTGCACATGGACAGACCATTGTTCACCACGTCCACCATCAGGGAGGAAGAGGGTCTTGGGGTCCTGAAATGCTGTAACAAAAAAGAAAGTCAATATAGGTATTGAAACTGAATGATCACCTACCTGTTACACACTTGCAGACAGATAGATGGGGAGTCACACACACAGTTGCACATGGACAGACCGTTTTTTGCCACATCCACCATCAGGGAAGTAGAGGATCTTGGGGTCCTGAAAGCCTGGAAGACAACAAAAAGTCAATACATGTACAGAAGGGGAATGATCACTTACCTGCTATAGAGTTGCAGAACGCAGAAAAGTCGCAGAAAATACATTTGTTGGCAGAATACAACTTCAGGGAAAAGAGGTTGATTGGGTTCTGGACAACCTGTTACACAACAAAGAAAGTCAATACATGTATAGAAACTGAATGATCACCTACCTTTTATACACTTGCAGACAAATAAATAGGGAGTCACACTCACAGTTGCACATGGACAGACAGTTTTTCACCACATCCACCATCAGGGAGGTACAGGGTCTTGGGGTTCTGAAAGCCTGTAAGACAACAAAGAAAATCAATACATGTATAGAAACTGAATGATCACTTACCTGTAAGAGAGTTGCAGACAGATAGGGAGTCACACACAGTTGCACATGGACAGACCATCGTTCGCCACATCCACATCGCCACAAGTGAATGATCATTTATTCCTGCCAACAACTGAATGATAAGTGATCACTTATCATTCACTTGTTGGCAGGATACACCATCAGGGAGAAGAGGTTGATGGGATTCTGGACAACCTGTAACACAAAAAAGAAAGTCAATATATGCATAGAAACTGAATGATCACCTACCTGTTACACACTTGCAGACAGATAGATGGGGAGTCACACACACAGTTGCACATGGACAGACTGTTGTTTGCCCTATCCACCTTCAGAAGGTAGGGGCTCAAGGGATCCTGAACCTGAAAGACAAAAAAAGAAAGTCAATACATGTACAGAAACTGAATGATCACTTACCTGTTACATAGCTGGAGAACGATTGACAGCGAGCCACACACAGTTGCAGATAAAAATATATTTGTTGGCAGGACAAGCCTTCAGGGAGAAGAGGTTAATGGGGTTCAGGGCAACCTACAACACAAAAAAGAAAGTCAATACATGTAAAGAAACGGAATGATCACTTACCTGTTACAGAGTTGCAGACAGATAGATAGGGAGTCCCATACACAGTTGCACATGCACAGGCCGATTTTCGCCAGATCTACCGTCAGAAGGTAGGGGCTCAAGGGATCCTGAACCTGTAAGACAAAAAAAGAAAGTGAATACATGTAAAGAAACTGAATGATCACCTACCTGTTACACACTAGCAGATAAATAAATAGGGAGTCACACTCACAGTTGCACATGGACAGACAGTTTTTCACCACATCCACCATCAGTGGGGTACAGGGTCTTGGGGTCCTGAAAGCCTGTAAGACAACAAAGAGAGTCAATACGTGTACAGAAACTGAATGATCACTTACCTGTTAAAGAGCTGGAGAACGATTGACAACAAGCCACACACAGTTGCAGATGAATATATATTTGTTGGCAGGATACACCTTCAGGGAGAAGAGGTTGATGGGGTTCCGGGCAACCTATAACACAAAAAAGAAAGTCAATACATGTAAAGAAACGGAATGATCACTTACCTGTTAGAGAGTTGCAGACAGACAGTAAGTCACACACAGTTGCACATGGACAGGCCGTTTTTCGCCAGATCTACCATCAGAAGGTACGGGCTCATGGGATCGTTAAATCCTGTAAGACAAAAAAAGAAAGTCAATACATGTATAGAAACTGAATGATCACCTACCTGTTACACACTTGCAGACAAACAGATAGGGAGTCACACACACACAGTTGCACATGGACAGACAGTTTTTCACCACATCCACCATCAGTGGGGTACAGGGTCTTGGGGTCCTGAAAACCTGTAAGACAACAAAGAAAGTCAATACATGTACAGAAACTGAATTATCACTTACCTGTTACAGAGTTGCAGATCGATTGACAGCAAGCCACACACAGTTAAAGATGAATATACGTTTCTTGGCAGGATACACCATCAGGGAGAAGAGGTTGATGGAGTTCCTGAAATCCTGTAAGACAACAAAGAGTCAATACATGTATAGAAACTGAATGGTCTCTTACCTGTTAGAGAGTTGCAGACAGATAGTAAGTCACACACAGTTGTACATGCACAGGCCGTTTTTCGCCAGATCTACCATCAGAAGGTAAGGGCTCATGGGATTGTGAAAGCCTGTAAGACAAAAAATGAAAGTCAATACATGTATAGAACCTGAATGATCACTTATTATTCAGTTGTTGGTAGGAATGAATGATCACTTATCATTCACTTGTTGGCAGGAAACACCATCAGGAAGAAGAGGTTGATGGGCTTCTGGACAACCTGTAACACAAAAAAGAAAGTCAATATATGCATAGAAACTGAATAATCACCTACCTTTTACACACTTGCAGACAGATAGATAGGGAGTCACACACACAGTTGCACATGGACAGACCATTGTTCACCACGTCCACCATCAGGGAGGAAGAGGGTCTTGGGGTCCTGAAATGCTGTAACAAAAAAGAAAGTCAATATAGGTATTGAAACTGAAGGATCACCTACCTGTTACACACTTGCAGACAGATAGATGGGGAGTCACACACACAGTTGCACATGGACAGACCGTTGTTCGCCTTATCCACCATCAGAAGGTAGAGGCTATAGGGATCCTGAACCTGTAAGACAAAAAAAGAAAGTCAATACATGTATAGAAACTGAATGGTCTCTTACCTGTAGAGAGTTGCAGACAGATAGTAAGTCACACACAGTTGCACATGGACAGGCCGTCTTTCGCCAGATCTACCATCAGAAGGTAGGGGCTCAAGGGATCCTGAACCTGTAAGACAAAAAAAGAAAGTGAATACATGTAAAGAAACTGAATGATCACCTACCTGTTACACACTTGCAGACAAATAGATAGGGAGTCACACACACAGTTGCACATTAGCAGACAGTTTTTCACCACATCCAACATAAGGGACATAGAAGGTCTTGGGGTCCTGAAAGCCTGTAAGACAACAAAAAGGCAATACATGTACAGAAACTGAATGATCACTTACCTGTTAGAGAGTTGCAGACAGATAGTAAGTCACACACAGTTGCACATAGACAGGCCGTTTTTCGCCAGATCTACCATCAGAAGGTAAGGGCTTATGGGATTGTGAAAGCCTGTAAGACAAAAAATGAAAGTCAATACATGTATAGAACCTGAATGATCACTTATTATTCAGTTGTTGATAGGAATGAATGATCACTTATCATTCACTCGTTGGCAGGATACACCATCAGGGAGAAGAGGTTGATGGGCTTCTGGACAACCTTTAACACAAAAAAGAAAGTCAATATATGTATAGAAACTGAATGATCACCTACCTGTTACACACTTGCGGACAGATAGATAGGGAGTCACACACACAGTTGCACATGGACAATCCATTGTTCACCACGTCCACCATCAGAACGTAGGGGCTCAAGGGATCCTGAACCTGTAAGACAAAAAAAGAAAGTCAATACATGTACAGAAACTGAATGATCACTTGCCTGTTACAGAGCTGGAGCTGGAGAACGATTGACAGCGAGCCACACACAGTTGCAGATGATAATATATTTGTTGGCAGGACAAACCTTCAGGGAGAAGAGGTTGATGGGGTTCCAGGCAACCTGTAACACAAAAAAGAAAGTAAATACATGTATAGAAACTGAATGATCACCTACCTGTTACACACTTGCAGACAAATAGATAGGGAGTCACACACACAGTTGCACATGAACAGACAGTTTTTCACCACATCCAACATCAGAAGGTAGGGACTCAAGGGATCCTGAACCTGTAAGACAAAAAAAGAAAGTGAATACATGTAAAGAAACTGAATGATCACCTACCTGTTACACACTTGCAGACAAATAGATAGGGAGTCACACACAGTTGCACATGGACAGAGTTTTTCACAACATCCAACATAAGGGACGTAGAAGGTCTTGGGGTCCTGAAAGCCTGTAAGACAACAAAAAGGCAATACATGTACAGAAACTGAATGATCACTTACCTGTTAGAGAGTTGCAGACAGATAGTAAGTCACACACAGTTGCACATAGACAGGCCGTTTTTCGCCAGATCTACCATCAGAAGGTAAGGGCTCATGGGATTGTGAAAGCCTGTAAGACAAAAATTGAAAGTCAATACATGTATAGAACCTGAATGATCACTTATTATTCAGTTGTTGGTAGGAATGAATGATCACTTATCATTCACTTGTTGGCAGGAAACACCATCAGGGAGAAGAGGTTGATGGGCTTCTGGACAACCTGTAACACAAAAAAGAAAGTCAATATATGCATAGAAACTGAATGATCACCTACCTGTTACACACTTGCAGACAGATAGATAGGGAGTCACACACACAGTTGCACATGGACAGACCATTGTTCACCACGTCCACCATCAGGGAGGAAGAGGGTCTTGGGGTCCTGAAATGCTGTAACAAAAAAGAAAGTCAATATAGGTATTGAAACTGAATGATCACCTACCTGTTACACACTTGCAGACAGATAGATGGGGAGTCACACACACAGTTGCACATGGACAGACCGTTTTTTGCCACATCCACCATCAGGGAAGTAGAGGATCTTGGGGTCCTGAAAGCCTGGAAGACAACAAAAAGTCAATACATGTACAGAAGGGGAATGATCACTTACCTGCTATAGAGTTGCAGAACGCAGAAAAGTCGCAGAAAATACATTTGTTGGCAGAATACAACTTCAGGGAAAAGAGGTTGATTGGGTTCTGGACAACCTGTTACACAACAAAGAAAGTCAATACATGTATAGAAACTGAATGATCACCTACCTTTTATACACTTGCAGACAAATAAATAGGGAGTCACACTCACAGTTGCACATGGACAGACAGTTTTTCACCACATCCACCATCAGGGAGGTACAGGGTCTTGGGGTTCTGAAAGCCTGTAAGACAACAAAGAAAATCAATACATGTATAGAAACTGAATGATCACTTACCTGTAAGAGAGTTGCAGACAGATAGGGAGTCACACACAGTTGCACATGGACAGACCATCGTTCGCCACATCCACATCGCCACAAGTGAATGATCATTTATTCCTGCCAACAACTGAATGATAAGTGATCACTTATCATTCACTTGTTGGCAGGATACACCATCAGGGAGAAGAGGTTGATGGGATTCTGGACAACCTGTAACACAAAAAAGAAAGTCAATATATGTATAGAAACTGAATGATCACCTACCTGTTACACACTTGCAGACAGATAGATGGGGAGTCACACACACAGTTGCACATGGACAGACTGTTGTTTGCCCTATCCACCTTCAGAAGGTAGGGGCTCAAGGGATCCTGAACCTGAAAGACAAAAAAAGAAAGTCAATACATGTACAGAAACTGAATGATCACTTACCTGTTACATAGCTGGAGAACGATTGACAGCGAGCCACACACAGTTGCAGATGAAAATATATTTGTTGGCAGGACAAGCCTTCAGGGAGAAGAGGTTGATGGGGTTCAGGGCAACCTACAACACAAAAAAGAAAGTCAATACATGTAAAGAAACGGAATGATCACTTACCTGTTACAGAGTTGCAGACAGATAGATAGGGAGTCCCATACACAGTTGCACATGCACAGGCCGATTTTCGCCAGATCTACCATCAGAAGGTAGGGGCTCATGGGATCGTGAAAGCCTGTAAGACAAAAAAAGAAAGTCAATAAATGTTTAGAAACTGAATGATCACCTACCTGTTACACACTAGCAGATAAATAAATAGGGAGTCACACTCACAGTTGCACATGGACAGACAGTTTTTCACCACATCCACCATCAGTGGGGTACAGGGTCTTGGGGTCCTGAAAGCCTGTAAGACAACAAAGAAAGTCAATACGTGTACAGAAACTGAATGATCACTTACCTGTTAAAGAGCTGGAGAACGATTGACAACAAGCCACACACAGTTGCAGATGAATATATATTTGTTGGCAGGATACACCTTCAGGGAGAAGAGGCTGATGGGGTTCCGGGCAACCTATAACACAAAAAAGAAAGTCAATACATGTAAAGAAACGGAATGATCACTTACCTGTTAGAGAGTTGCAGACAGACAGTAAGTCACACACAGTTGCACATGGACAGGCCGTTTTTCGCCAGATCTACCATCAGAAGGTACGGGCTCATGGGATCGTTAAAGCCTGTAAGACAAAAAAAGAAAGTCAATACATGTATAGAAACTGAATGATCACCTACCTGTTACACACTTGCAGACAAACAGATAGGGAGTCACACACACACAGTTGCACATGGACAGACAGTTTTTCACCACATCCACCATCAGTGGGGTACAGGGTCTTGGGGTCCTGAAAACCTGTAAGACAACAAAGAAAGTCAATACATGTACAGAAACTGAATTATCACTTACCTGTTACAGAGTTGCAGAACGATTGACAGCAAGCCACACACAGTTAAAGATGAATATACGTTTCTTGGCAGGATACACCATCAGGGAGAAGAGGTTGATGGAGTTCCTGAAATCCTGTAAGACAACAAAGAGTCAATACATGTATAGAAACTGAATGGTCTCTTACCTGTTAGAGAGTTGCAGACAGATAGTAAGTCACACACAGTTGTACATGCACAGGCCGATTTTTGCCAGATCTACCATCAGAAGGTAGGGGCTCATGGGATCGTGAAAGCCTGCAAGACAAAAAAGAAAGTCTATACATGTATAGAAACTGAATGAACACCTACCTGTTACACACTGGCAGACAGATAGATAGGGAGTCACACACACAGTTGCACATGAACAGACAGTTTTTCACCACATCCAACATCAGGGACATAGAAGGTCTTGGGGTCCTGAAAGCCTGTAAGACAACAAAAAGGCAATACATGTACAGAAACTGAATGATCACTTACCTGTTAGAGAGTTGCAGACAGATAGTAAGTCACACACAGTTGCACATAGACAGGCCGTTTTTCGCCAGATCTACCATCAGAAGGTAAGGGCTCATGGGATTGTGAAAGCCTGTAAGACAAAAAAAGAAAGTCTATACATGTATAGAACCTGAATGATCACCTACCTGTTACACACTTGCAGACAGATAGATAGGGAGTCACACACACAGTTGCACATGGACAGACCATTGTTCACCACGTCCACCATCAGGGAGGAAGAGGGTCTTGGGGTCCTGAAATGCTGTAACAAAAAAGAAAGTCATTATAGGTATTGAAACTGAATGATCACCTACCTGTTACACACTTGCAGACAGATAGATGGGGAGTCACACACACAGTTGCACATGGACAGACCGTTGTTCGCCTTATCCACCATCAGAAGGTAGAGGCTATAGGGATCCTGAACCTGTAAGACAAAAAAAGAAAGTCAATACATGTATAGAAACTGAATGGTCTCTTACCTGTAGAGAGTTGCAGACAGATAGTAAGTCACACACAGTTGCACATGGACAGGCCATCTTTCGCCAGATCTACCGTCAGAAGGTAGGGGCTCAAGGGATCCTGAACCTGTAAGACAAAAAAAGAAAGTGAATACATGTAAAGAAACTGAATGATCACCTACCTGTTACACACTAGCAGATAAATAAATAGGGAGTCACACTCACAGTTGCACATGGACAGACAGTTTTTCACCACATCCACCATCAGTGGGGTACAGGGTCTTGGGGTCCTGAAAGCCTGTAAGACAACAAAGAAAGTCAATACGTGTACAGAAACTGAATGATCACTTACCTGTTAAAGAGCTGGAGAACGATTGACAACAAGCCACACACAGTTGCAGATGAATATATATTTGTTGGCAGGATACACCTTCAGGGAGAAGAGGTTGATGGGGTTCCGGGCAACCTATAACACAAAAAAGAAAGTCAATACATGTAAAGAAACGGAATGATCACTTACCTGTTAGAGAGTTGCAGACAGACAGTAAGTCACACACAGTTGCACATGGACAGGCCGTTTTTCGCCAGATCTACCATCAGAAGGTACGGGCTCATGGGATCGTTAAATCCTGTAAGACAAAAAAAGAAAGTCAATACATGTATAGAAACTGAATGATCACCTACCTGTTACACACTTGCAGACAAACAGATAGGGAGTCACACACACACAGTTGCACATGGACAGACAGTTTTTCACCACATCCACCATCAGTGGGGTACAGGGTCTTGGGGTCCTGAAAACCTGTAAGACAACAAAGAAAGTCAATACATGTACAGAAACTGAATTATCACTTACCTGTTACAGAGTTGCAGAACGATTGACAGCAAGCCACACACAGTTAAAGATGAATATACGTTTCTTGGCAGGATACACCATCAGGGAGAAGAGGTTGATGGAGTTCCTGAAATCCTGTAAGACAACAAAGAGTCAATACATGTATAGAAACTGAATGGTCTCTTACCTGTTAGAGAGTTGCAGACAGATAGTAAGTCACACACAGTTGCACATGGACAGGCCGTCTTTCGCCAGATCTACCATCAGAAGGTAGGGGCTCAAGGGATCCTGAACCTGTAAGACAAAAAAAGAAAGTGAATACATGTAAAGAAACTGAATGATCACCTACCTGTTACACACTTGCAGACAAATAGATAGGGAGTCACACACACAGTTGCACATGAGCAGACAGTTTTTCACCACATCCAACATAAGGGACATAGAAGGTCTTGGGGTCCTGAAAGCCTGTAAGACAACAAAAAGGCAATACATGTACAGAAACTGAATGATCACTTACCTGTTAGAGAGTTGCAGACAGATAGTAAGTCACACACAGTTGCACATAGACAGGCCGTTTTTCGCCAGATCTACCATCAGAAGGTAAGGGCTCATGGGATTGTGAAAGCCTGTAAGACAAAAAATGAAAGTCAATACATGTATAGAACCTGAATGATCACTTATTATTCAGTTGTTGGTAGGAATGAATGATCACTTATCATTCACTTGTTGGCAGGAAACACCATCAGGGAGAAGAGGTTGATGGGCTTCTGGACAACCTGTAACACAAAAAAGAAAGTCAATATATGCATAGAAACTGAATGATCACCTACCTGTTACACACTTGCAGACAGATAGATAGGGAGTCACACACACAGTTGCACATGGACAGACCATTGTTCACCACGTCCACCATCAGGGAGGAAAGCGTCTTGGGGTCCTGAAAGGCTGTAACAAAAAAGAAAGTCAATATATGTATAGAAACTGAATGATCACCTACCTGTTACACACTTGCAGACAGATAGATGGGGAGTCACACACACAGTTGCACATAAACAGGCCATTTTTTGCCAGATCTACCATCAGAAGGTAAGGGCTTATGGGATTGTGAAAGCCTGTAAGACAAAAAATGAAAGTCAATACATGTATAGAACCTGAATGATCACTTATTATTCAGTTGTTGATAGGAATGAATGATCACTTATCATTCACTCGTTGGCAGGATACACCATCAGGGAGAAGAGGTTGATGGGCTTCTGGACAACCTTTAACACAAAAAAGAAAGTCAATATATGTATAGAAACTGAATGATCACCTACCTGTTACACACTTGCGGACAGATAGATAGGGAGTCACACACACAGTTGCACATGGACAATCCATTGTTCACCACGTCCACCATCAGAACGTAGGGGCTCAAGGGATCCTGAACCTGTAAGACAAAAAAAGAAAGTCAATACATGTACAGAAACTGAATGATCACTTGCCTGTTACAGAGCTGGAGCTGGAGAACGATTGACAGCGAGCCACACACAGTTGCTGATGATAATATATTTGTTGGCAGGACAAACCTTCAGGGAGAAGAGGTTGATGGGGTTCCAGGCAACCTGTAACACAAAAAAGAAAGTAAATACATGTATAGAAACTGAATGATCACCTACCTGTTACACACTTGCAGACAAATAGATAGGGAGTCACACACACAGTTGCACATGAACAGACAGTTTTTCACCACATCCAACATCAGAAGGTAGGGACTCAAGGGATCCTGAACCTGTAAGACAAAAAAAGAAAGTGAATACATGTAAAGAAACTGAATGATCACCTACCTGTTACACACTTGCAGACAAATAGATAGGGAGTCACACACAGTTGCACATGGACAGAGTTTTTCACAACATCCAACATAAGGGACGTAGAAGGTCTTGGGGTCCTGAAAGCCTGTAAGACAACAAAAAGGCAATACATGTACAGAAACTGAATGATCACTTACCTGTTAGAGAGTTGCAGACAGATAGTAAGTCACACACAGTTGCACATAGACAGACCATCGTTCGCCACATCCACATCGCCACAAGTGAATGATCATTTATTCCTGCCAACAACTGAATGATAAGTGATCACTTATCATTCACTTGTTGGCAGGATACACCATCAGGGAGAAGAGGTTGATGGGATTCTGGACAACCTGTAACACAAAAAAGAAAGTCAATATATGTACAGAAACTGAATGATCACCTACCTGTTACACACTTGCAGACAGATAGATGGGGAGTCACACACACAGTTGCACATGGACAGACTGTTGTTTGCCCTATCCACCTTCAGAAGGTAGGGGCTCAAGGGATCCTGAACCTGAAAGACAAAAAAAGAAAGTCAATACATGTACAGAAACTGAATGATCACTTACCTGTTACATAGCTGGAGAACGATTGACAGCGAGCCACACACAGTTGCAGATGAAAATATATTTGTTGGCAGGACAAGCCTTCAGGGAGAAGAGGTTGATGGGGTTCAGGGCAACCTACAACACAAAAAAGAAAGTCAATACATGTAAAGAAACGGAATGATCACTTACCTGTTACAGAGTTGCAGACAGATAGATAGGGAGTCCCATACACAGTTGCACATGCACAGGCCGATTTTCGCCAGATCTACCATCAGAAGGTAGGGGCTCATGGGATCGTGAAAGCCTGTAAGACAAAAAAAGAAAGTCAATACATGTATAGAAACTGAATGATCACCTACCTGTTACACACTAGCAGATAAATAAATAGGGAGTCACACTCACAGTTGCACATGGACAGACAGTTTTTCACCACATCCACCATCAGTGGGGTACAGGGTCTTGGGGTCCTGAAAGCCTGTAAGACAACAAAGAAAGTCAATACGTGTACAGAAACTGAATGATCACTTACCTGTTAAAGAGCTGGAGAACGATTGACAACAAGCCACACACAGTTGCAGATGAATATATATTTGTTGGCAGGATACACCTTCAGGGAGAAGAGGCTGATGGGGTTCCGGGCAACCTATAACACAAAAAAGAAAGTCAATACATGTAAAGAAACGGAATGATCACTTACCTGTTAGAGACTTGCAGACAGACAGTAAGTCACACACAGTTGCACATGGACAGGCCGTTTTTCGCCAGATCTACCATCAGAAGGTACGGGCTCATGGGATCGTTAAAGCCTGTAAGACAAAAAAAGAAAGTCAATACATGTATAGAAACTGAATGATCACCTACCTGTTACACACTTGCAGACAAACAGATAGGGAGTCACACACACACAGTTGCACATGGACAGACAGTTTTTCACCACATCCACCATCAGTGGGGTACAGGGTCTTGGGGTCCTGAAAACCTGTAAGACAACAAAGAAAGTCAATACATGTACAGAAACTGAATTATCACTTACCTGTTACAGAGTTGCAGAACGATTGACAGCAAGCCACACACAGTTAAAGATGAATATACGTTTCTTGGCAGGATACACCATCAGGGAGAAGAGGTTGATGGAGTTCCTGAAATCCTGTAAGACAACAAAGAGTCAATACATGTATAGAAACTGAATGGTCTCTTACCTGTTAGAGAGTTGCAGACAGATAGTAAGTCACACACAGTTGTACATGCACAGGCCGATTTTTGCCAGATCTACCATCAGAAGGTAGGGGCTCATGGGATCGTGAAAGCCTGCAAGACAAAAAAGAAAGTCTATACATGTATAGAAACTGAATGAACACCTACCTGTTACACACTGGCAGACAGATAGATAGGGAGTCACACACACAGTTGCACATGAACAGACAGTTTTTCACCACATCCAACATCAGGGACATAGAAGGTCTTGGGGTCCTGAAAGCCTGTAAGACAACAAAAAGGCAATACATGTACAGAAACTGAATGATCACTTACCTGTTAGAGAGTTGCAGACAGATAGTAAGTCACACACAGTTGCACATAGACAGGCCGTTTTTCGCCAGATCTACCATCAGAAGGTAAGGGCTCATGGGATTGTGAAAGCCTGTAAGACAAAAAAAGAAAGTCTATACATGTATAGAACATGAATGATCACTTATTATTCAGTTGTTGGTAGGAATGAATGATCACTTATCATTCACTTGTTGGCAGGAAACACCATCAGGGAGAAGAGGTTGATGGGCTTCTGGACAACCTGTAACACAAAAAAGAAAGTCAATATATGCATAGAAACTGAATGATCACCTACCTGTTACACACTTGCAGACAGATAGATAGGGAGTCACACACACAGTTGCACATGGACAGACCATTGTTCACCACGTCCACCATCAGGGAGGAAGAGGGTCTTGGGGTCCTGAAATGCTGTAACAAAAAAGAAAGTCAATATAGGTATTGAAACTGAATGATCACCTACCTGTTACACACTTGCAGACAGATAGATGGGGAGTCACACACACAGTTGCACATGGACAGACCGTTGTTCGCCTTATCCACCATCAGAAGGTAGAGGCTATAGGGATCCTGAACCTGTAAGACAAAAAAAGAAAGTCAATACATGTATAGAAACTGAATGGTCTCTTACCTGTAGAGAGTTGCAGACAGATAGTAAGTCACACACAGTTGCACATGGACAGGCCATCTTTCGCCAGATCTACCGTCAGAAGGTAGGGGCTCAAGGGATCCTGAACCTGTAAGACAAAAAAAGAAAGTGAATACATGTAAAGAAACTGAATGATCACCTACCTGTTACACACTAGCAGATAAATAAATAGGGAGTCACACTCACAGTTGCACATGGACAGACAGTTTTTCACCACATCCACCATCAGTGGGGTACAGGGTCTTGGGGTCCTGAAAGCCTGTAAGACAACAAAGAAAGTCAATACGTGTACAGAAACTGAATGATCACTTACCTGTTAAAGAGCTGAAGAACGATTGACAACAAGCCACACACAGTTGCAGATGAATATATATTTGTTGGCAGGATACACCTTCAGGGAGAAGAGGTTGATGGGGTTCCGGGCAACCTATAACACAAAAAAGAAAGTCAATACATGTAAAGAAACGGAATGATCACTTACCTGTTAGAGAGTTGCAGACAGACAGTAAGTCACACACAGTTGCACATGGACAGGCCGTTTTTCGCCAGATCTACCATCAGAAGGTACGGGCTCATGGGATCGTTAAATCCTGTAAGACAAAAAAAGAAAGTCAATACATGTATAGAAACTGAATGATCACCTACCTGTTACACACTTGCAGACAAACAGATAGGGAGTCACACACACACAGTTGCACATGGACAGACAGTTTTTCACCACATCCACCATCAGTGGGGTACAGGGTCTTGGGGTCCTGAAAACCTGTAAGACAACAAAGAAAGTCAATACATGTACAGAAACTGAATTATCACTTACCTGTTACAGAGTTGCAGAACGATTGACAGCAAGCCACACACAGTTAAAGATGAATATACGTTTCTTGGCAGGATACACCATCAGGGAGAAGAGGTTGATGGAGTTCCTGAAATCCTGTAAGACAACAAAGAGTCAATACATGTATAGAAACTGAATGGTCTCTTACCTGTTAGAGAGTTGCAGACAGATAGTAAGTCACACACAGTTGTACATACACAGGCCGTTTTTCGCCAGATCTACCATCAGAAGGTAAGGGCTCATGGGATTGTGAAAGCCTGTAAGACAAAAAATGAAAGTCAATACATGTATAGAACCTGAATGATCACTTATTATTCAGTTGTTGGTAGGAATGAATGATCACTTATCATTCACTTGTTGGCAGGAAACACCATCAGGGAGAAGAGGTTGATGGGCTTCTGGACAACCTGTAACACAAAAAAGAAAGTCAATATATGCATAGAAACTGAATGATCACCTACCTGTTACACACTTGCAGACAGATAGATAGGGAGTCACACACACAGTTGCACATGGACAGACCATTGTTCACCACGTCCACCATCAGGGAGGAAGAGGGTCTTGGGGTCCTGAAATGCTGTAACAAAAAAGAAAGTCAATATAGGTATTGAAACTGAATGATCACCTACCTGTTACACACTTGCAGACAGATAGATGGGGAGTCACACACACAGTTGCACATGGACAGACCGTTGTTCGCCTTATCCACCATCAGAAGGTAGAGGCTATAGGGATCCTGAACCTGTAAGACAAAAAAAGAAAGTCAATACATGTATAGAAACTGAATGGTCTCTTACCTGTAGAGAGTTGCAGACAGATAGTAAGTCACACACAGTTGCACATGGACAGGCCATCTTTCGCCAGATCTACCGTCAGAAGGTAGGGGCTCAAGGGATCCTGAACCTGTAAGACAAAAAAAGAAAGTGAATACATGTAAAGAAACTGAATGATCACCTACCTGTTACACACTAGCAGATAAATAAATAGGGAGTCACACTCACAGTTGCACATGGACAGACAGTTTTTCACCACATCCACCATCAGTGGGGTACAGGGTCTTGGGGTCCTGAAAGCCTGTAAGACAACAAAGAAAGTCAATACGTGTACAGAAACTGAATGATCACTTACCTGTTAAAGAGCTGGAGAACGATTGACAACAAGCCACACACAGTTGCAGATGAATATATATTTGTTGGCCGGATACACCTTCAGGGAGAAGAGGTTGATGGGGTTCCGGGCAACCTATAACACAAAAAAGAAAGTCAATACATGTAAAGAAACGGAATGATCACTTACCTGTTAGAGAGTTGCAGACAGACAGTAAGTCACACACAGTTGCACATGGACAGGCCGTTTTTCGCCAGATCTACCATCAGAAGGTACGGGCTCATGGGATCGTTAAATCCTGTAAGACAAAAAAAGAAAGTCAATACATGTATAGAAACTGAATGATCACCTACCTGTTACACACTTGCAGACAAACAGATAGGGAGTCACACACACACAGTTGCACATGGACAGACAGTTTTTCACCACATCCACCATCAGTGGGGTACAGGGTCTTGGGGTCCTGAAAACCTGTAAGACAACAAAGAAAGTCAATACATGTACAGAAACTGAATTATCACTTACCTGTTACAGAGTTGCAGAACGATTGACAGCAAGCCACACACAGTTAAAGATGAATATACGTTTCTTGGCAGGATACACCATCAGGGAGAAGAGGTTGATGGAGTTCCTGAAATCCTGTAAGACAACAAAGAGTCAATACATGTATAGAAACTGAATGGTCTCTTACCTGTTAGAGAGTTGCAGACAGATAGTAAGTCACACACAGTTGTACATGCACAGGCCGTTTTTCGCCAGATCTACCATCAGAAGGTAAGGGCTCATGGGATTGTGAAAGCCTGTAAGACAAAAAATGAAAGTCAATACATGTATAGAACCTGAATGATCACTTATTATTCAGTTGTTGGTAGGAATAAATGATCACTTATCATTCACTTGTTGGCAGGAAACACCATCAGGGAGAAGAGGTTGATGGGGTTCTGGACAACCTGTAACACAAAAAAGAAAGTCAATATATGTATAGAAACTGAATGATTACCTACCTGTTACACACTTGCAGACAGATAGATAGAAAGTCACACACACAGTTGCACATGGGCAGACCATTGTTCACCACGTCCACCATCAGGGAGGAAGAGGGTCTTGGGGTCCTGAAATGCTGTAACAAAAAAGAAAGTCAATATATGTATAGAAACTGAATGATCACCTACCTGTTACACACTTGCAGACAGATAGATGGGGAGTCACACACACAGTTGCACATGGACAGACCGTCGTTCGCCTTATCCACCATCAGAAGGTAGGGGCTCAAGGGATCCTGAACCTGTAAGACAAAAAAAGAAAGTCAATACATGTATAGAAACTGAATGATCACTTACCTGTTACAGAGCTGGAGCTGGAGAAAGATTGACAGCGAGCCACACACAGTTGCAGATGAAAATATATTTGTTGGCAGGACAAACCTTTAGGGAGAAGAGGTTGATGGGGTTCCGGGCAACCTGTAACACAAAAAAGAAAGTAAATACATGTATAAAAACTGAATGATCACTTTCCTATTACAGAGTTGCAGACAGATAGTAAGTCACACACAGTTGTACATGCACAGGCCGATTTTCGCCACATCCACCATCAGAAGGTAGTGGCTCAAGGGATCCTGAACGTGTAACACAAAAAAAGAAAGTCAATACATGTACAGAAACTGAATGATCACCTACCTGTTACACACTTGCAGACAAATAGATAGGGAGACACACACACAGTTGCACATGGACAGACAGTTTTTCACCACATCCACCATCACGGAGGTAGAGGGTCTTGGGGTCCTGAAAGCCTGTAAGACAACAAAAAGTCAACATATGTACAGAAACTGAATGATCACTTACCTGTTACAGAGCTGGAGAACGATTGACAGCGAGCCACACACAGTTGCAGATGAAAATATATTTGTTGGCAGGATAAACCTTCAGGGAGAAGAGGTTGATGGGGTTCCGGACAACCTATAACACAAAAATGAAAGTCAATACATGTATAGAAACTGAATGATCACTTTCATATTACAGAGTTGCAGACAGATAGCAAGTCACACACAGGTGCACATGGACAGGCCTTTTTTCACCAGATCCAACATCAGAAGGTAAGGCTCATGGGATCGTGAAAGCCTGAAAGACAAAAAAAAAAGTCAATACATGTATAGAACCTCAATGATCACTTACCTGTTACACACTTGCAGACAGATAGATAGGGAGTCACACACACAGTTGCACGTGGACAGTCCGTCGTTCGCCTTATCCACCATCAGAAGGTAGGGGCTCAAGGGATCCTGAACCTGTAACACAAAAAAGAAAGTCAATATATGTATAGAAACTGAATGATCACCTACCTGTTACAGAGCTGGAGCTGGAGAACGATTGAAAGCGAGCCACACACAGTTGCAGATGAAAATATATTTGTTGGCAGGACAAACCTTCAGGGAGAAGAGGTTGATGGGGTTCCGGGCAACCTGTAACACAAAAAAGAAAGTAAATACATGTATAGAAACTGAATGATCACTTTCCTATTACAGAGTTGCAGACAGATAGTAAGTCACATATAGTTGCACATGGACAGGCTGTTTTTTCCCACTTCCACCATCAGGGAAGTAGAGGATCTTGGGGTCCTGAAAGCCTGGAAGACAACAAAAAGTCAATACATGTACAGAAGGGGATTGATCACTTACCTGCTATAGAGTTGCAGAACGACAGACAGCGAGCCACACACAGTTACAAATGAAAATACATTTGTTGGCAGAATACAACTTCAGGGAAAAGAGGTTGATGGGGTTCTGGACAACCTGTAACACAACAAAGAAAGTCAATACATGTATAGAAACTGAATGATCACCTACCTGTCACACACTTGCAGACAGATAGATGGGGAGTCACACACACAGTTGCACATGGACAGACTGTTGTTCGCCCTATCCACCTTCAGAAGGTAGGGGCTCAAGGGATCCTGAACCTGAAAGACAAAAAAAGAAAGTCAATACATGTACAGAAACTGAATGATCACTTACCTGTTACATAGCTGGAGAACGATTGACAGCGAGCCACACACAGTTGCAGATGAAAATATATTTGTTGGCAGGACAAGCCTTCAGGGAGAAGAGGTTGATGGGGTTCAGGGCAACCTACAACACAAAAAAGAAAGTCAATACATGTAAAGAAACTGAATGATCACTTACCTGTTACAGAGTTGCAGACAGATAGATAGGGAGTCCCATACACAGTTGCACATGCACAGGCCGATTTTCACCAGATCTACCATCAGAAGGTAGGGGCTCATGGGATCGTGAAAGCCTGTAAGACAAAAAAAGAAAGTCAATACATGTATAGAAACTGAATGATCACCTACCTGTTACACACTAGCAGATAAATAAATAGGGAGTCACACTCACAGTTGCACATGGACAGACAGTTTTTCACCACATCCACCATCAGTGGGGTACAGGGTCTTGGGGTCCTGAAAGCCTGTAAGGCAACAAAGAAAGTCAATACATGTACAGAAACTGAATGATCACTTACCTGTTAAAGAGCTGGAGAACGATTGACAACAAGCCGCACACAGTTGCAGATGAAAATATATTTGTTGGCAGGATACACCTTCAGGGAGAAGAGGTTGATGGGGTTCTGGGCAACGTATAACACAAAAAAGAAAGTCAATACATGTAAAGAAACGGAATGATCACTTACCTGTTACAGAGTTGCAGACAGATAGATAGGGAGTCCCAAACACAGTTGCACATAGACAGACCGTTTTTTGCAAAATCCACCATCAGAACGTAGGGGCTCATGGCATCCTGAAAGCCTGTAAGACAAAAAAAGAAAGTCAATACATGTACACAAACTGAATGATCACTTACCTGTTACAGAGCTGGAGAACGATTGACAGCAAGCCACACACAGTTGCAGATGAAAATATATTTGTTGTCAGGATACACCATTAGGGAGAAGAGGTTGATGTGGTTCCGGACAACCTGTAACACAAAAAAGAAAGTCAAAACATGTATAGAAACTGAATGATCACTTACCTGTTAGAGAGTTGCAGACAGATAGTAAGTCACACACAGTTGCACATGGACAGGCCGTTTTTCGCCAGATCTACCATCAGAAGGTACGGGCTCATGGGATCGTGAAAGCCTGTACGACAAAAAAGAAAGTCAATACATGTATAGAAACTGAATGATCACTTATCATTCAGTTGTTGGCAGGATACACCATCAGGGCGAAGAGGTTGATGGGGTTCTGGACAACCTGTAACACAAAAAAGAAAGTCAATACATGTATAGAAACTGAATGATCATTTACCTCTTATACACTGTCATACAAATAATCAATCAAATACAGTTGCAGATGGAAAGAGCCTTCTTGGCCGGGTTTGAACAAGTTGAAGTTTTTTGAGGTTCCTGCTGGAACACCCTGACAAAAGTGTGTTGCAATAATATAACCATGAGGTTAAGTGTGTACTAGCTTTTCTGCATCCTGTAGAGATAAGAAATTTCTTAGTTGAATCAAATGAGACACCAAGATTTGTAGCTGCCGGACCTGGAATAATGGAAAAAACAGCCAAGTCTAACATTTACCCTGAGTTTGCTTCTAGTGAGAACCTCTGTTTCACATCTCTCAGCTTCTTCACCTCTTGTTACCTTTATTACTTTTTACTTTTTAATTTTTGTAATTTATCCCCTATCCTATTCATTGTTTTGTGTAATTTTCCTTTAGTTTAATACTGTAAATAATCTGTGTTCTGTGTTTTTGTTACTTGTCATAGGTGTTGCTCTCACCATGACAAATTCCATGTATGTGTAACATACTTGGTGAAATAAAGAGATTCTGATTCTGATTCTGTTTTGTTACTGTTAAGGAGAATGGGCATCCAGAGTACATCATTCACACGGTAACTCTAGATTAAAGAAAATTGAGGACTATCAGGTTTGGCTGATATATAGAGCTGCGTCATCTGCATCTGAAAGTTAACATCCTGTGTGCTCTATTTAAGGGCATCTATTATTTACATTATTTCCACAATGCTTATGTGTGATTTAAAAATACAGACTGATCGGGTTTGTTTAGATATGATTTGAACCACAATAGGCTGTTCCTGTGATTCCAACCATGTTCTCTAATCTTTCTAAAAGAATAGTGTTATATATAGTGTCAAAGGCTAAACTGATCAAGGCTACGTAGCCTTACTCGCCCTCAGAGGCAAGAAAGAGATTGTTTGTAATCTTCACTTGGGCTGTCTGAATCCAGTTGTTGAGCCATAGCATTTTCTAATATCCTAGACAGAAATGTCGAGCTTGAGATGGGTCTGTAATTGACAGTACACTAGGATCAAGATTTTGTTTCTTCATCAACGGTTTTATAACTGCAAATTTAAGGTGTATTTGGGTACATGGCCTTAAGTAAGGGATGAATTTACTATTGTTAAAAGAGCTCTGATTATAATTGGGAGTAATTCTGTCAGTATTTTAGAGGGAATCGGGTCGAGTGTACAGGTTGTAAAATTTACAGAGGAAATAACTTTTTGTTAGTTCTGGCTGTGGAAGTGGGTAGAAGACTTCCTGTTCTACAACTTATTTATGTTCTACATCAGCTACACCAGGTCACAGCCATGTTTGATTTAATAAGGAGTGTTGGATTTGTTGTCAAATGTTTTCTATTTTATTATTAAAATGGTCCATAAAAATATTACTGGTTAAGGTAGTAGGGATCTGGGTTTGAGAATTTGCCTGACTTACCTGACTTAGTTTGTATATTTAACAGTGCAAATTTAATTTTTGAAAGTTACTGGTACTGGTAAGAATTAATACATATGCTTCCTTTTTTCACCTAAGATTGCTAAAACCAATTTTCTCTTGTCTATGCTCGATACTGCAGGGTTTGTTTGAAATGTGAGCAAGTGATACTAATATTACTTTTTTAATACTAGCAGAGAACGGGCAGAACAAATGGTCTGAATAGAGTAAATCATCACTTACCTGACAGATCTCAGGCAGCACAGGTGTAGCCTTTCTCGGTGGTAGAGGACCGAATGTCAAACCTGCAGTCAGCAGTGGAGCGTGAAGAGTCAGCTGAACGGCTTGCTTCCTCAATCCTGGCGTCTGTTTACTTTCAAACGGTGTCTGGAATTTAGTGTACTAGAGGTCGTCCAGGCCAAAGGTACCGCAGCATAACCTTTTGGGCCCGCTATTTAATAAAGTCTTACAATAAAATCTGTCAATAATAGGTGCCTTCTTCACACTTTTCCACATCTGTTGAAGAAAAATCATTAACTTGTTTATAGTAAATGCAGTGTCTTGTCTGCTAATGTTACTAAACATGTATACATCCTTCTGTATTTAAAAGTAAAAATTAATTAGAACATTTTTGTGTATGATGTAAGCTAATTACAAATAATGCTAATGATAGTGGGTACGATACACACACAGTACAGCATACGGAATGATGAAGCATCTGGTGCTAAGGTGGTGGTATGGGGGCCCCAAATGAAAATCTTCTTAAGGCCCCATAAAGTCTTGGGCTGGCCCTGTTCATGCTGAAGCTCCCAGGGCCTCTGCATGGCCACCATATTCCTCAAAAGTAAACACAGAATTTAGTTAGTAAAGCAAATTAATGTAAAGTAAGATACATAGCAGACAGCACAAGGATTAAAACTATGATAAAAGCCAAAGCTAATATTAAAGAATATAAAACAAATGACTAGGAGGGAGTCACGTGAGATCGACAAGCAGTATGGCTGCTTGTTAGAAGTTGTCCTAATCTGCATATTTCTCCTTTTCAGCTATTTGTCTGTTACGTATTTCATTATCAACCTTTCTACTGTTCGAAACCATTCATCTATAAGAACATGTCTTCATCTTCAAAAAATTTTAACCGAACCAGGTGATGCTAGCCCGAAATGCGACAGAATGCTAATTTGAAAAACATCCTTGCCGAAGTGAGTAGAATTAAGGATTAATGACTAAGGAGACTACAACAGAAATGAAAAATGCGGTCAACGACATGCAGGGGCGACGAGCAGAGACAGAAGGGCGAATCTCCGACTAGGAAGACGCCACTCAACAACTGGTGAAAGGCCGCAAGCTGCATGGCAGGCGCATAGATACTCTGTGGAGCCATGAGGAAAATGTGGAAAATAGGAGCCACCACAGATTGTTGGTCTTAAAAGAGGGCATTGAAGGGGAGAACTTGATTGTATGCATTAAAAAGATACTGTCAGAGGGCCTGCACATGCACATTAACAACAAATTCTCAGAGATTGATCCTGATAAAGTTTCTGCGTTCAACCGTGAGAGATAATGTCTTAAAAGCTGCGAGGGAGAAAGGAGGTGTAGTGTGGAGTGGAAGCAACATTTCCTTGTTTCCATACATCATGAAGAAGCTGGCCGAGAGGAGGAAAACTTTCTCATTGGCGAAACAGCTGCTGCGTGACAAGAAAGTGAGGTTTCGTTTAGCCTTTCCTGCAGCGCTCCAGTTTGCGTGGAAGGAGAGAAACAAAGTTTGACATTGCAACAGAAGCTGTCAAGTTCATCGAGAAGCAAGTTACTGATGGAGAATAAACTATAAAACATCCACTAGCACCTAGTATAACCTAGTAGATGTCTCAGACATTCCACTGACCTAAGTTAAGTTCTCTCCTTTTTTTTCCCTCTTTGTTGTTAGTTTTGTGGACATGAATTTAACAAGAAGAGAATCCTCAGCTAGCTGCTGGAGACATTTTTTCTGTTCATGTTCTTTCCTCTGCTGTGGAGAAAAGTTTTCTGTTGGCCTGTTTGGCTATGTTGGTTCATTTTAGAATTATAGGTATCCTAATAGTGTTCAGTGGTACAAAAGCAGTAGCCTATATTTTGAAATTAGGAAGGTCAGATGGCATGGGACGATTGCTATGCCAATCTTTTATTTCAGTTTTGTTATCCTATCATATGAATGGCAAATAGTGCTTATGTTAAGATAGTTTCCTGGAATATGAATGGTTCTTATGGAGTTCTTATTTTGGTCCATAGGAGGTTGAACTTTTCTTTGCTGAAAGAGTATAAGGATAGTAAAGGTATTTATTTAGGGAGTTATTTTTATAGAAGCCAATATAAATGGGGGGGGGGGGGGGGGGTAAATAACACTATGCAATATCTATGCTCCGAACAAGGAGGATCCATCTTTCTTTCATGGAGTTAATATATTGGGAAATGCCCAAGGACAAATGCTTTTGGCAGGACTTCAATCGGGTCTTAGATGCGATATTAGATAAAAGTAAATAATCAGGTACCTCAACGCCGAAGAATAGAGCTGCCATTCACATGCTGATGGCAGACAATGACCTGATTGATGTTCGGAGATCAATCCTAGAAACCAGGAATACACATTTTACTACCACTGCCATAATTCCTACCCAATAATTTTTTTAATCCTAACCCAACTTTATTTTGATCTCTCAGAATCTAACCAATACTATCATTGATAGCACTATCAATGCTATTTCCCTGTCGGACCATGCACCTGTTGAGCTTTGTGTGAATATACATTCAGACAGGCTTAGAAAAGGTAGATGGAGAATGATCACATCTACACTACAGGAGTTATTTTCTAAAGAACTTGCAGAGAACCTATCATGTTTTAATTTAAGTGGCACAGACAGCGTAGCATTGGTTTGGGAGGCATCTAAAGCGTACACTGGGGTAAAAGGATTGCACAGACTTCAAAAAGGGAAAAATTGCTCAATGACTGTATTAAAACATAGGCAGCAGAACTAAATAGCATGGAAAAAGAGTTGGCCAGAAATTACTCTGAAAGCTTATTTAAAAACATTTGTAAATGTTTCGAATTCAGGACATTTTCAATAAAAAAAAACCCAGAATATGCTATGTTCAGACTTAAAACACAACTATGAGTCAGGAGAAAAAACTGGCAGACTTTTGGCCAGACAGTTAAAAGAACAATGCTCTGTCCACATCATTCCAGCAATAAGAGCAGGGGGTTCTCTTATAACATCTTCTAAGGGTATTAATGATGTCTTTAAAGAATTTTATGAGAACCTGTATAGATCATCTGGTGCTTTACTAGAGCTATTAGCCCAAGGTTTTTTTTCTCAAACATAAATCTTCCAAATTGATCTTCTGATCAAGCATCTATTCTTGATGCACCAATAACCCAAGAAGAGGTTAAAACTGGCATGAAAACAGGGAAACCACCAGGAACAAATGGGTTTCCGGTGGAGTACTATAAAGAATAAATAGATATAATTACTCCAATACTGACAAATGTGTTTCAGGAGGCTTTTCAAAGAGGCTCACTTCCACCTCTTCCATCTCTTAAAAAACACTCCTCACTCTGATACCTAAAAAAGGAAGAGATCATATGGCTCCGGCTAACTTCAGACCAATCAGCCTCATCATTGTATATAGTGAGATACTGGCTAAGGTACTGACCTTCAGATTGGAAACAATCTTACCACACATTATACATTCAGACCAAGTAGGCTTTATAAAGCGTAGGTCCTCCACTGATAATTTGAGAAGGCTCATGCACTTAATGTGGTTAAATGCCTCCTAGTCAATGCGAAATGCCAGTGGCCACTGTATCGCTTGATGCTCAAAAGGCCTTCGATAGGGTCGAGTGGGACTTCTTACACTCGGCCCTGTTGAGGTTTGGTTTTGGTTCTGCTTTTGCTAAATGGATAAAAAAAATATTTGTCAAAACTGATGCTTTAGGGTTGCTGTATGTCACAGTGGCCATAAGAGCGAACCCTGTCATCAAAAGGAACCCAGTCACTATGCACTCTCAAGAGGTCTGGGCAAATGTTCTTAAATTGCACAGGATTTCCCAATACAAACAACATTATGCATCACTCTGGTTCAACCCAGAGGTGAAGATTAGGCAGCAGAAAGTGTTTTGGAAAGACCAAGGTATACACACTGTGAATGATCTCTATAAAGAGGGGACATTTATGTAATTTACTGAACTTGTTCAACAGTAAATGCTATGCGAAAAAGGTGATTTCTGGAAATATTTACAAATTAGACATTGCTTATTTAGAAAGCCTTGGTAAGTAAGACCAGCCAACCCAATGGTTAACTAGCTAGATAACTCTGTTAATCATAAGGCATCAATATTTTATAAAAACTCAATTTCTTTAATTAGCAGTGTATGTGATCAATTAAGAATAATTTGGCAGAGACATATTAAGTGTGAAATGAATAGGGATACATGGAGTCAGATCATAGCACAAAATGGCAAATATATCAGAGAAGTTAAAGGGAAATTTATACAATATAAAGTTCTGCACTGGTATTATTGGACACATTGTAGGCTCTTTAAAATAGGACTAACAAATAATAGTTTATGTTGGAAGTGTAAAAAAGAAATGTGAACCTTTTTGCATTTCATATGGGAATGCCACATGGTTAAACCATTTTGGCACAGTGTGTTGGAATTTGTGGACACACGGGCGGAGTAGCCCTGCCAGTGTCTCCCCGCTTATATCTCTTGGGAGATAAAACAGAAACCCCAACTCTAACAAAAGGCGTATATTCAGTTTTGATGGTGGGGATAACATCAGCCATCAGAGTTATATTAAGACACTGAAAATCACCCACATGTCCTACACTCCAAAAGTGGGAAATCCTAATGAGTGAGACCACATCATATGAGGTTATGTTAGCTAGCATAAGGGGCAAAGGGCCTGTGGAACTGGGGATTTGGGATTATTTCATGGATCATCTCACTTCTAACTAACAGCATGATTATAAGACTAAAACTAAAGATTTTTGTATACCTTATTATTTCACTTTTTAATAATTATTTCAGAATTAATATTGAAAGATGGATGTTTGTACAATGTGTATCAGTATGCATATCTGTACCACATGAGCTTTTGTTTACTGTATTAAATTACAAATTACATTAAGTTACAAAAAGAAATCCCTAGTAGTAGCAAGCAGATAGGCAAGTAAAGACAGGAAAGCAACCCACAGAATCTTACTAAACTCAGTTAACATGGCCGCGTAAATCTAACCACCCCCCCCATACCCAATCTCACGGGTGGTACCATTTCCATATATTTCTAAGACAAAGATGTTGCATTTGAAAGAACAAAGATCATAGAAGATAACACTCATTACAGTATAACACTTCACCGAAGTAAATCGGGTTGTCTCACTAACCTTACTTACTTACTATTCTCGCATTCAAATGATAACAGCACCATCTCAGACCTAAAGCTCGGTCTACTTAAAATTACATCATTAACCTTGAAAGCAGTCATTGTAAATTAAATTAAGTGATCAGAAATTAGATGTCTAAAACTTATTAGACCTGATCAAAATTTAGCACTAAATGAAGCCACCCCCGCAGGTTATAAATATGTACCTAGCCCTAGATTATCAGGCAAAGGAGGTGGAGTATGCATAATACCAGAACACACTTGATATTCAAAAACACTATCACCTTCACTCCTTTTGAGATTCTCTACATTAATCAAATCCAGCCACAAATAAAAATGCATTCACACTAATTAATATGTATAGGCCTCCAGAACCCTACTGTGAATTTTTAAAAGAATTTAGTGATTTTGCAGCAGACTTGGCAGTGTGCAACGACAAAGTTATAATAGTAGGAGACTTAAATATTTATTTTGAAAAAGCAGACGATCCATTAACAAAGGAACTTAATCGATCTTAGATTCTGTCTGCATCACACAAAACGTAACTGGACCCACGTATTACTGTAACCATACCCTAGATTTAGTCCTGACCCTGGGTGTCCACATAAATCATCTAAATATTCTTCCTCAAAGCTTAGTAACATCAGAACATTACCTACCTCTCCCATGAGCTACATCTTAGGCAAAATGTTAATTTGGCCCCTTGCCACTTTCTTACTATCGACATTAGCTTACACTCCGTCAGATTAAACATAGCTAGACAGATTAACAAACGGTCTTTAAAATACCCTTCAATTAACCTTAAACAAAGTGGCTCGGCTCGCACAGTGGTACAGTGATCAAACTCGGACCTTAAAACAAACAGCGCAGAAACTAGTGCGAAAATGGCGGACGACCAAACCAGAGGTGTTCCACTCTGACTTGAAGGACAGAGTGTCAATATAGAAAGGGACTCATTAAATCTCTCTCAGAGTATTTGGCCTCACTGATCGATAATTACAAAAACAATCCCAGAGTACTTTTTAGTGAGATCTCTAAACTTACTAAAAGCCAGGCAGATACTCAACCCCAGATTCCAGCTTCGTTAACCAGTAATGTTTTTAAGACTATTTTAATAATAAAATAGAAAGCATTAAACAACAAATCCAACACTCCTTATTAAATCAAACATTTGACCTTAAATCAAAGTCGCCTGGTGTAGTGTTTCAGGAGAGCACAACAGATCCCAGGCAGCAGAGGTGAAGCCTTTCTCTGTGGTAGAGGACTAGATGTCATACCCAATCACATTTACTGGTGGTACTATTTCCACATATTTCTCAGACTAGGAGAAGCTGCATTTGCAAACACTAGTTAATGAAACTTCACTGAAATTAATCGGGCTGTCTTACTAATGAGCTAAAAAACACAGTCTTTCCATTTTGACAAGGACATTTAATCAGAATAGGCAGAATTCCTGCAACAGGTACCGTTGGCAAAAGACAAAAAAACGTGCGGAAACCAAAAACTCTCAGAGCTGCTGGTGTTACTTATAAAGACAAATCAAACCTACTGAAGAACAGAGATGAAATGAAAATCAATGACTAACCTTAACTTCTGAAACAAACTGATTTTTTTTAACACTTTAGATGTTCTAAACATGCATGAAGCGCATTTTTATAATGAATAAATCACTACTGTAACACTGTCGCACAACATGCCTATTTTAACAATTTTTAATGTAATATTGTTCCAGTGAAACATCCATAAAGCATATAAATCCAAAATCAGCTGTAGTGTACAGAGACACATCTGAAATATACTACTACCCTTAGAATAGCCAGATCACAATTTACAAAAAAGTACTTAAAAGGGGCCTGCAGATTTCTTGTGGACTGCTCACTAGTGCTTGAAGGTGGGTAAAATTGTCTGCACTCACCCTCTTATTAACAGTACTTGCTTGGAGTCCATAGAAACAATCCAAAACATAGGAATTGGAAAGCTCACACAAAGTGGTTTGTATTTCAGACATCCTTCTTTCTGATAACAGTTGTTGTCCTTGTGAAAGGAAAGTCTGAACCATGGAAATCCCTGGTTTCAGGTGCTCAGTTGAGTTAAAGACTGCAAATAGAGAAACAAACAAACAGAAAACAAGAAAAAAGTGAAGCTTTCTGCAAAAGCAGAACAGCACAAAACCTCATGAATAAAACATACACAAAGCTTGACTGAATATATAAAGAATTAAATAATAGCAAACTTACAGTGAGTATTAGAACCTATAGTTCCACCAATAAGGATCTTCATTACAGTGAGACCTGAAGTGAGCCACAACTAAACCACCTTGCTGCTGCTCAGTTCCCTCCTTTTTTGGCTTGTAACCTGGCCTACTTCCAAAATACTGCCACATAGTGGATGGAGTAGGAATTACTAGGAAAAAAACACTGTCATAACACTGGAGTCACACGAGTATCAGCTATGGCTTCAAGTAGGCCTAAGTTTTAAGAATTTGTTTTATGCCAATATAGAAAATAGACAATAGGCAAGTGGCTTAAAGTTCCAACCACAATAGGCCCAATGAGACCTAAAGAACCAGCACAACAGGCCCAATGACAATGATAATTACAAATCAATACAAATAACTAATCATCAAAATTATTGATCACTGATCGATAATTACAAAAACAATCCCAGAGTACTTTTTAGTGAGATCTCTAAACGTACTAAAAGCCAGGCAGATACTTAACCCCAATTCCAGCTTCTTTAACCAGTAATGTTTAAGACTATTTTAATAATAAAATAGAAAGCATTAAACAACAAATCCAACACTCCTTATTAAATAAAAAATTGACCTTAAATCAAAGTCGCCTGGTGTAGTTGCTTTAGAACATAACTTAGTTGTAGAACAAAGGCTGGAAGCCTTCTACCCACTTCCACAGCCAGAACTAGAAAAATATATTTCCTCAGCAAATTGCACAACCTGTACACTTGACTCAGTTTCCTCTAAAATACTACAAGAAATACTCCCAATTATAATCAGACCTCTTTTAACAATAATACATTCATCCCTTAGCTTAGGGCATGTACCCAAAACCCTTAAATTAGCAGTCATAAAACCTTTAATCAAGAAACCAAATCTCCTAGTCCATCCATGAATAAGAAATTCCTATCTGGATTCAGACCCCATCATAGCACGGTGAAGATTACAAAGATCTCTCTCTTCCCTCTGATCAAGGCTACGTATCTTTATTAGCCCTACTAGACCTCAGTGCAGCCTTTGATACAGTAGTTCACACTATTCCATTAGAAAGATTAGAGAAAATGGTTGGAATCACAGGAACAGCCCTATCGTGGTTCAAATCATATCTAACTGAACGCTATCAGTTTGTAAAGATAAAAGATTTATCTTCAAATTACACAAAAGTAAAATATGGAGTTCCACAATACTCTATTTTAGGACTGCTATTATTTACATTATACATGTTACCACTGGGCAGTTATAAGCAGACATGGCATTCATTTCCATTGTTATGCAGATGACACACAGCTCAATATTTCAGACAAACATGTTGATAAATTTAGATTATAAGACAATGGAGGACTGTGTAAAGGATATAAAACGCTGGATGTCCCATAACTTCCTTCTTCTTAACAGTGACAAAACTGAGGTTCCCCTCTTAGGTCTAAAAGACACTAGAAATAAACTACTTTTATTTAGACTTAACTTTTTCCATTATTCCTGGTCCAGCAGCTAAAAATCATTTGACTGAATAAAGATTTGAATAAAGTAAATCATCACTTACCTGACCGGTGCGACTGGGTAAGGTCTTGTTGTAGCACCTTCTCAATGTTTCAGGAGAGCACAACAGATCCCAGGCAGCAGAGGTGAAGCCTTTCTCTGTGGTAGAGGACCAAACGTCATACCCAATTTCATCACTTTTACTGGTGGTACTATTTCCACATATTTCTCAGACTAGGAGAAGCTGCATTTGCAAACACTAGTAAATGAAACTTCACCTAAATTAATCGGGCTGTCTTACTAATGAGCTAAAAAACACAGTCACTTGTTTGTACATCCAATCACATTTTACCGTGAGTTTGGAAAGCTCAGTCAAGTTAGTTTAATATTGGATCATTAGATATTTACTTTACCCCTCTTCTCACTCACAAACAATGTCCTAAAATCTCAAACATGATTTTTTTTTTTTTTTTTAATGATGGAGAACAGAGAAACTACACTCATTATATTGATGATATTAAATCAGAATAGGCAGAATTCCTGCAACAGGTACCGTTGGTAAAAGACAAAAAATGTGCGGAAACCAAAAACTCTCAGAGCTGCTGGTGTTACTTATAAAGACAAATCAAACCTACTGAAGAACAAAGATGAAATGAAAATCAATGACTAACCTTAACTTCTTCAACAAACAGATATTTTTTTTAACACTTTAGATGTTCTAAACATGCATGTAAGGCATTTTTATAGTGAATAAATCACTACTGTGATACTGTCGTACAATGTGAGCATATAAAGCATATAAATCCAACACATCTGAAATATACTACTACCCTTAGAATAGCTGGATTACAATTTACAAAAAAGTACTTAAAAGGGGCCTGATTTCTTGTGGACCACTAGTGCTTGAAGGTGGGTAAAATTGTCTGCACTCACCCTCTTATTAACGGTACTTACTTGGAGTCCATAGAAACAATCCAAAACATAGGAATTGGAAAGCTCACACAAAGTGGTTTGTATTTCAGACATCCTTCTTTCTGATAACAGTTTATAATCCTGGGTGTTTCCTTGTGAAAGGAAAGTCTGAACCATGGAAATCCCTGGTTTCAGGTGCTCAGTTGAGTTAAGGACTGCAAATAGAGAAACAAACAAACAGAAAACAAGAAAAAAGTGAAGCTTTCTACAAAAGCAGAACAGCACAAAACCTCATGAATAAAACATACACAAGGCTTGACTGAACATATAAAGAATTAAATGATAGCAAACTTACAGTAAGTATTAGAACCTAAAGTTCCACCAAGAAGGATCTTCATTACAGTGAGACCTGAAGTGAGCCACAACTAAACCACCTTTCTGCTGCTCAGTTCCCTCCTTTTTTGGCTTGTAACCTGGCCTACTTCCAATATACTGCCACATAGTGGATGGAGTAGGAATTACTAGGAAAAAAACACTGTCACAACACTGGAGTCACACGAGTGTCAGCTATGACTTCAAGTAGGCCTAAGTTTTAGGATTTTTTTTTATGCCAATATAGAAAATAGACAATAGGCAAGTGGCTTAAAGTTCCAACCACAATAGGCCCAATGAGACCTAAAGAACCAGCACAACAGGCCCAATGACAATGATAATTACAAATCAATACACACAACTAATCATCAAAATTATTGCAACTAAAAAACATTCTGTTAATAGTCATATCTCATATGAAGACTTTTGTATCATTTAAAAAACTAATTTACAAAGTTAATGAGATAATGTTTACATCAATCCTGATGCTTTAAATCTCTCCCACATGGTGAGGTACACGGTTTATTTATTTAACAATGGTATCGGATCGGTTCTGTGTTTCGATCAATAAGTTTATGTATTGGTACGGAACTGAAAAAGGTTAGTGCATCTGTAAATGTAACATAAAGGAAACAGCATATGACAGCATTATTGTAAGGCATTTCTGGCAACTTCACTGAATATGCCTACATTGATAAATCCCCTTAAGTTTCACCCTGATTGGTGAATGTTTAGCATGTCAAATGTATGCTTGAATGTGATTGGCTAATTTCAACCACAATAATTGACATATCAAGCCCTCTGGCCTTCTTGTGACAAATGTCCACCAAACTTGACATGCCATCTCAAAATAATGTGCTGAACAGATTTTGTTAAAATGGGCTTAAGTGTTCAAAAGGTACAGGTTGACATTATTCGTTATAATTATAAATATTGCAGGTATTTTGCTACCAGATATGTGAGGATTGGTAAAAAACATCCTAGAAGTAGAAAGGGATCAAGAAATCAGCCAAAATAAAAGAAGAATTTTGAGTGTAGGACTTACAGGCTAGACGCTATTAAATAAAAACGCTTAATGCTTTGCTGTAACGCCACCGTCAGGCCATTAAATGTCATTTTTCTTGGCTAGGTTTTTCACAGCTGCTGTAACTTGTTTGGTGTTTCTGGGATTTACGGCTCTTTATAGCAGAAGTAAACAGACCCAAAGTGTCATTCACAGTGCTGAGGTAAGATCCAAGCTTCTTTCTGGAGAACAGCTTAATAGGACTGATTACACCTGATTATAAAAATGCAGCCTACCTCGACTGCAGCCTAGACTTTATATCGCAGCTAAAGACACCAATCTGAGTGTATTTACACATAAGTGCACCGATCACCCAACTTTTTTTTATTAAACAGCATCGAAAGACATTGTGAACATTTGTGGATCTTTTAGGTACAATTTAGTCAGACTAGGGTCCAAAATGGCTAGTCACTGGGGTGATGCCTCTAAAAGCACATGTTGGTAACGTTTGGAAAGAGGACACAGTTGTACCATAGTTTGAAGCTTCTTAGGGTACTTAGTAATAAAAAGTACTTCTGTGTCCTCCAGACTCTGTGTGACAGCGGAGTACAGCAGCTCCGCTGTGGCAGATGGAGGCCCTGCAATAGGTTGTGAGAAATGCCCAGCACCTATTTAAAATTTAAATTTTTATTTACATTTATTTCAGTGGACTTTGTTTAACTTACAATTCATAAAGTAATGTGAAGGAAAGGACACTCTCCCTCTCTATGGAGTTCACTTTTTCTGTATTAGAGAGTCTAATACAATGTCTTTAATATTCAGCCTCTAATTCACTCACTATTAAGGGCACAGAAGCCATTTACTTGAATAGAAAAGTACACTCCTATATAGAGAGAAGGAATCCGTTTGGAAGAAACAGACATCTTTACCTCTGGTGTGTAAAGAAGTGATACAGGAGGTCATTCCTGCTGGTACTATTATATTTTTCAGTTCATCTGCTTTTGCCAGGCCTGCTGACAACTGAACTGTCAGTCAGCGTCCCCACTTATCCATTCATGAGTCTTTCTGCTCATTTATCTCAGCTGCTGTACCTGTTGACATTTGGACATTAATGCATGTGGCTGCTATGATGATTTAAGTATAAATCACTTTAAGGATAAGGTGTGATTTCACTTCTCTGCATTTCTCTCCATAACAGTACATTTTATGTAAATGTGTCACATTCTTATTGGGGTGAGGGAGGCAGGCAATGGACAACAGCTGGGGTCTACCTGGGGGGGGACTGGTCCTAAGCTTGAAAGGCATGAAGGCATATGCCTTCTTCTGCAGACATGGTAGGCCTGGCTGCTCACAACCATTGGAATGCTAATAAACCTAGCATGAGACAATGGGGAGAATACAGAGATAGAAAATGTCATGACATGAATGTAATAATGGAAATAATGCCATGAAATAAATACCACTGAAATCCTTCACTTGGTAGGGGTCCTATCAGTGGATGTAAAAACCATACAAAGCATGACATCCTGCCCTTCTATTACACAGAAAGGAAGACAAATTTAGTTCAAATGAGAGCTGTCTTATGTTCAAACTGGGGCCAGGTTCTGTGCAGTAACTGCATCATTACATTTGCATCCATGAACTGACAGTCCTTCCTAGTGCTCATGTCAGTCATGTTTACACAAATAACACATATGTGACAGAAGAGATTCAAAATAATCTTATTAGTTTAAATTAAAACCTATGTCTAGCTTAGACCTTAGCCTAGACAAGCCACTGACCATTGTAATAAATGTAATAAAATAGGACTATAATAAATGTAAAACAATAGAAGCAGCGAGCTAGATGATGGGGGCTGTTAATGTTTTAATAGAACTAATTACATTCATTTATCCAGACATTACATGCTCTAAAATGCATTTTAAATGAGACGCCCACACATTGCTGGATCCCCTAACAGATATCTCCATAATGCACTCAGTCTCTAATGTTGTTGAACTGTGCAGGTTTAGTGTGAAGTAGCGTACGGTGATTGAGTTCGGAAAAAAGTCGGGTCTACTGGCCTCCAAGTGGGTTGTCCTCACAACTGCACAACTATACGCTTTGACTTTGGCTAGTAGTGATAGTAACAGTAATCCACGGATGAGGTTGTTTACAGTGGCACTACTACTGCATAGAAGTAAGTAATTAATGCAGAACTGCTGTAACACACAGTATTGTGCAAAAGATGACTAGAGCAGAACAGGCAGTGGTGGAAATGCAGTACAGGTGATATACAGATGTACAATGATGCTGAGTAACAGATTAATTTGATGGTTCGTGTAGATTTGTACAATCTGATGGCTGTAGGAAGAAATGACCTGTGAAGGTGTTTTTCCTGCAGCAAGGTCTGCTGCCCATTGTCTGCTCTCTGTCCCTGTTGTGTTTTGTGGACTGGGTGAGTTTTTCATGATCACAGACACTTTTGCCAGCATCCCATTACCCTCTCCAGCACCATCTCCACTGTGTCCAGTTTAGCCCCCAGGACTGAGTCGGTCAGTATAATGATCTTTTTCAGTCTGTTTGGGTCTTTTGTTGCAATACTGCTGTTGTAATACTGCTGTAATACTGTAAAGTAGTGCTGGCTTTGGCCCTTCTTGTACATCTTGTCCATGTTCACTTCCCATCCCAACTTGTCCCACAGATGAACATCCAAATATAGTCCAAGACTAAGCTTAATCCCTGTGCAGGAAATCCCCTGTAGTTTCATGGTTCTTTCTTTCAAAAGTCTGGAATTTCATCTTCATACTGGATTTATATCACTGTATACTTTTTATCATCACCTACATTTGTATAAAACTAATTCTAACTGAAAATGATTCTGATCTGCTTTTTTGGGGGCATTTTCATCTTGGTAAATTTAACACAGTATTAATTGGCACTGTTTTTCTTTTTGCATTTTGTTGTACAGTAGACTAAATGTTTGGGGCAAATTATCTGTCATTCAGTCTTCTGTTGTCACATTTTATATTAAATCTACAGTTCTGGCAAGTGATTTGGCACAGTGGCACTCATATTTATGTGGTCACTTTTGTAAATGTTGTAAAACACCTTTATATTAGATTGCTACATAATGATTACAGATTGTTTATTATTGTTTATAGATGTTTTGTGAGAAGACCTGAATTGTGGGTGATTTAGGGTGAAACTAGAGGAAATGGAATCAGAGAGAGTGGTCATCCAGAATACAGATGCTCAACAAAGAAGCCACTTATGAGCAGCACTTTGAGTCCTAAGCCTCAGGCTTCACATTTTGGGATATCACTCAATGGTGTTGGTTGCTTTACTACTGACGACTCAATTATTGACTTGCCTAACTGTGCAGAGGCAAAGGAGGCTGGTGGTGTATTAAGTATGCGTAAGCTTTTACCTGAGACACATACATGATTTACACTGGGAGACCTGAACAGCAAGCAAGCTTTGGGCAGAAACCTCATTTCTTTCTGCATTATTTTAGACTGCAGATGTATGTTTTAAAATGGTGGATATTCTACTATGACCGAATTACAGAGAAATAAAAGAGGCAAGATGTTAAAACTAAGGATGTTCAGTAGTTCAGGAGTGACTAACACTTGTTTCTGTCTGTTTGTGTGTAGGGAACAGAGAAAAAGGGAAGTCGGCTACAATGAGCCCCCTGGTAAGAACTCAGCACTTTTGTCAGGTTTGGCTGTTTTGATATGTGATTAATAACAACATTCACTTCCTTTCTCGCTAGTTTATTACCAGGCTTCTGCAAAACACACCCTAATTACTATTATTTTATGATACCCCATTCACATGAAATAATTTTGTAGAATATGCAATGATATTACAGTCATTTGCATCCATGTTGTTTTTTTAAGGAGGAAAATTTGGTATTTACAGTATCATGCAAAAGTATTAGGCACTTGATAATATAACACAATTTAACAAAGCAATCAAGACCGCACCTCACTGATATTCTGGATGCATCATATATAAATCACCCTATAAAATACAACTAGCACAAATACATCTTTTTTAAAGTTAAGGGCTTTAAAAATTGGCATGCAGTGTAGAATCAGGTGAATATGTTGGGCAGTATTCATCAAGTATGCATCATTATGGCCCTTTTAGGGAAGATCGTCTGTAGATCGGTTCAGGAATTGATCCAATATAAAGTGAAGTGCATTAAAAATGAGTCGGTTCTCACTCTGTGTGGCCAGGTCATCTGATAGTACACCAGCCTGGTCCCACAAAGCCCTGCAGGTTCTTGTAAGATGGTTCCACTGTGGTCTTATTTCTTCCACAAGTAGAGCCTCTACCTCGATAAGTCTCTCCAGCTGCATCACCTTGCCAAAAACCTTCTTCATGTCTAAGTGTTTCAGAGGATATAGGTAGGGCTAGCTTGTATTGGGGTTTACAGTAAACATGGGGCATTGGTAAAGACACAGGAATAAAGACGAGGGAACATTATTTTTTTCCTATTAAACTGTATTGTAATCCAATAGTACATTTTTTAGTACAACTTGACATTCAGCATTGCTCACAGTCTGAAATAACAAAAAAAATAAAAGTCAAATCGTATTCGAACAAATATTCTAAACTGCTGAATCAGATAAGAAATGATCACTTAATAAACAATAAGTATTAACATTCAGTTCTAGCAGGAATAGTTTTTAAGGAACATTACGTTCTAGAGAATATGCACACAGTTGTCTGCCTGTCTGTCCTGATAACACAGGCAACGTGTGACTGGTTTTGCATCTGCATTGTGGAGGAAAAAAAGCAGAACCACTGTGACAGTTAATCAGAGGAGTCGGGCGTTCAGTCACTTCCTCCTGACTCTGTGGAACATGGTCACTCTGTGAGGTTCAAAGCACAGTTTAGTGCAAGTGGGCAAAAAAGGGGTTACAAATGTAATTGTCTTCATGGTCAGAATGTGCACATTTCTATGGTCTAAAACAAATGAAACATAGACCTAAATAGCACATAGACCTCTTTCCTTTGAAAGTCTGAGTTTAATGACTTCAAATGAAGAGTCACTAAAATGGTTCATGTCAAAATTTACATACCAGAATACCAAGGCCAGATTGGGCGTTCTGTTGCCAGAAGGTCTTCAACCGAATCTACAGGTTCTGTGCTGGCGGCAAGATCCTTATGGCACCAGACAGCTTTTTCTTATCTTTTACAATTCAGCTTCGGATCTTGTGTCGCTGTTTGTTACTGGTACTATCTGGGTAGTGGATTATTCTCAGCACTGCAGTAACACTGACAGGGTGGTGGCGTGTTGGTGTGTGTTGCACCGGTGCGAGTGGGTCAGACACACAGCTCAGTGTCACTAAGAATAGTCCACCAACCACAAATATCCAGCCAACAACGTCCTGTGACCAACTATCATTCTTGGCTTACATTACAAATCTGACTCACTCATGCTAGATTCTTTTCTACAACATCTGGAAATCAACTCTTGGATAGTCTTGTGGAGGTCCTGAATACTAAAGAAAAAGGTAAAGGTGTGCTGGCAAAGTACACAGGAAAAAAAGGTGGATTACAGTATGTAACTGTACAACTACCAAGTGCTCCTATATGGTTAGTGGAACTGATCAAATGGAAAATGTGCAGAAACAATGAGGTGGTTTTATTGAACATGCTCACTAGAGTATAAACACAGTATAAAGATTATATAGGGGTTTAAGTGCACAGTGTGGAAGGGGCACTTTGCTCCATGTCAAAATGTATTTGGACTTGAAATTACCTAAAGTACTTACAACTTAATGCTATAGTCACAGATTTTACATTTTAAAATTTATTTCACAAGTTCATGATGTCTGGGAGGCAACCTGAACAAGGCTACTTACCAGTTACTCAATATAGATCCCCCCTTTTCCAACATTTTGACAGAGAAAGCCACATCACTTAAGCAATGAGAAAGCAATTATACATATCATTTTAAGTTTGTTGCCATGGTCCCTCTAGTAGTTAAAAGGGCAGGTGTTAAAATATACTTGTAAAAAACAGCAAGATGACTCGAGGCAAAAAGCTGTTAAATATGGCAGTGCCTGCCCCTGTTTGATTTCTGCCACCCCGCTGCACCCACAGCATTTATATCAGATGTCAAGAATACAAATATGAAGTTTAAGAACACCACCAATATGGTAAAAGACTTAACCGTGTGTTCGACAATACACAATTACCTCACATTTTGTAGAACGCCCCTTTGCATGCATACCTGAGAGAAAAGGCTTAATGCAAGTTTTGTATTTCTGGGAATGTCTAAGGCAGCTTCTGCAGATAGCGCCAATATCCACACACTATATCAGTGCAGAAGAACTTTCCATTTGTCTCTCTGGCTGCAGCCTATGTTGATGTCCCACAGATTCCTTTTCCATGTACCTGTAACACAATGTCACTATCAAATACATACAAAAAGTAAATCCTGCTTCACTATGTACAGTCCAAAGTGTTTTGACAAATATCTTACTGGCTTGGTCTTCTCACGAATGTACTCAACAAATGTTGCTACATCTTTATCACTGGCCAGAAAAATGCCATCAAAAAATGGCTGTTCCTCTAAAGAAAACGTTAAAGATAATAGAGATACTCCCTAGAGATTCTGACAGTTTAAAGTTATCAAAAATAACAATCCTTATAGTTAAACGATAAACGATATAGTTTTCAGTTTCCATCTGCAGACACAGCAACTGTATCTAGGGTGCAAACTGGGCAAGAGAAGTGGTCAATGCAACAGAATTTTTCTTTTTTATGATGACATGTTCATTCAAGGAAAGCTTTTTGGAAGATACACAAATTGCCACAAATGTTCCCATTCTGGAATTAGGAAAATACTGAACAACAGTGGCATGCTAATTACAGACCTAAACAAAAAAGGACAAGTGGCTTTTCAACAGTCTCACCCTTGCAAATTGTTGTGAACAACATTTTAGGTGTGAAAAATACATACCAATAACTGGGTGTACATTTACATCCGCAAAGCATTGTTCACTAGCTGATGCTTCAGATGTTCTCGCAGTTTTTTTTCATGCATTTTCATACATACACAGAACATGTAAATCAACATGACATGTGTTTCCTCATAGAGGATGGGAAGCTGAACCATTTTTTGTTATTGCTCAGCGACTCATAAAAAAATTATTTTACAAAATGACCTGTTGAGGAGGGACAAGGCACTGGTGACCACTGTGTCTATCAGGGGGGTCAATGTGGACACTGTGGAGGACTACAAATATCTGGGAGTTTACACTGACAATTAACTAGACTGGGCTAAGAACACTAAGCCCTTCAATAACTGCCAGAATATGCTCAGGATCTTCTATGAGTCTGTGGTGGCAAGTGCAAGTGCATGCTGGGACAGGCTGAGAGTGGCACCAACAGACTGAACAAACTGATCCAAAAGGCCAGTGATGATGTGGGTGTGAAGTTGGACTCGCTGATAGCAGTGTAAACTGGGAGGATGCTGTATAAGCTGCATGCCATTACGGATATTGGCTCCCACCCACTCTACAACACTGTGATGAGACACAGGATTCAGTGCAAGACTCATTCCACCAAAATGCACCACAGAGCACCACAGGTCATTCCTAGGTCATCAAACTCCTCCCTCAATGTGTGACACTGTGGTTCATCAGAAAAATACTCAATTTATACTGTTCATATGTGCAATAATAACGGTAATGCAATTCATTTAAATATGTGCAATAACTCAGTGGTGCAATAATTTCAATATATAAACATTATTTCACACCAGACCAGGTGATTTAGAGCAGCAAGGGACGATTACCCAGACATGGACTGATCATAATCATAGACACTAACTAGCTTTTTTCCCAGTGGTGATCTTCACTGAAGTTCTCTATTAGTCAAGGACTGGGTTTAATGCAAGTCTGGGAAACCAGATAGTTCTAACATTCAGACAGTTAACATTAAATAATCAAATTAGCCCATTTTCACAAAACATGTAAAATCCTGTAATTCTAAGGTCACATGGTGTGTGTTTCTGTACTGTGTTTACATTTGTTAACTGAGGGAGTATAAAAACTCACCTGTGACTGCCTGTCCACGTGTGTACCTGGTCCCTGCAAGAGGCAGAGAAAGATCATGAGAATCAATGATGAATAGATGTTCAAAGCTGTAAAAAAGAGAAAAATCATAATTACTCACAATTAGATCCAGTATGAAAGCAGTTAGTACAGCATACTTCCCCATTCCCATAACATATTTAATCACTGATGATGTTCAGACAATCCCATTTTCATTTTAATATGAATGTGACATTAGCGCAGTTAACATTAGCTAGCTAGCTAGTTTTCTAGTCACATCACTAGCCAGCTATACCCAGTACCTCTATTAGCTCAGCGTACACATCAGGTGCAGGCTAGACAGCAGCGAATGCAGGCCGGTCAGATAGCTAGGCATCTTTTTCCCCGCACAAAAGCCACGACAACTTGAGATCTCTAGCCAGCACATTGTGACAACCACAGAAAAACACCAGCTGCTTTATCTAGCAAGCGCTCCTCACTAGCCACCTAGCGCTAGCTAGCAAATGTACGAGCTCAGCTGACTCCTCACTCTACACTAATGAATGAGTAGACAGTGTCTCCCATTCACTTATCTTCGTATAAGCTTTTGGTAAGAGATATGTTAGAAGAACCTCTGATTTAACCACCAAACTATACGAGAATGGCCACAACTACAGCTCGCTGTGTACCTGATGCTATGTTAGAGGCCGCATTAGCCTAGCCACCTAGCTAGCTGTTATTTACGTAACGTACCTGAAGCTACGTAGCTACCATCATCAGCTCAGCTGACATCTCAGGTATACGTACTACAGGGCATGTGATTGAGGGCAGCTAGCTAGATAAATCACCCTTAATCAGTAGAAAGTATCCAGTTCCCCTATATCTTAAACCTAAAAAGTGGTCAGAAGTACGTATATCCCATGAGACCAGGCTGATTATTTCACTTATCAATTCAAACAATAAAGATAGATATATACAGGTAAATAGATATATAGATATATAGATAGATGATATAGATATACAGATAGATATATAGATAGATATATCGGCATAACATATAAAATCATGAAATGTAATTTATGGTAACAGTAAATTACTATTAGGCCCACATTTAAAGATTTGGGATTACTGAAAGAACCCTGTTGATGACAGGAGTGATTTTACTGTGTTCAGGTGTTGGTGCAAGTGTGTATCCATGAGTAAACTCAGGTCAGCTCAGTTCAGTTGAGACAGTCAGAGAAACAGCTGCTGCTGGAACTTTAGAACTGTGTCTTTATGATGTAATAATGTTCTATTATCAATCATTCTATTAAACTCCCAGTCGCTCCTCTGATCCTCCAGCTGCAGACATCTAACCAGCACCATCTCCACACATCAGGACAGCAAATGTAGGACAAACAGTCTTTTTATTATTCCTGTCCGCCGTGGCAGTGTGCTTTAGTCTTGAGGTTGCTGAACTGACTGGGTTTTTAAAGTCTGCTGCTGATGTGTGTTTTCATTTTAACTGGGTAAAAGTTGTAATGTTGAGAAGCTGATGATGTTTATGGGATGGTGGACAGACTCAGTTAATTAGGTTTGCTAGTAGTGAAGAATTTAATCTATCGATCTATGTAGGATTAGACAGGTAGAAAAATGGATAAGTAAGAAACAGTTACAAAGAAAATAAAGATAGAAGAAGTAGACAAACATACAGACAATTATGTACATAGATAGATAAAGAGAGAGAGAGAGCTAGCTGAACTAAAGATGGACTAAAGATGCTTGAAATAAAAAAAGAGAAACATCCTGACTGTTCTACAATTTCTCCAAATGGATAAAAACAATGACGGGTTAATAAACACACAACTAGCTAGCTAGATAAGTAGACAGATAAATAATTAAATAGACAAATTTCTGCTCTCAGTATAAGAGGTAAGGAGTCATTTCATTTAAATGATTATTAATATTTTTCTATTTACATGATAAACAGCATTAACTGATTCCCTCTTTTTATTATAGGAACCTGTGGTTGAAATGAAACAAGGACAAACACTCTGACTGTCCTACAATTTCACCAACTGGATAAAAAAAAAGATGGGCTAATTGACACATAGCTAGCTAGACAAACTGACAGATAAATAATTAGATAGATTAATTTCTCAGAGTTTTCTGCCCTCAGTATAAAAGGTAAGGGCTAATTCAATTAAATAAACTCTTAATAGTTTTCTATTTACATGATAAACAGAATTATCTTTTTTTTTCATTACAGGAACCTGTGTTTCAAATGAAACAAAGACAAACACACTGACTGTCCTACAATTTTACCAACTAGATAAAAAAAAATGACGGGATAAAAGACACATAGCTAGCTAGATAAACAAACAGATAAATAGTTAGATAATTTTTTTTGTTTTTGGCATTTAGCTGACACACTTATCCAGAGCGACTTACAGGGTTATTCGTATACAGAGGTGGGCCAATGTAGTGTTAGGAGTCTTGCCCAAGGACTCTTATTAGTGTAGCGCAGCATACGGTCACCCAGACTGGGAATCGAACCCTCCATCTCTCACATGGTGTAATAGCTCACTGGCAGATAGTGGTGTCATCTGTTGCGCCACACCAACCACGCCATGCTTGAATTTCTCCAAGTTTTCTCCACTCAGTGAAAAACGTAAGGGCTAATTCAATTAAATAAATTAATATTTTTCTAATTACATGACAAACAGCATTATCTGATTTCTTTTTTTATCACAGGAATCTGTGTTTGAAATGAAACAATGACAAAACACCCTGACTGTCCTACAAATTCTCCAAATGGATAAAAAAAATGATGGGTTCACAGACACATAGCTAGCTAGCTAGATAAATAGACAGATAAATAGTTCGATAGATAAATTTCTCAGTTTTCAGCTCTCAGTATAAGAGGTAAGGGGTAATTAAATTAAGTAAAAAAAACTTGATATTTTTCTATTTGCATGATAAACAGCATTAACTGATTCCCTCTTTTTTATTACAGGAACCTGTGTTTGAAATGAAACAAGGACAAACACCCTGACTGTCCTACAAATTATCCAAATGGATAAAAAAAATGATGGGTTAATAGACACACAGCTAGCTAGCTAGATAGATTGAAAGATAAATTGTTAAAGGTAAGGGCTAATTCAATTAAACAAATTAATATTTTTCTATTTACATGATAAACAGCATTAACTGATTCCCTCTTTCTATTACAGGAACCCATGTTTGAAATGAAACCACCCTGACTGTCCTACAAATTCTCAAAATAAATAATAATAATAAAAAAATGACGGGTTAATAAACACATAGCTAGATAGATAGATAAATTGACAGATAAATAGTTAGATAGATGAATTTGTCAGAGTTTTGAGCCCTCAGTAAAAGAGGTAAGGGGTATTTTAATTAAAGTAATTCTTTATATTTTTCTATTTACATGATAAACAGCATTATCTGATTTCTTTTTTTTATTACAGGAACCTGTGTTTGAAATGAAACAAAGACAAAAACCCTGACTGTCCTAAAATTTCACCATCTGGATAAAAAAAATGACAGGTCAATTGTCACATAGCTAGATAGCTAGATAAATAGACAGATAAATAGTTAGATAGATAAATTTCTCTGTGTTTTCTGCCCTCAGTATAAGAGGTAAGGGCTAATTCAATTAAATAAACTCTTAATATTTTTCTATTTACATAATAAACAGCATTATCTGATTTATTTTTTCATTACAGGAACCTGTGTTTGAAGACAAACACCTTGACTGTCCTACAAATTCTCCAAATGGATGAAAAACAAAATTACGGGTTAATTGACACATAGGTAGATAGCTAGATAAATAGACAGATAAATAGTTAGATAGATTAATTTCTCAGAGTTTTGTGCTCAAGGTATAAGAGGTAAGAGGTAATTCAATTAAAATAATTAATATTTTTATATTTACATGATAAACAGCATTAACTGATTCCCTCTTTTTATTACAGGAACCTGTGTTTGAAATGAAACAAGGACAAACACCCTGACTGTCCTACAAATTATCCAAATGGATAAAAAAAATGATGGGTTAATAGACACATAGCTAACATAGATTGAAAGAAAAATAGTTAAAGGTAAGGGCTAATTCAATTAAACAAATTAATATTTTTCTATTTACATGATAAACAGCATTATCTGATTTCTTTTTTTTATTACAGGAACCTGTGTTTGAAATGAAACAAAGACAAACACCTTGACTGTCCTACAAATTCTCCAAATGGCTGAAAAAAAAAATTACGGGTTAATTAACACATAGGTAGATAGCTAGATAAATAGACAGATAAATAGTTAGATAGATTAATTTCTCAGAGTTTTGTGCTCCAAGTATAAGAGGTAAGAGGTAATTCAATTAAAATAATTAATATTTTTATATTTACATAATAAACAGCATTAACTGATTCCCTCTTTTTATTACAGGAACCTGTGTTTGAAATGAAACAAGGACAAACACCCTGACTGTCCTACAAATTATCCAAATGGATAAAAAAAATGATGGGTTAATCGACACATAGCTAGCTAGATAGATAGATTGAAAGATAAATAGTTAAAGGTAAGGGCTAATTCAATTAAACAAATTAATATTTTTCTATTTACATGATAAACAGCATTAACTGATTCCCTCTTTCTATTACAGGAACCCATATTTGAAATTAAACAGACAACCACCCTGATTGTCCTACAAATTCTGCAAATAAATAATAATAATATAAAAATGACGGGTTAATAAACACATAGCTAGCTAGATAGATAAATTGACAGATAAATAGTTAGACAGATGAATTTGTCAGAGTTTTGAGCCCTCAGTAAAAGAGGTAAGGGGTATTTTAACTAAAGTAATTCTTTATATTTTCTATTTACATGATAAACAGCATTATCTGATTTCTTTTTTTTTTACAGGAACCTGTGTTTGAAATGAAACAAAGACAAACACCCTGACTGTCCTAAAATTTCACCATCTGGATAAAAAACAATGACAGGTCAATTGTCACATAGCTAGATAGCTAGATAAATAGACAGATAAATAGTTAGATAGATAAATTTCTCTGTGTTTTCTGCCCTCAGTATAAGAGGTAAGGGCTAATTCAATTAAATAAACTCTTAATATTTTTCTATTTACATAATAAACAGCATTATCTGATTTATTTTTTCATTACAGGAACCTGTGTTTGAAGACAAACACCTTGACTGTCCTACAAATTCTCCAAATGGATGAAAAACAAAATTACGGGTTAATTGACACATAGGTAGATAGCTAGATAAATAGACAGATAAATAGTTAGATAGATTAATTTCTCAGAGTTTTGTGCTCAAGGTATAAGAGGTAAGAGGTAATTCAATTAAAATAATTAATATTTTTATATTTACATGATAAACAGCATTAACTGATTCCCTCTTTTTATTACAGGAACCTGTGTTTGAAATGAAACAAGGACAAACACCCTGACTGTCCTACAAATTATCCAAATGGATAAAAAAATGATGGGTTAATAGACACATAGCTAACATAGATTGAAAGATAAATAGTTAAAGGTAAGGGCTAATTCAATTAAACAAATTAATATTTTTCTATTTAAATGATAAACAGCATTAACTGATTCCCTCTTTCTATTACAGGAACCCATGTTTGAAATGAAACAGACAACCACCCTGACTGTCCTACAAATTCTCTAAAAAAATAATAATAATTAAAAAATGACGGGTTAATAAACACATAGCTAGATAGATAGATAAATTGACAGATAAATAGTTAGATAGATCAATTTGTCAGAGTTTTGAGCCCTCAGTAAAAGAGGTAAGGGGTATTGTAATTAAAGTAATTCTTTATATTTTTCTATTTACATGATAAATAGCATTTTCTGACTTCTTTTTTTTATTACAGGAACCTGTGTTTGAAATGAAACAAAGACAAACACCTTGACTGTCCTACAAATTCTCCAAATGGATGAAAAAAAAAAATTACGGGTTAATTAACACATAGGTAGATAGCTAGATAAATAGACAGATAAATAGTTAGATAGATGAATTTCTCAGAGGTTTGTGCTCCAAGTATAAGAGGTAAGAGGTAATTCAATTAAAATAATTAATATTTTTATATTTACATGATAAACAGCATTAACTGATTCCCTCTTTTTATTACAGGAACCTGTGTTTGAAATGAAACAAGGACAAACACCCTGACTGTCCTACAAATTCTCAAAATAAATAATAATAATAAAAAAATGACGGGTTAATAAACACATAGCTAGCTAGATAGATAAATTGACAGATAAATAGTTAGATAGATGAATTTGTCAGAGTTTTGAGCCCTCAGTAAAAGAGGTAAGGGGTATTTTAATTAAAGTAATTCTTTATATTTTTCTATTTACATAATAAACAGCATTATCTGATTTCTTTTTTTTATTACAGGAACCTGTGTTTGAAATGAAACAAAGACAAACACCCTGACTGTCCTAAAATTTCACCATCTGGATAAAAAAAATGACAGGGTCAATTGTCACATAGCTAGATAGCTAGATAAATAGACAGATAAATAGTTAGATAGATAAATTTCTCTGTGTTTTCTGCCCTCAGTATAAGAGGTAAGGGCTAATTCAATTAAATAAACTCTTTATATTTTTCTATTTACATGATAAACAGCATTATCTGATTTCTTTTTTTTTTACAGGAACCTGTGTTTGAAATGAAACAAAGACAAAAACCCTGACTGTCCTAAAATTTCACCATCTGGATAAAAAAAATGACAGGTCAATTGTCACATAGCTAGATAGCTAGATAAATAGACAGATAAATAGTTAGACAGATAAATTTCTCTGTGTTTTCTGCCCTCAGTATAAGAGGTAAGGGCTAATTCAATTAAATGAACTCTTAATATTTTTCTATTTACATAATAAACAGCATTATCTGATTTATTTTTTCATTACAGGAACCTGTGTTTGAAGACAAACACCTTGACTGTCCTACAAATTCTCCAAATGGATGAAAAAAAAAATTACGGGTTAATTGACACATAGGTAGATAGCTAGATAAACAGACAGATAAATAGTTAGATAGATGAATTTCTCCGAGTTTTGTGCTCCAAGTATAAGAGGTAAGAGGTAATTCAATTAAAATAATTAATATTTTTATATTTACATGATAAACAGCATTAACTGATTCCCTCTTTTATTACAGGAACCTGTGTTTGAAATGAAACAAGGACAAACACCCTGACTGTCCTACAAATTATCCAAATGGATAAAAAAAATGATGGGTTAATAGACACATAGCTAACATAGATTGAAAGATAAATAGTTAAAGGTAAGGGCTAATTCAATTAAACAAATTAATATTTTTCTATTTAAATGATAAACAGCATTAACTGATTCCCTCTTTCTATTACAGGAACCCATGTTTGAAATGAAACAGACAACCACCCTGACTGTCCTACAAATTCTCTAAAAAAATAATAATAATTAAAAAATGACGGGTTAATAAACACATAGCTAGATAGATAGATAAATTGACAGATAAATAGTTAGATAGATCAATTTGTCAGAGTTTTGAGCCCTCAGTAAAAGAGGTAAGGGGTATTGTAATTAAAGTAATTCTTTATATTTTTCTATTTACATGATAAATAGCATTTTCTGACTTCTTTTTTTTATTACAGGAACCTGTGTTTGAAATGAAACAAAGACAAACACCTTGACTGTCCTACAAATTCTCCAAATGGATGAAAAAAAAAATTACGGGTTAATTAACACATAGGTAGATAGCTAGATAAATAGACAGATAAATAGTTAGATAGATGAATTTCTCAGAGGTTTGTGCTCCAAGTATAAGAGGTAAGAGGTAATTCAATTAAAATAATTAATATTTTTATATTTACATGATAAACAGCATTAACTGATTCCCTCTTTTTATTACAGGAACCTGTGTTTGAAATGAAACAAGGACAAACACCCTGACTGTCCTACAAATTCTCAAAATAAATAATAATAATAAAAAAATGACGGGTTAATAAACACATAGCAAGCTAGATAGATAAATTGACAGATAAATAGTTAGATAGATGAATTTGTCAGAGTTTTGAGCCCTCAGTAAAAGAGGTAAGGGGTATTTTAATTAAAGTAATTCTTTATATTTTTCTATTTACATAATAAACAGCATTATCTGATTTCTTTTTTTTATTACAGGAACCTGTGTTTGAAATGAAACAAAGACAAACACCCTGACTGTCCTAAAATTTCACCATCTGGATAAAAAAAATGACAGGGTCAATTGTCACATAGCTAGATAGCTAGATAAATAGACAGATAAATAGTTAGATAAATTTCTCTGTGTTTTCTGCCCTCAGTATAAGAGGTAAGGGCTAATTCAATTAAATAAACTCTTAATATTTTTCTATTTACATAATAAACAGCATTATCTGATTTATTTTTTCATTACAGGAACCTGTGTTTGAAGACAAACACCTTGACTGTCCTACAAATTCTCCAAATGGATGAAAAAAAAAAATTACGGGTTAATTGACACATAGGTAGATAGCTAGATAAATAGACAGATAAATAGTTAGATAGATTAATTTCTCAGAGTTTTGTGCTCAAGGTATAAGAGGTAAGAGGTAATTCAATTAAAATAATTAATATTTTTATATTTACATGATAAACAGCATTAACTGATTCCCTCTTTTTATTACAGGAACCTGTGTTTGAAATGAAACAAGGACAAACACCCTGACTGTCCTACAAATTATCCAAATGGATAAAAAAATGATAGGTTAATAGACACATAGCTAACATAGATTGAAAGATAAATAGTTAAGGTTAGGGCTAATTCAATTAAACAAATTAATATTTTTCTATTTACATGATAAACAGCATTAACTGATTCCCTCTTTCTATTACAGGAACCCATGTTTGAAATGAAACAGACAACCACCCTGACTGTCCTACAAATTCTCTAAAAAAATAATAATAATTAAAAAATGACGGGTTAATAAACACATAGCTAGATAGATAGATAAATTGACAGATAAATAGTTAGATAGATCAATTTGTCAGAGTTTTGAGCCCTCAGTAAAAGAGGTAAGGGGTATTGTAATTAAAGTAATTCTTTATATTTTTCTATTTACATGATAAATAGTATTTTCTGACTTATTTTTTTTATTACAGGAACCTGTGTTTGAAATGAAACAAAGACAAACACCTTGACTGTCCTACAAATTCTCCAAATGGATGAAAAAAAAAATTACGGGTTAATTAACACATAGGTAGATAGCTAGATAAATAGACAGATAAATAGTTAGATAGATGAATTTCTCAGAGGTTTGTGCTTCAAGTATAAGAGGTAAGAGGTAATTCAATTAAAATAATTAATATTTTTATATTTACATGATAAACAGCATTAACTGATTCCCTCTTTTTATTACAGGAACCTGTGTTTGAAATGAAACAAGGACAAACACCCTGACTGTCCTACAAATTCTCAAAATAAATAATAATAATAAAAAAATGACGGGTTAATAAACACATAGCTAGCTAGATAGATAAATTGACAGATAAATAGTTAGATAGATGAATTTGTCAGAGTTTTGAGCCCTCAGTAAAAGAGGTAAGGGGTATTTTAATTAAAGTAATTCTTTATATTTTTCTATTTACATAATAAACAGCATTATCTGATTTCTTTTTTTTATTACAGGAACCTGTGTTTGAAATGAAACAAAGACAAACACCCTGACTGTCCTAAAATTTCACCATCTGGATAAAAAAAATGACAGGTCAATTGTCACATAGCTAGATAGCTAGATAAATAGACAGATAAATAGTTAGATAAATTTCTCTGTGTTTTCTGCCCTCAGTATAAGAGGTAAGGGCTAATTCAATTAAATAAACTCTTTATATTTTTCTATTTACATGATAAACAGCATTATCTGATTTCTTTTTTTTTTACAGGAACCTGTGTTTGAAATGAAACAAAGACAAAAACCCTGACTGTCCTAAAATTTCACCATCTGGATAAAAAAACTGACAGGTCAATTGTCACATAGCTAGATAGCTAGATAAATAGACAGATAAATAGTTAGATAGATAAATTTCTCTGTGTTTTCTGCCCTCAGTATAAGAGGTAAGGGCTAATTCAATTAAATAAACTCTTAATATTTTTCTATTTACATAATAAACAGCATTATCTGATTTATTTTTTCATTACAGGAACCTGTGTTTGAAGACAAACACCTTGACTGTCCTACAAATTCTCCAAATGGATGAAAAACAAAATTACGGGTTAATTGACACATAGGTAGATAGCTAGATAAATAGACAGATAAATAGTTAGACAGATTAATTTCTCAGAGTTTTGTGCTCAAGGTATAAGAGGTAAGAGGTAATTCAATTAAAATAATTAATATTTTTATATTTACATGATAAACAGCATTAACTGATTCCCTCTTTTTATTACAGGAACCTGTGTTTGAAATGAAACAAGGACAAACACCCTGACTGTCCTACAAATTATCCAAATGGATAAAAAAATGATGGGTTAATAGACACATAGCTAACATAGATTGAAAGATAAATAGTTAAAGGTAAGGGCTAATTCAATTAAACAAATTAATATTTTTCTATTTACATGATAAACAGCATTAACTGATTCCCTCTTTCTATTACAGGAACCCATGTTTGAAATGAAACAGACAACCACCCTGACTGTCCTACAAATTCTCTAAAAAAATAATAATAATTAAAAAATGACGGGTTAATAAACACATAGCTAGATAGATAGATAAATTGACAGATAAATAGTTAGATAGATCAATTTGTCAGAGTTTTGAGCCCTCAGTAAAAGAGGTAAGGGGTATTGTAATTAAAGTAATTCTTTATATTTTTCTATTTACATGATAAATAGCATTTTCTGACTTCTTTTTTTATTACAGGAACCTGTGTTTGAAATGAAACAAAGACAAACACCTTGACTGTCCTACAAATTCTCCAAATGGATGAAAAAAAAAATTACGGGTTAATTAACACATAGGTAGATAGCTAGATAAATAGACAGATAAATAGTTAGATAGATGAATTTCTCAGAGGTTTGTGCTCCAAGTATAAGAGGTAAGAGGTAATTCAATTAAAATAATTAATATTTTTATATTTACATGATAAACAGCATTAACTGATTCCCTCTTTTTATTACAGGAACCTGTGTTTGAAATGAAACAAGGACAAACACCCTGACTGTCCTACAAATTCTCAAAATAAATAATAATAATAAAAAAATGACGGGTTAATAAACACATAGCTAGCTAGATAGATAAATTGACAGATAAATAGTTAGATAGATGAATTTGTCAGAGGTTTGAGCCCTCAGTAAAAGAGGTAAGGGGTATTTTAATTAAAGTAATTCTATATATTTTTCTATTTACATGATAAACAGCATTATCTGATTTCTTTTTTTTTTACAGGAACCTGTGTTTGAAATGAAACAAAGACAAAAACCCTGACTGTCCTAAAATTTCACCATCTGGATAAAAAAAATGACAGGTCAATTGTCACATAGCTAGATAGCTAGATAAATAGACAGATAAATAGCTAGATAGATAAATTTCTCTGTGTTTTCTGCCCTCAGTATAAGAGGTAAGGGCTAATTCAATTAAATAAACTCTTAATATTTTTCTATTTACATAATAAACAGCATTATCTGATTTATTTTTTCATTACAGGAACCTGTGTTTGAAGAAAAACACCTTGACTGTCCTACAAATTCTCCAAATGGATGAAAAACAAAATTACGGGTTAATTGACACATAGCTAGATAGATAGATAAATTGACAGATAAATAGTTAGATAGATCAATTTGTCAGAGTTTTGAGCCCTCAGTAAAAGAGGTAAGGGGTATTGTAATTAAAGTAATTCTTTATATTTTTCTATTTACATGATAAATAGCATTTTCTGACTTCTTTTTTTTATTACAGGAACCTGTGTTTGAAATGAAACAAAGACAAACACCTTGACTGTCCTACAAATTCTCCAAATGGATGAAAAAAAAAAATTACGGGTTAATTAACACATAGGTAGATAGCTAGATAAATAGACAGATAAATAGTTAGATAGATGAATTTCTCAGAGGTTTGTGCTCCAAGTATAAGAGGTAAGAGGTAATTCAATTAAAATAATTAATATTTTTATATTTACATGATAAACAGCATTAACTGATTCCCTCTTTTTATTACAGGAACCTGTGTTTGAAATGAAACAAGGACAAACACCCTGACTGTCCTACAAATTCTCAAAATAAATAATAATAATAAAAAAATGACGGGTTAATAAACACATAGCTAGCTAGATAGATAAATTGACAGATAAATAGTTAGATAGATGAATTTGTCAGAGTTTTGAGCCCTCAGTAAAAGAGGTAAGGGGTATTTTAATTAAAGTAATTCTTTATATTTTTCTATTTACATAATAAACAGCATTATCTGATTTCTTTTTTTTATTACAGGAACCTGTGTTTGAAATGAAACAAAGACAAACACCCTGACTGTCCTAAAATTTCACCATCTGGATAAAAAAAATGACAGGGTCAATTGTCACATAGCTAGATAGCTAGATAAATAGACAGATAAATAGTTAGATAGATAAATTTCTCTGTGTTTTCTGCCCTCAGTATAAGAGGTAAGGGCTAATTCAATTAAATAAACTCTTTATATTTTTCTATTTACATGATAAACAGCATTATCTGATTTCTTTTTTTTTTACAGGAACCTGTGTTTGAAATGAAACAAAGACAAAAACCCTGACTGTCCTAAAATTTCACCATCTGGATAAAAAAAATGACAGGTCAATTGTCACATAGCTAGATAGCTAGATAAATAGACAGATAAATAGTTAGACAGATAAATTTCTCTGTGTTTTCTGCCCTCAGTATAAGAGGTAAGGGCTAATTCAATTAAATAAACTCTTTATATTTTTCTATTTACATGATAAACAGCATTATCTGATTTCTTTTTTTTTTTACAGGAACCTGTGTTTGAAATGAAACAAAGACAAAAACCCTGACTGTCCTAAAATTTCACCATCTGGATAAAAAAAATGACAGGTCAATTGTCACATAGCTAGATAGCTAGATAAATAGACAGATAAATAGCTAGATAGATAAATTTCTCTGTGTTTTCTGCCCTCAGTATAAGAGGTAAGGGCTAATTCAATTAAATAAACTCTTAATATTTTTCTATTTACATAATAAACAGCATTATCTGATTTATTTTTTCATTACAGGAACCTGTGTTTGAAGACAAACACCTTGACTGTCCTACAAATTCTCCAAATGGATGAAAAACAAAATTACGGGTTAATTGACACATAGGTAGATAGCTAGATAAATAGACAGATAAATAGTTAGATAGATTAATTTCTTAGACTTTTGTGCTCAAGGTATAAGAGGTAAGAGGTAATTCAATTAAAATAATTAATATTTTTATATTTACATGATAAACAGCATTAACTGATTCCCTCTTTTTATTACAGGAACCTGTGTTTGAAATGAAACAAGGACAAACACCCTGACTGTCCTACAAATTATCCAAATGGATAAAAAAATGATGGGTTAATAGACACATAGCTAACATAGATTGAAAGATAAATAGTTAAAGGTAAGGGCTAATTCAATTAAACAAATTAATATTTTTCTATTTACATGATAAACAGCATTAACTGATTCCCTCTTTCTATTACAGGAACCCATGTTTGAAATGAAACAGACAACCACCCTGACTGTCCTACAAATTCTCTAAAAAAATAATAATAATTAAAAAATGACGGGTTAATAAACACATAGCTAGATAGATAGATAAATTGACAGATAAATAGTTAGATAGATCAATTTGTCAGAGTTTTGAGCCCTCAGTAAAAGAGGTAAGGGGTATTGTAATTAAAGTAATTCTTTATATTTTTCTATTTACATGATAAATAGCATTTTCTGACTTCTTTTTTTATTACAGGAACCTGTGTTTGAAATGAAACAAAGACAAACACCTTGACTGTCCTACAAATTCTCCAAATGGATGAAAAAAAAAATTACGGGTTAATTAACACATAGGTAGATAGCTAGATAAATAGACAGATAAATAGTTAGATAGATGAATTTCTCAGAGGTTTGTGCTCCAAGTATAAGAGGTAATTCAATTAAAATAATTAATATTTTTATATTTACATGATAAACAGCATTAACTGATTCCCTCTTTTTATTACAGGAACCTGTGTTTGAAATGAAACAAGGACAAACACCCTGACTGTCCTACAAATTCTCAAAATAAATAATAATAATAAAAAAATGACGGGTTAATAAACACATAGCTAGCTAGATAGATAAATTGACAGATAAATAGTTAGATAGATGAATTTGTCAGAGTTTTGAGCCCTCAGTAAAAGAGGTAAGGGGTATTTTAATTAAAGTAATTCTTTATATTTTTCTATTTACATAATAAACAGCATTATCTGATTTCTTTTTTTTTATTACAGGAACCTGTGTTTGAAATGAAACAAAGACAAACACCCTGACTGTCCTAAAATTTCACCATCTGGATAAAAAAAATGACAGGTCAATTGTCACATAGCTAGATAGCTAGATAAATAGACAGATAAATAGTTAGATAGATAAATTTCTCTGTGTTTTCTGCCCTCAGTATAAGAGGTAAGGGCTAATTCAATTAAATAAACTCTTTATATTTTTCTATTTACATGATAAACAGCATTATCTGATTTCTTTTTTTTATTACAGGAACCTGTGTTTGAAATGAAACAAAGACAAACACATTGACTGTCCTACAAATTCTCCAAATGGATGAAAAAAAAAATTACGGGTTAATTGACACATAGGTAGATAGCTAGATAAATAGACAGATAAATAGTTAGATAGATTAATTTCTCAGAGTTTTGTGCTCCAAGTATAAGAGGTAAGAGGTAATTCAATTAAAATAATTAATATTTTTATATTTACAAGATAAACAGCATTAACTGATTCCCTCTTTTTATTACAGGAACCTGTGTTTGAAATGAAACAAAAACAAACACCCTGACTGTCCTACAAATTCTCAAAATAAATAATAATAATAATAAAATGACGGGTTAATAGACACATAGCTAGCTAGATAGATAAATTGACAGATAAATAGTTAGATAGATGAATTTGTCAGAGTTTTGAGCCCTCAGTAAAAGAGGTAAGGGGTATTTTAATTAAAGTAATTCTTTATATTTTTCTATTTACATGATAAACAGCATTATCTGATTTCTTTTTTTTATTACAGGAACCTGTGTTTGAAATGAATCAAAGACAAACACCCTGACTGTCCTAAAATTTCACCATCTGGATTAAAAAAATGACAGGTCAATTGTCACATAGCTAGATAGCTAGATAAATAGACAGATAAATAGTTAGATAGATAAATTTCTCTGTGTTTTCTGCCCTCAGTTTAAGAGGTAAGGGCTAATTCAATTAAATAAACTCTTAATATTTTTCTATTTACATAATAAACAGCATTATCTGATTTATTTTTTCATTACAGGAACCTGTGTTTGAAGACAAACACCTTGACTGTCCTACAAATTCTCCAAATGGATGAAAAACAAAATTACGGGTTAATTGACACATAGGTAGATAGCTAGATAAATAGACAGATAAATAGTTAGATAGATTAATTTCTCAGAGTTTTGTGCTCAAGGTATAAGAGGTAAGAGGTAATTCAATTAAAATAATTAATATTTTTATATTTACATGATAAACAGCATTAACTGATTCCCTCTTTTTATTACAGGAACCTGTGTTTGAAATGAAACAAGGACAAACACCCTGACTGTCCTACAAATTCTCAAAATAAATAATAATAATAAAAAAATGACGGGTTAATAAACACATAGCTAGCTAGATAGATAAATTGACAGATAAATAGTTAGATAGATGAATTTGTCAGAGTTTTGAGCCCTCAGTAAAAGAGGTAAGGGGTATTTTAATTAAAGTAATTCTTTATATTTTTCTATTTACATAATAAACAGCATTATCTGATTTATTTTTTCATTACAGGAACCTGTGTTTGAAGACAAACACCTTGACTGTCCTAAAATTCTCCAAATGGATGAAAAAAAAAATTACGGGTTAATTGACACATAGGTAGATAGCTAGATAAATAGACAGATAAATAGTTAGATAGATGAATTTCTCAGAGGTTTGTGCTCCAAGTATAAGAGGTAAGAGGTAATTCAATTAAAATAATTAATATTTTTATATTTACATGATAAACAGCATTAACTGATTCCCTCTTTTTATTACAGGAACCTGTGTTTGAAATGAAACAAGGACAAACACCCTGACTGTCCTACAAATTATCCAAATGGATAAAAAAATGATAGGTTAATAGACACATAGCTAACATAGATTGAAAGATAAATAGTTAAGGTTAGGGCTAATTCAATTAAACAAATTAATATTTTTCTATTTACATGATAAACAGCATTAACTGATTCCCTCTTTCTATTACAGGAACCCATGTTTGAAATGAAACAGACAACCACCCTGACTGTCCTACAAATTCTCTAAAAAAATAATAATAATTAAAAAATGACGGGTTAATAAACACATAGCTAGATAGATAGATAAATTGACAGATAAATAGTTAGATAGATCAATTTGTCAGAGTTTTGAGCCCTCAGTAAAAGAGGTAAGGGGTATTGTAATTAAAGTAATTCTTTATATTTTTCTATTTACATGATAAATAGCATTTTCTGACTTCTTTTTTTTATTACAGGAACCTGTGTTTGAAATGAAACAAAGACAAACACCTTGGCTGTCCTACAAATTCTCCAAATGGATGAAAAAAAAAATTACGGGTTAATTAACACATAGGTAGATAGCTAGATAAATAGACAGATAAATAGTTAGATAGATGAATTTCTCAGAGGTTTGTGCTCCAAGTATAAGAGGTAAGAGGTAATTCAATTAAAATAATTAATATTTTTATATTTACATGATAAACAGCATTAACTGATTCCCTCTTTTTATTACAGGAACCTGTGTTTGAAATGAAACAAGGACAAACACCCTGACTGTCCAACAAATTCTCAAAATAAATAATAATAATAAAAAAATGACGGGTTAATAAACACATAGCAAGCTAGATAGATAAATTGACAGATAAATAGTTAGATAGATGAATTTGTCAGAGTTTTGAGCCCTCAGTAAAAGAGGTAAGGGGTATTTTAATTAAAGTAATTCTTTATATTTTTCTATTTACATAATAAACAGCATTATCTGATTTCTTTTTTTTATTACAGGAACCTGTGTTTGAAATGAAACAAAGACAAACACCCTGACTGTCCTAAAATTTCACCATCTGGATAAAAAAAATGACAGGGTCAATTGTCACATAGCTAGATAGCTAGATAAATAGACAGATAAATAGTTAGATAAATTTCTCTGTGTTTTCTGCCCTCAGTATAAGAGGTAAGGGCTAATTCAATTAAATAAACTCTTTATATTTTTCTATTTACATAATAAACAGCATTATCTGATTTATTTTTTCATTACAGGAACCTGTGTTTGAAGACAAACACCTTGACTGTCCTACAAATTCTCCAAATGGATGAAAAAAAAAAATTACGGGTTAATTGACACATAGGTAGATAGCTAGATAAATAGACAGATAAATAGTTAGATAGATTAATTTCTCAGAGTTTTGTGCTCAAGGTATAAGAGGTAAGAGGTAATTCAATTAAAATAATTAATATTTTTATATTTACATGATAAACAGCATTAACTGATTCCCTCTTTTTATTACAGGAACCTGTGTTTGAAATGAAACAAGGACAAACACCCTGACTGTCCTACAAATTCTCAAAATAAATAATAATAATAAAAAAATGACGGGTTAATAAACACATAGCTAGCTAGATAGATAAATTGACAGATAAATAGTTAGATAGATGAATTTGTCAGAGTTTTGAGCCCTCAGTAAAAGAGGTAAGGGGTATTTTAATTAAAGTAATTCTTTATATTTTTCTATTTACATAATAAACAGCATTATCTGATTTCTTTTTTTTATTACAGGAACCTGTGTTTGAAATGAAACAAAGACAAACACCCTGACTGTCCTAAAATTTCACCATCTGGATAAAAAAAATGACAGGTCAATTGTCACATAGCTAGATAGCTAGATAAATAGACAGATAAATAGTTAGATAGATAAATTTCTCTGTGTTTTCTGCCCTCAGTATAAGAGGTAAGGGCTAATTCAATTAAATAAACTCTTTATATTTTTCTATTTACATGATAAACAGCATTATCTGATTTCTTTTTTTTATTACAGGAACCTGTGTTTGAAATGAAACAAAGACAAACACATTGACTGTCCTACAAATTCTCCAAATGGATGAAAAAAAAAATTACGGGTTAATTGACACATAGGTAGATAGCTAGATAAATAGACAGATAAATAGTTAGATAGATTAATTTCTCAGAGTTTTGTGCTCCAAGTATAAGAGGTAAGAGGTAATTCAATTAAAATAATTAATATTTTTATATTTACAAGATAAACAGCATTAACTGATTCCCTCTTTTTATTACAGGAACCTGTGTTTGAAATGAAACAAAAACAAACACCCTGACTGTCCTACAAATTCTCAAAATAAATAATAATAATAATAAAATGACGGGTTAATAGACACATAGCTAGCTAGATAGATAAATTGAAAGATAAATAGTTAAAGGTAAGGGCTAATTCAATTAAACAAATTAATATTTTTCTATTTACATGATAAACAGCATTAACTGATTCCCTCTTTCTATTACAGGAACCCATGTTTGAAATGAAACAGACAACCACCCTGACTGTCCTACAAATTCTCAAAATAAATAATAATAATAATAATAATAAAATGACAGGTCAATTGTCACATAGCTAGATAGCTAGATAAATTGACAGATAAATAGTTAGATAGATGAATTTGTCAGAGTTTTCTGCCCTCAGTTTAAGAGGTAAGGGCTAATTCAATTAAATAAACTCTTAATATTTTTCTATTTACATAATAAACAGCATTATCTGATTTATTTTTTCATTACAGGAACCTGTGTTTGAAGACAAACACCTTGACTGTCCTACAAATTCTCCAAATGGATGAAAAAAAAAATTACGGGTTAATTGACACATAGGTAGATAGCTAGATAAATAGACAGATAAATAGTTAGATAGATTAATTTCTCAGAGTTTTGTGCTCAAGGTATAAGAGGTAAGAGGTAATTCAATTAAAATAATTAATATTTTTATATTTACATGATAAACAGCATTAACTGATTCCCTCTTTTTATTACAGGAACCTGTGTTTGAAATGAAACAAGGACAAACACCCTGACTGTCCTACAAATTATCCAAATGGATAAAAAAATGATGGGTTAATAGACACATAGCTAGCTAGCTAGATAGATTGAAAGATAAATAGTTAAAGGAAAGGGCTAATTCAATTAAACAAATTAATATTTTTCTATTTACATGATAAACAGCATTAACTGATTCCCTCTTTCTATTACAGGAACCCATGTTTGAAATGAAACAGACAACCACCCTGATTGTCCTACAAATTCTCCAAATAAATAATAATAATATAAAAATGACGGGTTAATAAACACATAGCTAGCTAGATAGATAAATTGACAGATAAATAGTTAGATAGATGCATTTCTCCGAGTTTTGTGCCCTCAGTAAAAGAGGTAAGGGGTAATTCAATTAAACACATTCTTAATATTTTTCTATTTACATGATAAACAGCATTAACTGATTCCCTCTTTTTTATTACAGGAACTTGTGTTTGAAATGAGACAAAGACAAACACCCTGACTGTCCTTCAATTTCTCCAAATAGATAAAGAAAAAATGACGGATTAATTGACACATAGCTAGCTATCTAGATAAATAGACAGATAAATAGTTAGATAGAGTTTTGTGCTCTCAGTATAAGAGATAAGAGGTAATTCAATTAAAATAATTCTTAATATTTATTATTTACATGATAAACAGCATTATCTAATTTTTTTTTCATTACAGGAACCTGTGTTTGAAATTAATCAAAGACAAACACCCTTACTGTCCTACTATTTCACCAACTGGAATTTTTTTTTACATGATTATGTGATTCAATTAAATAAATTCTTAATATTTTTCTATTTACATGATGAACAGCATTTCCTACAATTTCTCCAACTGGATAAAAACATTGACCGGTTAACAGACACATAGCTAGCTACCTAGATAAACAGAAAGATAGAAAGAAAGACAAACACCCTGACTGTCCTACAATTTCACCAACTGGATAAAAATAATGACGGGTAGATACACATAGACACATTGGTAGACACAAAGCAAGCTAGCTACATAAATAGACAGATAAATAGTTAGATACATTTTTCCGAGTTTTCTGCTCTCATTGTAAAAGGTAAGAGGTCATTTAATTTAAATAATTCCATAATCTTTTCTATTTACATTGAACATTATTTAACAACATTCGAGCGCATTGCATAAGCAGCAATATGGCCTAGAAGCGATTGGGCAATACATGTAGTCCCGCTGCTAGAGGGAAAAGCTAGAGCTGCATATGTTGCCATTGATAACTATCGTGAAGTGTATAACAGACTGAAATCACTGTCTGAAAAGTGGATGACTCCTAGAGGAAAAAAAGAAAGAGGACATCGGGAACACCCTAATATTCAAACAGTACCTTAGAACTGTGAGTCTAGACCTCAGACGTTGGATAACTGAACGCAGCCCGGCGTCCATAACACAAGCAGTGGAAGCAGCTGAAGCTTTCGTGGCAGCAAGGCAAGCTGAGAAGGACTTCCGGCTCTGTGATTCCAGCGTCAAAGTGTACCAGTACGCACAGACAAGTAAGTCTGGGGGCGAGGTCAGTTGTGGTCCTAAGCCGCTAGTGAATTTATCAACCACACAGGGGAGCTGGAGTAATAGAAAAAGAAGCAAAGACAGTCAGGCAACCGATAAATGCCAAACTGTTTAAACACAGCTAGCTAAAATCAGGTTGGCCAAAAGATTTAAGATTGTCCTAAGCTTGTTACCAGCACAAATCATCTTTGATATGTTCCAAGACCTGAAATAAGCTTTCAGGAACAGTAGTGAGATAACCATACCTGTAAAAATAAGACACAAAACATTTAAAGCACTTATTGACACTGGAGCTAGTCACACCCTGATAACACCACAGTGTCTTCCAGAATCCCAGTTTGTGAGTACAGGTAAACTTGGGGTCAGTTGTATACATAGAGATGAACAGGTGTACCCCACAACTAAACTCACGGTTAACATCAATAACCAAAGCTACATATTAAAGGTAGACATATTGCAAAAATCTGCTCATGCTGTTGTTTTAGGTAGAAATATCCCAATTCTGGTAGATCTTTTAAACACTGAGCAGAGAACTGCAGAGATTATGGCTGTAACAAGGTTGTAGGCTAGAAAGGTTTAAACTGCAAACAAAACAGTGGGGTTTTAAAAGAATTACCATATGCTGGCAAACTGCAAGAAAACAAAAAGGGAGAAGAGACAGGAAAAAATTAGAGGCACAAAAATAGTGGAACAATTGGATACACCCATAAGTGAAACATTTGCCTTACCTGGTGACATAGCGACGTTGCAAAGGCAGGAGGAAACACTCAAACCCTTGTTTTTAGACTGTGCTAAGGAAAGAGAATCAGCTCAGGGAAGTCAACTCATTCTGAAAGACAACAAGCTCTAGGTCAAAAATGGTGTTGAGCAATTAGTGGTTCCCAAATGTCTCAGAGACGAAGTTTTAAAGCTATGTCATTCGGACCCGTGGCCAGGTCAATTGGGTCAGGCTAAAACACACAGCAGATTTGCAAGTCGATTTTACTGGCCAAGTCAGCTGCTGAATTTTGTAATGTCTGTCCAGAGTGTCAGTTAACAGCATCTGAGAAAAAGTCAGACAGGGAGCCAAAAATAAGTCTGACAGTAATTGACATGCAATTTTCACCATGGATATAATATGCCCTTTACCAAGAGGCCGGGGAGGAAATTGCCATATTTTAGTAATCTGGGTCTATGCTACCCGGAAGCATTTGCTCTGAGAAAGACTGAAAAGCTAAACATCCTGTCCTACGTTCTCAAGATGAGGGACAGGCTGAGGGAGCTGAAGGAAAGGATACCAGCTGGGCTGTTTAAAGAACAACCAGGACAGACAAGCCTCATACAGCACATTATCTGGTACTGGTATCTGGAATCTGTCACTGGTAGCCGACTCATCACCAGCCCATACACTGTAGAGACTTGTGACATGTTAACTACCTGGCGATTCTGGGGGAATGAGGGCACTGCAATTTCACCAACTGGATAAAAACAATGGTGGACAGACACATAGCTAGCTAGATAAATAGATAGATAGATGGATAGTTGGACAGATGAATTCCTCTGAATTTTCTGCTCTTAGTATAAGAGGCAAGGGGTCATTTAATTCAAATAATTCTTTACATTTTTCTATTTAAACAATAAACAGCCTTTTCTGCTTTTCTCTCATTACAGAAACCTGTTTCTGAAATAAAACAAAGAGAAATGTCCTGACTGTCCTACAAGTTCTTCAATTGGATCAAATCTGTCTAGTTAGGTAGATAGACAGATATGTAGCACGTGTAAATGTAACACAGGAGCTACGTTAGCTAACTCAGTGTCTACACCAACCGTTACACCACAATAGGAATTTCTATTGAGGGACAGATCAACCATAGGTTGGGATTCTTCAGGGGTTTGGACCAGTGTTGATATCTCACTAGGTACTCTAAGGAGAGCTTGGACAGAGATGCGACGGACCAGTGAGTACAGGGTTAAAGATACAATCATGTATTTATTCACAGAAATGATGTGACCTTCTTCTTATGTGTGTGTGAATAGTTGTGAGTGGCTAATAGGAAATAAAACAAAAAACATATAAAAATGGAGTAGGAAGAATAAATGAGTTATAAGAGGAAATTGTAGTTCAATGAGGCTCTATAAAAAAATTAACAATACTGGAAAAATGTTCAGATTTAACAACAAAACCCAACACACATAAGACCCTCAGCAAAAGTTTAAATGGTAGTAAAATAATAAACTTCAGAGTCAAGAATTCATGAGATATTTAACTCAACTTTCAACAATATAACAGTCCTTTAATCTGAAATGTGAACCAACAGTTTTTTCCTTTTGTTATAATTAATGTTCCTTTCTGGAGTAATATCGTCTCAAAGCGTCAGAAAAGTGTTTAAATCTTCACTACCCGGGTAGACTAAGGCTGTGTGTGTGTGTGTGTGTGTGTGTGTGTGTGTGTGTGTGTGTGTGTGTGTATCTTTCTCTGCGGCTCCGTTTGGGGGTTCTGACGTCACTCGCACAGCACTCTGGGAAGTGTAGTCTCGGGTTGGCTCGCCATCTTTGGACACAGGAAAATTCGCTCGCTTTTCCCGTCAACAAAACAACCTGTACGATACAGCACTAAGTTCAGCAAGACTGTATGACAAGCATATTCATCTCAGCATGTCTCTGAGTCCGTAAACAGCAGGATTTAACACTTAACATCGTATATTTACACTTAAACAAGATGCTAATCCCGCTAGCCTCTGCCTGCTAGCCTACAGCTTAGCAGCTGAAACGAGCTCTTTAGCCGAGGTCTGTCTCACACATTTATACTCCGGCTGTTTAATAATCTTTTAACTCCCTTATCAACACTTTAAACATCTTATCACTTGGAAATCTACACTTACTAACTCATAATCCCTCCTTAAACAGCACCGTCTGAACTCACCGGAGTTTCTCTTCACAACTGAACAGACATTTATGAGAGTTTATCAAACTCAGGACTAAATAACACTGAAAAAACGAGGAATGGGGGATTTTATTTCCCCTTTGGACAGTTAAGCAGCTTTTAACTTCAATAACTGATCACAAAAACTAGCAACTCAGCATCAGCTCTGGACACAACACACACTCACACCTGAAGAGAGCAAGAAGAAGTGAAGAGGGGGAGAGAAGGTGGGGGGCAAATGAACAGCCTCTATAGAAGAGCTCAGAAAGAGGGTCCTAATTTTAACAGTGTTACAGACAGACAGACAGATTAATTTCTCAGAGGTTTCTGCTCTCAGTATAAGAAGTTAGAGGTAATTTACTTATTTATATTTTTCTATTTACATGATAAACAGTAGTGTTGTCACGATACCAAACTTATGACTTCAGATACGATACCTGCCTAAATATCTCAATACCGATACTGAAACGATACCACAGCAAAAACTACAACATTAGGAAAAGTAATGGAATAATAGATGATCAAAAATAGTTTTATTAATAAACAGAAAGGTCTGTGTGTGTGTGTGTGTGTCTGTGTGTGTGTATGTGTGTGTGTGTGTGTGTGTGTGTGTGTGTCTGGTAGAGGGGAGAACAGAAAAGCTCGCCTGGTTAAAGGTCTTAAAAACATGCACATAAACAAAACTTCATTATCGATGTCGTCCAAAATGTTGGAGGTCGTATTCATTGATCATACGATCAGTTTGTAACGTAATTACTGCGACAGCTCTGTTTAGAACTGCTGCTGATCTACTGGTGAACGCCTGATATTTAGCAGCATGGAGGTTCAGGTGAACATAATGCTACCAGTTCTCCACATTGGTAGTTATCAATAAAGAAAAGCCAGTTAACTTCAACAGCTCTCACTGCCCTAAACTCCTCCTGAAAAAACTCCCCCTCCTCTGACTGCAGCTTGGTGAGAGTGTTAGAGCTGTATCACTCTTCACTGATCTGACCTTCTCTGACCTCTTTAACCTCTGCAGGTCTGTCAGAAAGAGGCTGAGCTCAGTTGGAGGTGTTGGCTCCTTTGGTCTGTACAGGTTTAAAGCATAGTCTGCAGACCAGGTTTGGTGTTTCTCGGGGTTGCTCTGACTGTCGGTTGTTTCTGAAAAATAATTCCATATTTCACTTCGCGAGTGAACTTTTCCCTCAAGTCGAGGACGGTGTGTAAACCGCTGGTATCAGCAGCCATGCTACCCGCTCTCTACTGAGCAGGCCTGCACTGCAGAGAGACGAGGCAAGCGCTGGAGTGCTGCGTGCGCACACTGCCCCGCCTGTGGCCCTCGTTGGAAACACCGCTCTTATTTAAAAACGCGCTCATTCATTTAGGGACGGTCGTCAATAAATGCAGTATTGTACCGTTTTTAATGAAGAAGAATCCAGATACTTTTCAGGTATCTGTGAATCGTGCAACACTGATGAATAGCTTTATCTGATTTTCCCTTTATCTTTTTGATGTAATTTCTAGTTCATGCATGTTTAACCAAATGAAGCTTTTCCACACGTGTGTACCCGAGGTGCAAGATCAGTCAGACCAGTCTGGTTCTAACCAATAGCAGTAGCTGTCCATGTGATCTAATATAACAGCCTTCATTTTCTAAACACAATCTCAGGAATAATTTCCTACAGGATGAGTTTTGTTACAACAATCTCTCTCTGGACATTTGTTAGATTTTTTTGATAGAGATTGTTGTTCTAAATTCCGAGTACTGAATTCCGAATTCTAAATTCCGAGTTCCAAATTCCGAGTTCCAAGTTCCGAGTTCTAAATTCCGAGTTCCGAATTCCGAGCTCCAAATTCCAAGTTCCGAAATCCAAATTCTAAATTCAGAGTTCTAAATTCCGAGTTCCAAGTTCTGAGTTCCAAGTTCCGAGTTCCAAGTTCTAAATTCCGAGTTCCGAGTTCTAAATTCCGAGTTCCGAGCTCCAAATTCCAAGCTCCAAATTCCAAGTTCCGAAATCCGAGTTCTAAATTCCGAGTTCCGAGTTCTGAGTTCCGAATTCTGAGTTCCAAATTCCGAGTTTCGAATTCCAAGTTCTGAATTAAGAGTTTTAAGTTCTGAGTTCTGAGTTCTAAGGAGGAGGAAGAAGGTATCGAAATGTCATAATTTATTTGATGTAAATATGACGTTACGTTTTGTTAATTTAACATGAATTATATTGACTGTAGCGGCCACACGGAGCCAAGTAGCCAGCTAAAAAACGTAAGCTAGTAGTGGCCTGGCTTTGCTTTTATCACAGTTTCTATTTTATTCTGGGGTGTTATTTTAAATTGTATTGTTACTCGGCGTGAGTTGAGATGAGTGATACGGGAGTTCCTGTCATTCTTACTAGCAGGATTTAATGTGCTCTCTCTTTCTGTTCTCCTTTTTTGTGTCTCTCTTTAGTTATGCACTGAGTTTGAAAGGATAGCAGCAGTCTAGCTGAAGAGGCAGTTTTACTTGGACATGTATGCACCAAAACTGCTTAAACTGTACAGGATGGGAAGGCAAGCATTTGCAGAGAATATACAGAAGCTTCTTGATGAGCTTGATGAACAGGTGTGTGGCTTAACCTAACTGTACCTGCTTGCTGTAAACAAGTGGTTCTTTGGGCTTTGATAGCGAGTGAGACTGCCATCATGCATATTACAGTAATGTTAGAAATGTAGTAGAAATGTGTTCTTGTGTGTTTGTAGATTTTTTGTTTGTTTTTTATTAAACAGAGGAAATTGTGATGCTCCAAAACACTGCTGCACTGAAAGGTCTTCCTCTATTCTTAAGAGAGGTGCATGCAAATACTATCCTGAGGACCTGCTTGATAAATTTAAATGTTTTCTTATTTTAATTATGCAGTCATTCATGATCTTTATCACAGCTACTGATGAATGTCCAGCTGCTTCTTTGTCTTTAAAAAGGCTGTTCTGTTCTCTACTTCAGCTTAAATGGTGCTGTGGCACTAGTTTTACACTCACCCTACTCCCCTACGAATTACCTTGGGTGAATGTAATGAGGCATGAGTTCTTACATCTGTTATTGTGCAGCTTTTTTATGTCCTTAATATTGAAAACCCCAAAGAGATGAGATACAGTTTTGAGGGAATCCAAAAAGTCTTTTCAGGGCTTGGAACCAGTTTCTCAGCAATGGGTCCTGATCTGTTGAGCCAAGACTGAGTTAAAGGCCAAACCACACCACCACATTATTCAGAGTCCACCTTTTAGTGTTTGAAGCCTGAGCAGAAATTGAAGAGGCAGATGTCAGTGTCCTTTTGCGAAACTGCATTCTTGTCTAGTTGTCCTGACTCTGAAAGCACTTCCACATGTCTGTAAAATTAAGATGGTGGTAATTTTAAGTTTGTGCAGATGGAGTTTCATGGGGATGATTGGGCTATAAATACCTGTGGGAGTGCAACAGGATGATTGGCTAAAAAGAGTGATTGTATTTAGGTGTGTCGAAGGCCATAGTGTGAAGGATAAAGTAAAATCTGCAGGGGTATGGAAGTGGATGGTCGTATAAGTCTACCAGCAGTGGTTAAATCCCAGTCAACAGGAAATTCTCACCATTGTTGAGCACAAGTGAGCAAAGGTCCCTTCAGAGTGTTCTTCCAGAAGTGTGTTTTAAAGGGCCTGCGTTGACTTTAAGAAGCAATTCTTGTCTGGAAGCAAAGTGATCTTCAGTCACGAGCTGTGATAAATGCTGGCGGTCCCTGTCAGAGAATTTCCTGGGACTGGGATTTTTGCCACTGCTGGTAGACCATTCGCAGATGATCATTTTAGTTCTTCTACCTCATTTACTTGATGTGCAGGTAGTCATGTCTGCCTGTTCTAAATAAAATGAACAATGCAGGCAGCAGTATCACAATCTTAATGTAGTGTTCAGTGTGGCTTCATGTACCTTTTTCATTTTGTAAAGTCATATCCACATGATTGTGGATTCTCGTTGCTGTGAATTAGCTCTGTTACAGCCTCTGTCCAGTTTGAGTTGTCAGGTTTTGATTTTGCTTTCTGGTTTTGTCCATTAGATTGCTGTTCCCCCGGTTGTGCTTTGCTTTGTTGTTTCTGTTTACTTTTGCAAGAGTTTCCTTGTGTTCACTGCCACATCTGACCAGGCCTGACAGTAACTAATAAATGATTTATTATTATCATTGCTGAAAACAACTGTATCATGAAAACATCACATCTGTAATACATAAAAGAAATTATTATTGTGGTTGTCATTATTTATTAACAATAATAACAATGGTAATATTTACATATTTAATGTGCTAAAATGCCTTAAGATGAGACAATTAGCCTCATTAATAAGTGAGGAAATGATTGTTGGCTTCTTCTTCTCAGTCTATGACTGGAACTACTGCTGCTGCAGATATGATATCTGACCTGTAGGTGGCGCTGCTGTGTCGCTTTTCATCCTGAATCTGTGTAATCTCTGTGAAACTGGACTGAATTGTCTACTTATGTCTCTTTACCCTGAACTGTCTCCGTTTTGTGGTGCTAATAACCACAGTATGAGGAGGCCTGGAAAAAAAACTTGTGACCTTCACCTTCACAAGTTCCATAATGAGTGTAAACAGTCCTCATTTCCCAACGAGAATCCAGATCCAGATCAAAGGATAAGGAGTTAAAACACTCTGACTTCCTAAAACATTATTAAAACTTCATTAACATGAAGGAAAACACCAGAAAAAGACAAAGATATAGATTTTGTTCTGAAATATGATAAATGAACCCCCCCCCCCAAAAAAAAAAGTTGTTTTCCTGAATTTGATTTTAAAATCTAGATTTTAGAAACTATGAACTGAAACTCCATCGCAGCATTTGAAGACTATTAATACGCAACATTATGGGCTGTTTCATTTAGACGTCTAATAGACTGTTGTGTCTAAAAGATCAACTCTGGCATATATTAAATATAACAGCAATTTTAAAATGCAGTTTATTAGTTCTTATCTCCTGGTCGGAACACTCATCTCACTTGACCTTGGAGAAGCAATCTGCCTGCACCCTCCCATGAGCCTTTGCAAGGTCTAGGCCACAGAGACCAGCTACAGTTTGTTTCTTTAGTTCCAGTGCATTTAAACATACACTTCAGGTGAGGATTTACAGATTTATCAATTCTTCTGTTTACAGACTGTCATTCTCCCTTTTCATGACCGTCATGAACTGAACTACATCCAGTTTTTCACATTTTTTGTTTTGAGATCTGGTTCTTCTCATCCCACCTTCGACTTTGGAGTAGAGTATTTTAAAGCTTACTTTAGAGGTTTTCCGAAATCGGTTAATAGATGCTCTAAATTCAGTTCAGGATGAGAAGATTACATAGAGGATATAACAAACGCGAGATAAGGGGTGAAGATACATTTACTTACACTGCTATATCATTTGTTTTATGACTTCTACATAGCCTGGCATACAAAGAGACTAAATCTATAACCACTAGACTACTATAATAACACACAAAGAATGATTTAAAGTAAATAACAGCAAATATTAAATGTATTATTATTAATATTATAATTGGAAAACAATTTATTATTGACTATTAAAGACTGCACACACTGCTTTCGGAATATAGAACAGTATATGATTTACAAGATTAAAACAGACCCAGTTTTTCTAAAGCATGAAAGTTCAAGTAGTTGGCGTCATCACTCGGCTCTATGTTCAAAGTGTCAACAAGTAATAAATAATAAGAAAAGAGGGTGACATTGAAACATTGAAAAACAATATTGATAAAATGAAAAAAAAGCATTTTAAAAAATTGATTCAAGTTTATTTATAAAACACTTTTCACAACGAATGTCATAATAAAGCAGCTTTACAGAGATGTCAGAGCCTATTTTGAGCAAGCCAGTGGTAAGAAAAACTTGAGAGGAACAAATCCTCCTCTGGTCACCAGACAGCAAAATAAAAAGCAAAGCAGGAATAAAAACAATAAATTAATACTGAATTAAGAGGATATGGAAATGCACCGTCAAGCCATAAAAGATGAAAACGTGAGTGAAATGTTGAAGTCCAGGCAGGTATGCATGATCATGCAGTGAGGTGAGGATGAATCAATACGAGGCTCCAGATCAGGACAGTGGGCAGTAGGGTAGTAGAGAGCCAGGTCTGGTGGTACAAGGATGGAACAGCTGGAACTGGGCATCTCAATACATGGTCAAGAGAGAGAGAGAAAACAGAAAGGAGGGGAAAAAACAAGGCTTTAGAAGATCCAATAGGCAAGGTGCGAGTCAGATCACGGCAAGCTGAAAAAAAACAACAACAAAAAACTGCAAAAGGTTTTAAGTCAATTTAAAACACATCTTGGATAAAATAAGGCCTTGGTTCACAGGGAAGGGCCTGACTACATAAACATACTTAATGGATACAATAGAGACAGAATTGTGGCCAAAATGCATTTGCAAAGAAACAGACATATCTACCACTCAGAGAATAAGGCCTTGAATGCACAGGATAATACAGCAGCTACCAAACACAAGCACTGCAATCCATATGATCAGCGCAGAGTCCATAAACATTTTCCATTAAAATTCCTGTAAAAGGTAGGTAAAAGGTGTCAACGTAGGATGGAGTCAGGATGACTGTTTACCAGCCGTTGCCATTGACTCTTCAGATGGTCATCTCATCTGATCACATGCATCTTAAAATACTAACAATGAAAGTGTCACTCAGGTCATTTGAAGTAGGAGAACTGTACAGAATACACTGATTATTGATTGTTACAGACATTCTACAATAGACCGAGTTCTACACAACTCTACACAATGACAAAGTGAAAGCAGGGTTTTAGACATTTGTGGTAATTAATAATAATTAAAAAAAACATATGAAATAATAATAATAATAATAACAAGAAGAAGAATAATGTAAAATCTCATATGTACACAAGTTGAAGAAAAAAAAACCGCTGAGAGGAACCAAGACTCAAAAGGGTAACCCATCCTCCTCCGGTAAACACTGAATAGCACAACACGGCAGAACAAGAATTATTTAAAAAATAATAATAATAATAATAATAATAAACCCACTAGTAAATTTTAAGAGCTGCTGCTGCAAATGTGACATCAAGCCATAAATGATGAAAATCTAAGAGTCAGAATGAATTGCAGATTTATAACCAGAGGGGTATAGATTGACAGACAGACAGAGATGCAGAAAGACAGAATGCCAGCCAGCCACAGAGTTGCACATGAATAAACAGTCAGAGCACAGCACACAACCACAGAGATGCAGATGCATAGTCAGAAAGACAACCATCATTGCACCTGACAGCCAGCCAAACACAGTTGCAGAGGGATTATCATACAGTCGCAGTCAGACACAGCCATACAGTTGCAGACGGATAGTGAGTTTTACATGGATAGACAGCCAGTCAGAGTAGCTGAGTCTAAACAGAATGAATTGCAGATTTATAGACAGCCAGTAAGAGGTGTAGATGCACAGACATCCAGCGTGTTGTTGATTGACAGAGGGACAGACAGTCAAAAATGGTTGCAGATGCATAGTCAGAAAGACTGCCAGAGTTGCACATTGACAGACAGACAGACACTGAATTGCACACAAATGGCCAAGCAGACAGCCACACCGTTGCAGATGAAAAGAAAGACAACCAGAGTTTTAAATGGAGAGACAACCAAAGATGCAAAAGAACAGGCAGCCAACCAGAGATATACATGGATAGCCAGGCAGCGAGCGTTGCACATGGACATGCAGACAGCCATAGACAGTTGCAGATGGACTGACAGCCAGCCAGCCAGAGTTGCAGATCCTAAGGGAAAGAGGGCGCTGGTGAGTGGGTCTTCTAGGAGCCGGCGGGATCCACAGTTACCTATAACCTATAAGGGGGAGCAATCAGGCACTTTTATAGACAGACAGTTATAGACAGAGAAGACAATTTCACATAGACAGACAGCCAGACAGTGTAGCATATGGACTGACAGCCAGTCAGAGTTGCAGCCAGTCTAAACAGAATGAATTGCAAATGAACAGGCAGGTGTACATGGATAGCCAGAGTTGCAGAGAGACATACATACAGCCAAACAGAGTTGCAGATGCATAGTCGTAAAAACAGCCAGCCAAGCCAGCCAGAACTGCACATGGAAAGACAGACAGCCACAGAGTTGCACATTGAAAGAAAGTTAGCCACTGAATTGCACATGCATATGGACATGCAGACAGCCACACAGTTGCAGATGGATACAACCAGCCAGAGATGCAGATAGATAGTCAGACAGTTTCACATAAATACAGTGTTTCATATGCATAGACACAGCCAGAGTTGCTGCCAGAGCCTTAGCAGAACAAATGGCAGAGTTTTAGATGGAGACAGACAGAGATGCAGAACGGTAAAGCAGCCAGCGAGCCAGCCAGAGTTGCACACGGACAGCCAGTCCAGCCACAGAATCACACATGGAAAGAAAACCAGCCACAAAGTTGCACATTGACATGCAGACAGCGCCACACACAGTTGCAGACAGACAGTTTAAAAGAAACAGCCACCCAGTCAACCAGTTGCAGATGGATATACACACTGCCAAACAGTCAGAAACAGTCACACAGTCAGAAAGACAGCCGGCCATAGAGTTGCACATTGTTAGACAGCAAGCCACTGAACTGCACATGCACGGACATGCAGACAGAGGCAGACGGAATGTCAGACAGTTGCACATGGATGGATAGCCAGCCAAACAGAGTTGCAGACAGATAGTCACTTTCACATGGATAGACAGTCAGCCATCAGAGTTTAAACAGAACGCAACAGAATTGCAGATTCATAGACAGCCAAAGAGTGTTGGACAGACAAGCCAGAGACAAGATGGACATACACACAGCCAACTATATTTGCAGACACACAGTCAGAAAGACAGCCAGCCACAGAGTTGCACATGAATAGACAGACAGAGCCTAGGCAAAACCAGTTTTAAAAACTGTGATGGAACTGTGCTAAACGAGTCCTTTTCAGTAACTGAAGCAGGTATGCTTTGGAGCTGGTGCACCATTCATTAACACAAAAAGCTGTGGTTAGGGAGTGTGGCGCAGTCTAGATGATCTGTTACATGAATCAGATCTTTAGGGTGAGTCGGTAGGGATATTATATGCCTTATATGTAAAGAGAGTTACCCCTGATTAAAAGTTGGACAGACACACTGACACAGAAAGTTGCAGATGGACAAAGAGAGAAGGATAGACAGAGAGCCACACGCTGTTGCAGATGGAATAGATAAAAAGACTTAGCTTTTTATCATAAATACGCCTCCACGACCAGACCTGTGAAGGAAACTGTAATGGTTAAACCTGGGGGAGTGGATTCATTCAGGGCCATGAATCATAAGACATGGTGAACTAAGGTGGTAATCACTAATACCTTCATTGATAATGACTGGTTATAATGGGAGGAACTGACACAGGTTAGATACTGCAAAGTTTGTCGGAAATATTATGAGCTAGTGTAAATTTTTTAATACAAGCAGAGCAATTAGAATTAATGAATTAATTGATTGGAATAAAGTAAATTATGTAAACCATTTACCGGACTGGTGCGACTTGGCAGGGCCAGTCAGTCCTGGCACAGCACCTTCTCCATGTTCCCGGGGAAAACAGATCCCAGGTAGCAGAGATGAAGCCTTTCTTTGCAGAAGGGGGCCGAATGTCAAACCTGCAGCCAGCAGTGGAGCGTGAAGAGTTGGCTGAACGGCTTGCTCCCTCGTCAGTAGGTGGGCATGGGGCTAAAGACGACAATCCTGGCAGCTGTCTTCTTCCATATGGTGTCTAAACTACAATCATTAGATTTTCTCAGCATTCCCAATCTTTTCATTTCTCCAAGACTTCAACAAAATAGAACAGAATTCCTGCAGTAAGAGTACTAGCGAAAGGTCTAGCGAAAGGAGACTAAGATTAACCTATATCAGAAATAATTGTGTACTGCCTACTAGTGCTTGAAGGGGGGGGGGGTTAATTGTCTGCACTCACTCCCTTATTTACATGTAGACCCATTAATCCATACCCAATCATAATGTAACGATCACGGCTTTGTAGCTCGTCTTCAGGTAAAAATAAATAAATAAAAGAGTGAGAAGAGAACCATCCACTAAGAGTTATATATGGTTTACTACACCACAAACCCCCAAACCCCCAAAACCCAATGAAAAACCTAACATTCAAACAAAAATCCACCAGTTCTTTTAAATGACACATACCTGAAGTCCAAAACAGCCCAGAGTTAGACAGCAAACAAACAAACCAGAACCCCTCTGAAAAAAAACAAAACAAAACAAAACACGTCTTGAAAAACACAAACACAAAAGCTTTCCCAATTGTCACCAAGGATGAGACAAACTGAGCCACAAACTGAGCCACAAAAATGGCACCAATTTTGCCATTAAAGAGTACAATAGGCTTTAAGACCTGAACGTCATCAACAATCACAGTGATGGTTGCAATGTGTTACAATATTCAAACATGCAAAGAAATCCTTGGTCACTGTAAGTATGAGGTTTCCACATTACATGCTATAGTAGGGGGAATGACAGTAGAGTAAATAGAATAAATGATTACACACACACACACACACACACACACACACACGTTAAATTACTTACTTGCCAACTATCCAATTCACTAAGAATGACGGAACCCAGGCGGCCCCAATGATCATGGATGTCTTCTTCCGAACGGTGTCCAGAAGTGTGCAGCAGTGCTCCTTCGGGGCCTCGCTGTGTCAGGTGGAGAATAGTAGAGAACGATGATGCTGAAGGAATCATGCTGCCGCAGCGCCAATGAAAGCCTGGCGACGTTCAGGACACCGGCACCTAGAAAACAGGAGGCCGCGGAGCTCGTCTTCAGATAAAAATAAATAAATAAAAGAGTGAGAAGAGAACCATCCACTAAGAGTTATATATGGTTTACTACACCACAAACCCACAAACCCCCAAAACCCAATGAAAAACCTAACATTCAAACAAAAATCCACCAGTTCTTTTAAATGGCACATACCTGAAGTCCAAAACAGCCCAGAGTTAGACAGCAAACAAACAAACCAGAACCCCTTTGGAAAAAAACAAAACAAAACAAAACACGTCTTGAAAAACATAAACACAAAGGCTTTCCCAATTGTCACCAAGGATGAGACAAACTGAGCCACAAACTGAGCCACAAAAATGGCACCAATTTTGCCATTAAAGAGTACAATAGGCTTTAAGACCTGAACGTCATCAACAATCACAGTGATGGTTGCAATGTGTTACAATATTCAAACATGCAAAGAAATCCTTGGTCACTGTAAGTATGAGGTTTCCACATTACATGCTATAGTAGGGGGAATGACAGTAGAGTAAATAGAATAAATGATTACACACACACACACACACACACACACACGTTAAATTACTTACTTGCCAACTATCCAATTCACCCAGGCGGCCCCAGATCATGGATGTCTTCTTCTGAACGGTGTCCAGAAGTGTGCAGCAGTGCTCCTTCGGGGCCTCGCTGTGTCAGGTGGAGAATAGTAGAGAACGATGATGCTGAAGGTATCACGCTGCCGCAGCGCCAATGAAAGCCTGGCGACGTTCAGGACACCGGCACCTAGAAAACAGGAGGCCGCGGTGTTACTCTTTGGGCCCAAAATGTAAGTGTTTTACAGTAAAAACTCCAACAATGACGGAGACAACAACTCTCTCAGGTATTTTGAAGACCATGTTGGAGAGGTCCCAGGCTGCCTC